>NW_008795029.1:1322669-1335890 GCF_000699145.1 Aptenodytes forsteri
TCAGCAAAGTCTGGATTCTTGCACTGCCAGGAAGCATCTGAGAAAGCTCACTCACGTGGAAACGCGAGTCCAGCATTTTTGGCATGATTAACAGAAGGAGCAGCCATGACAGTTTTACGTCACCTGCACAGCTCCAGTCAGGCTGGTTGTGGGCTGGATGAGTCCCCTGCACAACTTCAAGCATTCCCAGGGCTGCTCTACATTATACGCAGACACGTATGTCAACAAAGAGCTACCCCAACAGTTGCTGGGGAACAGCACTCTCTAGTCATGCCCTCTCTGCCACGGTGCTAGTTCTGCCATCTCCTTCTCCCTTTGCTCCCTCCCTGGTGACTTTCACCTGTGGGACTCCTTCGGTCCCGCAGTTAAACCAGCTCTCAGGCTGCACTCCGACGTGGGAACACTGACAAGTGCCCACTTACGGTGCAAAAGCCAGTGCCATACAGGTTCATATACATAGGGGCAGAAGCTGCACTCTGATCACCAAATGATGGCATCTCACTGAGCTCTGGTTTTTCACTGCCTGAAAGGATTACTCTTCCTACTATGAAAGTATCCTTTCCTGAGCCTCGTGAATTTACAACACTGGGGAACCCGTGCAGCTTGATACAAAATGAACCCAAACCTCCAACAGTGAATCTATCAGTATAAACATTTAATGAGAGAGCTGTTCAGGTTTACAGTTCAGGGACTAAGCCTGTGCCTCTGCCTCCTAAATACGAAAGAATGCTTAGACTGAAAGCATATTTCAGTGTCGCCTCATGGCTGCACAGAGCATTCCTCAGGAAGCTGCTAAATGCTTCCCAGGAGTATAAAAATAGAAATAACGATCTTTGATTATGCTTTTCTCTACATATCAGTATGTATGTGTTTAGTTGGTGTGCAAGTAAGTGGGTGGATATACAGTGTGTCTGAATTTGTTTTAGAAGCTGAATAAGAAGTAAAATAAGCTGAGTGAAGTAAAATTAAAATTCAGAAGTCACTCACGGCTACAGACTCAGCCTCCATTTAATTAGTGTCAAGCAACCGGTTGCCTATCAGCCTTGTACAATTTCAGCTAAACCAGCTATAAGCAATGGCCCCTCCCTACATAATTTACCAAGCCTTCTTCATGTAATTCCTCTTCTTGCTCACCCCATAGTTATTCCTCATTTTCCAACTGCGGTAGTCAGGTTTTTTCAACAGAGGTGCCCAAATTTCACTTTTTAGTGAAATTTTTCTTGAGCCATGTACACTTTTAACTTAAGCTCTGAATGTTTCCTTACATTTGTGTGTCTTTGGCTGATGTACTTTTTGTGTGATATTTGACTCCAGTGTAGATAAATGTTACAGATCCAGAAGTAGCTAGTATGCTGAGGAGGAACATATTTGTACTTACAGCAAAATATTATTTTGCTTGCTTTCCCTCAATTAAAAAAAAAAAAAGAAAAAAGAAGAAAAAGTCACTGAAGTTTAGTGAGGTACATGCACCTCTCATTCATTCACAAAAGACAGCATGCATGACCCCTAGTTCAAGCATTTTATGAGCCAGGAGTAGTCTACCTCAAAGCATGATTGAGGGCATGGTATATAAAGGACAGGAATACAAAGACAAGACTAACAGATAGCAGAAGCCAATAGACAGCAAGTGAACTTTATTTTCTAACTGTGGAAGTCTGTCTGCACGAAGTTTGGCAGTTTAACACCAAGGTATGTGTTTCATTGTCTTTATGTTTAAACTTTTCTTGATTTTTGAAAAGAAGACCCACAGAGCTCATGCATGTTTCAGGAGGAAGTCACACAAACCTTTTAGCAAAGGTACGCATGGTTTTTTCCAAACTTTTTTTTTCTTTTTAAATCAGACGTGGGTCAAGGAGCCTCCTTCCATCAGTTAGAGCCACGCTGGGGAATAGAAGAACCTCAAAGAACCACGAGGGAAGAGGACGTTTGAAGGACAAATGCGTTTGCAGTGTAAAAAGAAGGAAATTCTATCACCTGGAGACAGGTTGCATCAAAAGGGTACTACATTTCCCACCCCTTCTAATCATCTGTTGAATTCATTAGGTCTGAGTAACTCTTCCTTTGTTTTATTGCACATTGTGTTAAATCACTTCCAGTGTTGAAGGTCCAAGAATATAAGGGGTAAAAATGCTCCACGCCCTTCCTTCTTCATTAGTGAAAATTATTTAGCATTTGTTTGTACTTGGCATTGTTTAAAGGCTCACATTTAAAGATGAAACAGCAGAAAAAAAAAGGTCCTGAACTTTTCAGGGTTTTTTAATTTATTTTTGTTCAGATCCGAGACCTGGAATGAAATGTGACGTTACATGCAAGTTTTATTCCCTTGCCAAAGGTTTGTCGTGGACATATTTACAGAAAATAATCTCTTCCATAAATAGTAAAAACATGGGCAGCTGGTCCTAGACAGTACAGACTGCAATAAGTACTACTCATAATGAGGTAGCTCATATCTTAGAGAGTACATGACAGACTACTATTCTAGACAGTGCTATTCTAGCTGCTTTTTGGGGCTAGGTTTGAAATGGCATTTCAAAAGTTTTAAACATTTTGAAAGTTGCATAGGAGCAAAATATCTTTCCACAAAAGCTAGAGGAAATATTCTAGCTTCTGACTTTTTATCATGAAAATACCAGAAGGCAGATAACCTTGTGCCTCAAAAGTGTAAATCAGTGTTTCTTCAATTTAATCTCTAGAGTCTCTTGACTTAACCAGAAGCATTGGAGAACAGACACTGCAACATAATTTTTTTCTAGTACCTTCAGGGTTGTTCAGCCTAAACCAATTAAGTTGTTGAACATGTGATAATCATTAGTAATGCTGAAAACCAAATATTTCCCTTATTTTGACACTGTGGAGGATATCGGCATCATTACTTGTCAGTGAATGCCAACCAGAAGTTGGTATACGGCTTAGCAGGTGTCTAAACAGACACTGCAACATAATTTTTTTCTAGTACCTTCAGGGTTGTTCAGCCTAAACCAATTAAGTTGTTGAACATGTGATAATCATTAGTAATGCTGAAAACCAAATATTTCCCTTATTTTGACACTGTGGAGGATATCGGCATCATTACTTGTCAGTGAATGCCAACCAGAAGTTGGTATACGGCTTAGCAGGTGTCTTTAAGGTTTTCTTTTTGACAAAAAAAAAAAAAAAAAAAAAGGCGGCAAGGATGTGTACACGGGCCTGTCAGAACACACGAAATCCGCGATGTATGACTGCCACCCAGAGGAGCCCGCGGGGAAGCGACACAGCCACGGGATGCGGGATGGCGAGTCTGGGGACAGCTCTTCCCCTCCGGCGCCACTCGCACCGGCAACGCCGATCTCCCCTGCCCTTCCTGAAAGCTGATTGTGCCCAATGACGGGTAGGGTGCAAAGACAGTTTTGCTGCCAAAAGTTTGTACTTTGCCTACACCTGGAGAGTTTCACTTTTCCAAGCACTATCCTTTTCCTTTTTGTCTGAGGTAAACATCGTCCCTCAGCTCCCATGCCTTGGCATTGATATAAATTAATTACATTTAATACCTAGAACTTCCTAAAGAGAACCCGTTGGAGGAGTTTTACGAGGCTGCGTGTGTCCTTGCTGGATTTCCAGCTTCCATCTCCACATTTTCAGACAGAAATGAAGTTTGAGTTGAAGATTTGTAATTGCATCCTTAACTCAGATCTCACTAAAGGTGCCGCAGAGAGCTGGCAGCAACACTGGCTTCTCTGTTCACTGCTCCACTCTACGAGCCTTTGGTATTCTTCCCTTTTTTCCACCTAACTCCTGACGCTGGAGTCAGAGGGCACTTTAGATTGCCCCTCTGTGCTAGAGTCCCTCCCCTCCATTACCACTACTTAAACCCATCCGTTTTGCAGTTCTGCAGCATCTTTCAGTCTTTGCTTGGCAGTCGAGCAAACTGTTCTAACAAAACTAAGGGTCACCAACCACCCCCCAAAGCTTTTAGTATTCTGCTAACTAGCCATTAAATACTTTTGTTGCATCCGTTCACAGTCAGTAACAGCGTCGAATGAGAAAAGAGTGAGAGGACATCCGATTTGATGCCAGTGTCTGTGTTCACTCACTCACTCTACTCAGTTACTTACTTCAACTGTGCACACTGATCTTAGACACAAGCCTTGGTGAGAATTATTTTTGTTGGCATATCAAAACACTTAAAAATTCCAGCTGAAGTTCAGTGGAAGCTGTCACATGCTTGCTTTAAGAGCTACAAAATTTATGGGTAGGTTTTGCCATTCTAGTTACTCTTAAATATTCTAAGAGACAGAAACACGATTTTCCAGACAGGAGTCTAAGCTGCTTTTCCCTTGGCTTTACCTTAATTTTGCTTTTCTTCTGTTGTTAAAGATGATATAGGAGAAGATTTTACCTGTTACTGAAAGCTAATAATTATTTTCATCATTTAGGTTAACTTTCTTTACTATGTTGTCTATAACTCAATTTACTTAGAATCATAGAATCATAGAATCATTAAGGTTGGAAAGGACCTCTAAGATCATCGAGTCCAACTGTCAACCCAACACCACCATGCCCACTAAACCATGTTCCTAAGCACCTCATCTACACGTCTTTTAAATACTTCCAGGGATGGTGACTCAACCACTTCCCTGGGCAGCCTGTTCCAATGTTTAACCACTTTCAGTAACGAAATTTTTCCTCATGTCCTTTACTTATTGTCCTGTAAAACTTTCTCAGGTGTTAATACTTACCTGAAAGGAAATGTAGATCCTTTCTAGCATCTCTTAAAAACGCTTTCTCAGCTGTTCATGCTCCTTCTGTGATATTAAACTTCTTTCTTGGCTAAACTAAAGAGGTTCTCCAGATGGTTAGGAACTTGCTTGCATGATAAAGTACTCCACTATCACTTTTTTAGCAGCTACTTCAGGTTTCCTCTTTGAAAATCCCACTTTCACGCTGCCTCTTACTGTTCTGTCTCCTTCTAGGCATCTATGGTTACAAGTTTTGCTATTGCTTCTGCTGGAAGTGTTTTTGAGAATTTTGTATTAAATTTGGCTTTTAACCCTTTCTTAATGAAATCCAAACTTTAAGACAATTCAGATCTGCTTTTCTGAAAGCCAACATCATATGGCCGGATGTTTTCAATGACTAATGTAAGTAAGTTACGACCTCCCACTGAAAACATAGGTCTACAATCTGAAATAGGAGGTAGCTGAGCAAAGAGAATCAAACAACTACCTACCACTAGTATGAGGTAAAAAAAACCCAAAACCAAAAAACAAACCCCCAAACCACTTTTTGCTCTTGGCTAGAAAGACTAGAAAGTGACTGAAGGAGATTACCACATTACTGTAAAAAAAACCAAAACCAAAAACAAACCCCCAAACCACTTTTTGCTCTTGGCTAGAAAGACTAGAAAGTGACTGAAGGAGATTACCACATTACTGTGGTTCCCTAGTAATAATGATATATGCCCAGACTGCTTCTTGTGAATACTGCTACAGCGAAAATGTAGGCAGAGACTGATTATTAAGTGCATCAAGTATTAAATTCTCGTGTGGGAACTGACATATCACAGAACCGTCAATTATAATGGCTGGCTTGGTCTGAGATCCCCAGCAAACACAATATAAATTGAATGGCAGAATGATTTAAAGAAGCCTGAGGGGTAAGCTACGAAATGTAGCTACTGCCGTTCCCCAGACATATGCTGTCCCAGACCCGTAATCTACACCCACAAAGCCCTGTCTGCGTCATAGAGTATTAGTGTTATGGGCAGCAAGATGAACATACAAAAAGCAAAAGCAGACTGCAGGTGCTGTCACGCATATGACCAGGTACTAAAAAACTGCACGTCAGGACGTAAGTTTTATAATCACTATGTAGTCAGTAGATACTGGAAGCGTGACTCTGTTTGCATGGACAAAATTTTAAATTTGGGAAGATTCCAAACTACACACGGATATTGCAGAAGCACTGGGCAGCTCCGCTTCCCGAGCATGCAGATTTCAGAGAGGTGGAGATCTTACAGGTCTTTTCTCATCTTACTTTGATCTCACATTTGGGAAACTTTAGTGACTTCATTGGAGGCTTACATACTTCAGATCAAAATAAGACCCTGTAATCCTTTGACAAACCACAATGAAGACATACGCTAACAGCAGTTGTACAAATGTAAAATCAAACTCTGTGAGGCTAGAGAGCATGTTTTATTCCGTGAAGAAATGCCTGAGATTATTATACCAACACCTTTACAAGCAAGATAGGCATCTGGCAACAGCTGCTTAAAAGGTCGTATCGTGCCAGCTGAAATACTACTGTGTGTAAACCTTTAGAAGTCAGCTCTGAAAACTAAATATGAGCGTACCCCATCACACAGTATTTCTGGGATATCTGCTTTTTTAGCACTCTTTCCATACAGATAAATTCATCAGTGTAATCCACTAGTTTCTGTTAATCAAAGATATGTACCGTACCAAGTGCAAAAATACATCTTAGTATAGAAAATGTTGCCAGAGACATTCGGTTTCATTTGGGCAAACGGGACAAATGGTTCCAATGACTATTTCAAATGAAGAAAATCTGATGGCTCCAGATGCCACTTAGCAGTTTGGTCTGCCAGTTGGGAAACTGTAGAAAACTTTCAATATTTAGCATATCCCACTCAATATTATTCAGTCTTTTGACATATCGTTCAAGAATAGCAGCATTGCTGGTGTGCTCTCTTTACGAAACATAGATGTTCTTTTTCCCTGATTTGAATTAAAAGGATTATTTTACTCTGAGTGACATAAAGAAAGGGTAAATCAATAAAAATACACTACTGTCACTGCAGAATTGACACAAACATTGTGACAACGGCCTGATTTTCAAAACTATTTATAAACCACAAGTCTCCTTGAAGAACATCAGATCTGCAGCTGATCAATAGCTTTGCTTATTTTATTATGGTCTTCTGATTTCCCTCTTTCACAAATGATTAGACGAGTTCATATTATCTATTAGCCCTTTCCAGACTGCAAACACAGTCTTGCCTCCCACATTGCCCATCACCCCTCTTGTCAACTTTATGTCCCTCTCTGGGATGTATAATTTAGCTGTGCTTTCCTTGGTGTCCTCAGTTCACAGTCTTTCCAACTCAGACATGAACAGATGCTGTATACAAGGTAAGTTCCTACAGCAGCCACTTAAATAGAAACACTGAGCAAAACTATGGAAGAATTGATTAAAACCAAATAGTAAATATTGACATGAAATAGTGCCAATGGAAAGTGTAAAAATGAACATTCTTGATTAAAAAAATATTGATGTTGCTAATACAGGTTGAACATGAAAAGCACAGATCTAGTGATTACTGATTTGCTCCACTAGAGGAACTGATTTGTTGCCCTCTGCTATATTGTAAAGGAAACTCAGAAGTGCTTAACAGCAATCTTCCCACTGACTGCTGGAGTTTCTCTGCAACAAGGGGTTTTATATTGTTTTAACTCACCGATATCACAAATATTTTTGCTCTATCTTTTGATACCTACAATGACAGGAAAACCCTTGAAGGCCCTCCCAATCTGGTAAACCTTAAAAAAAAACCCAAAAAAACCCAAATATAGAGGGACACAGTCAACTGGAACAGTCAACTCTTCATTTCCCAGAGAAAATGGAGAAGCACAATCACCTGCAGACAGCAAAACCATATGTGACTTTTAAGACTGTATGAGTGCGCAGAAAAGAAAAGGCTGGTCACTGCTCCTGTTGATGGGGGACCACAGAGATGTCCCAGTGACTTTCAGCCTAAGCCAGTAACAGAGCTACCTGGCTTTCAGACCCAAAATGTCTCAAGCAAAGCCAGTTTGTGTACTTCTGCAGTACGGTCAATCCACACGGGGACGATGCACCCATCAAGGGAAAAGGAGAAGTAGTTTTTATGTAGGTATAATAATACGGATACAGTCTCAGAATTAGGCAAACAAAAATATGCCAATATAAAATTATTTGCTCAAGTTTTCTTACATCTCAAGCAAAAAACCCCTCAAAAGCAGCAGTTACGTAAGAGTTAATTCTGTTCTTATTTTCTATTTTCTTTCAGAAATTCCTAGCAGATTTTTTTTAAAAGTGCAATACTTCACGTGCAATGACAAAATCACATTTGATATTCCTGTGACCTTAACTTTTAACAGGTAATGCTGAGGCAGGGTAATCGTCATAAGGTATTTATACTAAAGAATGAGAATGAAACTGTTAAGTGTTAGAAGATTGATCATTCTGTATTAGCTACATCAAAGTTCTGCTGTTAACTCCATTTCTACATGTTTCTGATATGGAGTGAAATGAGTGTAAATGGTCATGAATGAGAGAATGAACATTCTTGGAAAAAGTCAGTGTATGGAGAATTTTACTCGGCTCTATACAGTCTTTGTTCTAAATGGCAATTAAATGCTTAACATGCTTTTTCTACACATATTAATGGCTTGAGCTTCTTATCTCCACAGCTGCTTGAAATTGTTCTCAAAATCTAGGTAGGCATAAAAGAGAAAACATAGCTTGTCTGCTTCTGAGTAACCCAATAAAATGTAGGCAAGCATTCAAAACTCTAATCAGTTTAAACAGATCTCACACTTCAGCGAGGTTAGAAAGAACAGTCAGTTATTATGCAGAAAACCAAATGAAAAGTGTAAGAGGAAACAAATGAAGATGTTTTAGGCTAATCTATCTAACAGAAAACAGTAAGGTATTATTTATTACCATATTATTTTTGCAATATTCTGTTTTTCTAAAATTTCTGCACCTTTTGTTTGGCAAATACTTGATACTTGACATTATATAGCTTGAAATAACAGCCTGATGTTCAGTGTAATAATAAAGGCTTTATAGGATAAGAGACATCTGTTGCAATTACACTCACTTTCTGAAATTTTCTGAAAGGGATGAAAACCCTTAGACTTTGTCAATTATATGCCCTTGATAAAGTATGAGTCATCTTAAAGGAGTTTGGCATACAGATGCAATTTTCATGGAAACAGCGTAATGAGAGAACATATTGAATGTATTCTAAATATGGCCATCCAAACGGTCATATTGATGAAAAGATTCTCAAACGAGAGAGGAAAATATGGCAATATTATTTACTCTTCCATGTCTGAAATGCTATTGGGTAATATTTCTTGGGCATTCCACAGCTTTTAAGTCAAATACTATTTTCAGCACTTTTTCTGGTGAGATCATTAATATGATTATTTGGCCAAATGCATTTTAATTAAACTCCACCCCCAAATCGTTGGGTCTGGAACTTCTTCCCACACTACGGTAGGAAATATATCTCCAGATGTTAATAATTAAGGCATTAAAGGGTAAATCCAGCACCCACTTCCGCAGCTGCCGAAGCTCCCACGCCAGTAAACTGGTGTGGTTACATTGCTGAAGAGTGTGGGTGGATTGGAAAAGGCCCTTCAGCGTTTGTGCACTTCTGCACAACATGGAAGCCAGATCAAAAGGGTTTCCAGTGTAGGCAACATGTTGGCTGTGGATGGTGCAGGGCAGAATGGATATGTACTTCCCACACAAGTGGCTACGTGAGAAGTGGAAAGCAGATGTTCTCTAATAATTCTCTACGGTCTCCTGGGGTACCACAAGACCTGGGCATGGCAGCCCCCTTCTGGCCTGGATCCTGACTAGGATCAGTCTTCCTCATCAGTCCTTCTCTGAATAAGCAACATTCACGTAGATCTCTGAGGTAACAGGTACCACTACTGATGTGTGCATTAATGGGAACCATGTTTAGCAAAGACATGTTTCAAATCCAAATGCATTGGTTGGAAAGACCATTTCTAGACATATTACAGAGGCAAGCAGGAAGGATGCTTCCCTTGCTTTCCCTCACCAACTTCTGTCTTCAGGCCTGGGACTGGGTAGCAGGCTGTCCTTATTCTAGACAGGCATTAAATGTAAAGAATTGGGATGACAAGCTGCACTAGGCTAAAACAAGGGCGGCGGGCAGATGTTTTTAAATAAAACTCAGTTTTCTGTTCAAAATCCTAAGTACAAATTTGAAAGCCTCGAAGTGTTAATGTAATGAGCAAGCATTGATATATATTGATCTGAATCAAGTTGCTTCTAAAGCCATTCCAAAATACCTTCAAATGCCTTTCTTGAATATTGTTTTCTAGGTATACCTATTCATTCACCTGTCTAGATGTCTCTAACGGCAATAATTAAATTTCCTACATAGTCTAAAAGTATGTAAATATTTCATTACACACATGTTAAAAGTCAGAGAAGTTTGTGACGGAACCCATTAGAAAGAGTGCGGAGTACACTGACTTGCTGGACAAGTTTGCATGAGATCTGGAATTTACTATGAGTTCTGTTGCTATGGACTGATATTTTTCTCTCTTCTACATTTTTAAATAACCTACATTAATTTGAGGTAGCTTTGGCTTCCAGCATATCAGACAAGCACCTATTTCTTTCAAAGAGAACTTTTTGAGACTCTGGACTATGCAAATGAAAAATGTCAGCATGAGCTCTAGCAAAGAGAGTCATGATTGCAGCCAGAAATAAATGAAGCGTAAGCTTTAATACAACTTATTTCTCCAAACTATCATTTTTTAAAATGATCTAGTTACAAGATGTTGGCATACTCTATGAACTGAAAACTAATGGCTTTCAACAAGAGAGTTATAACGTCATATCTCTCTCGTTCTACAATGATTCATCTGTACTTGTTACTGAAAAGTAAGATCAAGGTATCAAGGAATAAATTCAGAGTTCCGAAACTTTCCCAAATCTTTGCTTTATTTCTTTTTAATATATAGCTGACTTTTATTAAACAGATATTAATGGGTCATTAAAAAAAGGAGACTCCATCTAAAAGATGTTTCGAACCTCGACACTTTTCGTCTGTCTCACAAATTAATCTATGTTTTGTTACAAAGAAAATGATCTTTGCTTGGGTCTCCAGTTAAGTCATTTACATTCCTTGTTCTGGAAATCACCAAAGAAAAGCCACCAACAGACATTCTTACAAACCTCATCTGTAAATAAGTAGCTATCGCATATGAGACAATATAGAACACCAGCTGTATATTTATTTTAAAAAAACAAAACAAACCCCCAAAACAAAAAAACCAAACAAAACTCCCACCTCTTCTAAGCACTCATTTGGGTGACCTAAACAACTTACCTTGAAACCTGGTCCCACTGCAATCACAGGATGATAAAACCTTTGGCTTACAGTCATTTATAATGGTAGATATACAGTACATGTGCATGCAGAACAGACCACACTGTAGATTAAAATCTCTACAGCAAAATTGGAAGAGATAAGGAGAGTGACTAAATGTCTACAATATTTACAAAAGCAGGTAATTTACAGGGGGAATGCATGGAATGCTTAAGTACACTGTATTTTTTCTTCACTCTTACTGCTTTAAGAGACGCCTTAAAAGTGCCTTTTCTGTTTCATACACAGAAGTTTGGATAGCTGAATGGGAACTTTAAAACTCATTTGCAAGGTTCTGTCAAAAAGTTTTAAATATATTTTTTTCTTGACCTGAAACACTTTGCTGTATTTAAGTTGATTATTAACCTCCTTCTTCCTATTGCAGGTCATTGCCTCCCAGGGCTAACCCTGGTCAGGATACATTGCTTGTGATGCATCACAGCCTTCCTGGAGAGCAATCTGCACGGCATGCTGAGGGGAGCATTTCTGAACTGACCTGCTCGCATCGCTTCCAGAGGTGGTCACGATGTCAAGCCAGGACCTCTGCTACCCACTGCAAAGACTGGAGGTGAGGTGTAGGAAAGGTGAGAGTGCCGGGTTAGCATCCCGCTCGATGGGGAAAAGAGGGAGGGCACGGCCAAGCACCAGGCTAGGGGCTTCACCCCGCAGTCAGGGCATTCGGCTGTTTCCCACCCCTGGCCCTCCTGCCCTCTGCTGCTGCAGACACTGAGCTGGCTGCTTTTCGGAAACCCTGCTGAAGGGCACGTGGCCTGGCCTTGACAATGCCCCATGGTGGTGCAAGTGTTCACTGAAACCAACGGCTCACCTGCCTCCCAGGAGATTATACACTATGTGGTTCAAATAAGCAAGATAATGAAGCAGAGAGAGCTGACTTACTCACCTTTTGCCCTTTTACTCCACTGCAGTCACATTTTCCACAACCGGAACAACCCTGAAAATAAAAGAGAAATTGAGAATTAATTGTCTGAACTGGGTGACAGGCAGAATATACTGAAACGAGACCGGGATGTCAGCAGTACCATCCAGACTGCAAGGCTGGTCAGCATGAGGAATGTTCGCTTAAGCCCAACGCAATACTTTGTTATCTTTATATAGATGTATACTTCTGGTCTCAGTCACAGTTCAATAAAAGATGCCTTTGTAAAAGAAGAAAAAAACCTGCTACAGTTTTTAACCATAGAAAACTGTTATATTACTTCTAAATCATTGTCTTTTGGGCCACCATTTAAAAAATAACTCATTTTTATAGAATATACGCATACTCTGCATCTAGCAATATGAATGTGTCTATTCAAAACAAGTGGATTCTCCTCTAGGATTCTATATTCATACATTCAAAACCCAATAGAATATTTAAAACAAAATCAATCCAGTCGTAGAAGCATCTCTAATATCAGTTGGTTAATAAATGGCTTACATTCTGCATAAATACTTAATCTCTATAAATATGTGCCATTGCTTTGAGGAGAAAGGGATGGTGAAACTGCAGTTTATGATTTATCTTTGTGGTGGGCTGACCCTGGCTGGGCACCAGGTGCCCACCAAAGCCGCTCTATCACTCCTCTCCTCAGCTGGACAGGGGAGAGAAAATATATCAAAAGGCTCGTGGGTCGAGATAAGGACAGGGAGAGATCATTCACTAATTACCGTCACGGGCAAAACAGACTCGACTTGGGGAAAATTAATTTAATTTATTACCAATCAAATCAGAGTAGGGTAATGAGAAATAAAAACTAAATCTTAAAACACCTTCCCCCCCCCTTCTTCCCAGGCACAACTTCACTTCTGAATTCTCTACCTCCTCCCCCACAAGCGGCGCCGGGGGACGGGGAATGGGGGTTGCGGTCAGTTCATCACACATTGTCTCTGCCGCTCCTTCCTCCTCAGGGGGAGGACTCCTCACACTCTTCCCCTGCTCCAGCGTGGGGTCCCTCCCACAGGAGACAGTCCCCCATGAACTTCTCCAACGTGAGTCCTTCCCACAGGCTGCAGTTCTTCACAAACTGCTCCAGTGTGGGTCC
>NW_008795029.1:1335955-1342314 GCF_000699145.1 Aptenodytes forsteri
GGCTGCAGGGGAATCTCTGCTCTGGTGCCTGGAGCACCTCTTCCCCCTCCTTCTTCACTGACCTTGGTGTCTGCAGGGCTGTTTCTCTCACACATTCTCACTCCCCTCTCTGCTGCTGTTGCCCAGGGTTTTTTAAAATATGTTCTTAAATATGTTATCCCAGAGGTGCTACCACCGTTGCTGATGGGCTCGGCCTTGGCCAGCGGCGGGTCCGTCTTGGAGCCGGCTGGCATTGGCTCTATCAGACATAGGGGAAGCTTCTAGCAGCTTCTATCAAAAGCCACCCTTGTAGCCCCCTTGCTACCAAAATCTTGCCACACAACCCAATACAATCTTCTACACACAAGGAGAAGAATAACAGACTTGAAGAATATGTTTTTTCTTTCTTTTCTGAAGACAAAAAATGTTGCCTACACCCTTCGGGTGTTTACCATTAGATCTCTTAATATTGATTTACTAAATTTTTTTATCAGTAATTGGCAATCGTCAGATAGGAAGATGATAGTTTTCAAAGGCAATTAAATACTAATACAATTACCACAGGAAACTATATCAACAAGTACTTCTGGACACACTTTATGAAATCAAGTCAAACCACAGCCTCTAAGAGAGTAAACTGCTCCTAATGTTAAATACTAGATATGGAGGCAACTGTTAATGTTTACTGGCCAGGCAATGACTAGCTCCAGGGTTCTGGTCCGTTTCTTACATCTACCCCATTTCAGGTGATCTTCTTTTTTCTTGCCCTCTATAACGACTAACTGTAATTGTCATTATGATGGGAAACCTTCCACTCATCAAAAGCAAATTCATTGCAGCAGGAGAATCCATAGAAAACATGTAAAAACATAACCAGTCTGAATTATTTTCCAGTAGATACTATAGAGATCCTTGTTTTCTGAAAGGCTTTCCTTAGGACTGCACCACCTCACGGGGTTTCTACAGTAGAAAAACTAAAGTCAAAATACAGCCAACTTGTATCTCCAGAAAATGATGGTACTTCAGCATAGATACTGACAGACTCCCAAGTCTATCTGGATTCTGTGAAGTGAAATTCTGGAGGGCAGGTGGACGAGTGGATTTGGGAGAGGGGCGTTTTCATCTCAGGAGGGAAGGAAGGTGGCCTGTGCATCTGGCCTTGCTAGTCCTGACAGCTGATTTCATCACATGAAATACTCCTAAGTGCTACTTCCCTCAGAAGCGAGGGAGAGAAGATCTTGCGGTAGGTGTTTGAGGAAGGGAGCTTAATATTAATAAATGCTACTAAAAGCTTTCACGCCTTTGTTCACATAAGCCTTAAGATGGAGACTTGAGAGATTTGGGCGTTGGTTTGTTTGGATTGAGTCAACAGCAACCAAAAGATTGGGATTTCTATGACATAATCATAAATAGCCACTCATTCTTTTGCAAAACTTGAAAGGTGGTAACATATGAGAGAAGTCAGATTAACTGATGCACAGGTAAAAGTTTACAGTCGCTTTGTGTTACCAAAGTATTTCAGTGCACTTAAGTGCATCTGGGCTATTCCCCCATTTTCCTCCTCATAGTCATGAAGCAACCAGTGAGTAACTCAGCAGTCTATCGCTTTTACTGTTGTCATGCTCCTCAGAAACAAACTAGGAGGAAAACAAGCAAAACATTTGTATCACTGAATATTCCACCAACGCACACAAGATCCTTCAGCAGCAGTTATCCGGAAGCAGTCAGGGACGGCACCTCACCAGAGCCAGCCAGCTCTCAGCACGGATGCTGGGCACCTGTCCCTCCACACCTGCGGGCTCCACAGTCTGTGGGGACCTCAGTACTTCTGGGAAATAAGAGCAAATGTACCTAATCCGCTCTGAATTTGGAAAACCTCCAACGAGACCAATAAACATCATCACTCTAGAAAGTTAAATAATGCAGTAACATTTTTACTTGGTAAATACATTTTCTTTTAAAGTAAAGCATCAAAGAGAAATGGGGGTTTACTACTGGAAATAAAATTATTAAAGGCTGTCCAATAAAACTAAGATACCAGCTCCTGAAAAATTTGTTGCTTTTGTTGAGATTTGGGTTTTTTTAAATGTAGATCCACTGAATTTGTTGTTTGAAGTCAAACTTTCTCCATATTCACATAAAGCAAAAATATTCACATTTCTTCTCTTACATTATTACAGCATTTTACCATGTTATATTATAAATGCACAGAAAGATGAAAATTAACACTGATTAGAATGAGTATTAATCCTATGCTGCAGAAGGAGAATTAGATCTGAAAACAACACCAACACATGCTACAACGCCAACTCAGTACTGACCAGGAGGGGCAAGCGCCACTCACTGAATAATCCACTTTACTTCTTGTGGTACATGGTTATGCCTGGAAAAACATTGGGCCTCCCGTTTCAAGAAGTGACCCACTGTGACCTCTCAGCTTTTCAGACCTGATGAGATCACAGCTGGAGGACGCAGGCTTGTGGCTCATACTTCCTCCCCCAGCATCATGTAAAATGTTATCAGTTTTATCAACACATCCCTTAAATTCAGAAGAAGTCTGTTTTAATTGCATCTGGTAATGTAATTAAAATACGTCATCGAATCATTATAAACATCTGTTTTCAAGTTAATCCCTGCATATTTCCTTCAGCCTGTTATTTAACATGCACCGTTTTAGAAAAAAAGTACGATGTTACTTATTTTTCAGTGGGTTTTGTTCTTAAATTTAGCATGGCCAGAAGAATGGACTTGTGCTTTCGGGTCTCTTTTCGTGCTCCCAAAAATGATGCCATTATATTCAATTTTCCCTGTTTCTTAAGCCTCAGATTAGAATAACCGAAGGAGAGGAAGGTAAGGAGGTACTAAGCATCGGGGAGCACAGCTGCATAATAAAATTATAAGCCTGTCCAATAAAACTAAAATACCAGCTCCTGAAAAATTTGTTGCTTTTGTTGAGATTTGGGTTTTTTTAAATGTAGATCCACTGAATTTGTTGTTTGAAGTCAAACTTTCTCCATATTCACATAAAGCAAAAATATTCACATTTCTTCTCTTACATTATTACAGCATTTTACCATGTTATATTATAAATGCACAGAAAGATGAAAATTAACACTGATTAGAATGAGTATTAATCCTATGCTGCAGAAGGAGAATTAGATCTGAAAACAACACCAACACATGCTACAACGCCAACTCAGTACTGACCAGGAGGGGCAAGCGCCACTCACTGAATAATCCACTTTACTTCTTGTGGTACATGGTTATGCCTGGAAAAACATTGGGCCTCCCGTTTCAAGAAGTGACCCACTGTGACCTCTCAGCTTTTCAGACCTGATGAGATCACAGCTGGAGGACGCAGGCTTGTGGCTCATACTTCCTCCCCCAGCATCATGTAAAATGTTATCAGTTTTATCAACACATCCCTTAAATTCAGAAGAAGTCTGTTTTAATTGCATCTGGTAATGTAATTAAAATACGTCATCGAATCATTATAAACATCTGTTTTCAAGTTAATCCCTGCATATTTCCTTCAGCCTGTTATTTAACATGCACCGTTTTAGAAAAAAAGTACGATGTTACTTATTTTTCAGTGGGTTTTGTTCTTAAATTTAGCATGGCCAGAAGAATGGACTTGTGCTTTCGGGTCTCTTTTCGTGCTCCCAAAAATGATGCCATTATATTCAATTTTCCCTGTTTCTTAAGCCTCAGATTAGAATAACCGAAGGAGAGGAAGGTAAGGAGGTACTAAGCATCGGGGAGCACAGCTGCATAAGGTCCTATTTGCAGTCAAGTGCTGTAGCCTGCTATGCCAGAACAGGCCACCTGCGCTACAAAACTCTGCGTTTATTTTACAGTAGCATCGTCTCCTACTATCACTGACGGTAACCTTTGCAGGCGGATGGAAGGTTGGCCAACAATGACAGCCACTACTGGATAGCATTATCCTCAGCTACTAAAATGTATTTTTGAATCTGAGGGGTGTGATAACATTCTGCATATACTAGGAGGAAGTATGAGCTTATTCCTCTTGGTCCACTGGGAAGATGGGAGGGCCAGACTGGAAACAGCTTATGGATCAAAGGTCAGTTTAAGGAGGTCAACGGGGCATTTAAGTAATGAGGTGAGAAATTGAGAGAGAGCAAGATGGTTACAGCAGGTACAAGAATCAGAGTCTGGGTTCACCTAACCCAGCATATGTACAAACATCTCTACTAGTCACTGCAGTCTCCCTTTATTCAACGGCAAGAAACAGGCACTTCTGATCTGGGATCCATCTCACCTATTTTGGATGTTTGCTTTCAATGGAGATGAAGCACACCTTGGAGGACTAAGCAGGAGAGACTGAAATGTGCAGAAAGGACTATAGGATTATCTCTATGTATGAGAACAAGGAGGAAAATGGGAGAGAAAAGTGGGTACAGAGGATCAGACAGAGGACTAGAGGTTACAGACAGAATGGGACAGAGTATAACAATAGCTCTTCATTCCTTGGAAAGCGTTAGAAATTTAGTTGAGCATCTTTCAAACTGTGAACAAGGAGATCTGCATTTCTGGTACTCATTTAGGAATGACTTAAGAACCTTACACATTCAAGCCCTAAGTGCGAAACTTCACCCTGAAGGAATAAAGATAATCATCACAAGGTAAGTAAGCTGAAACTATGCAAATTATTACTTATATCTAAACTTTCATGATTTTAAATCAGTCTCACGACATGAAGAATCCAGTTCATGATTTCCCGCCACACATGACTAGAGACAATGAGTCAAATGAAGAGAAATAGTTTTGTCCTATCTCCCAGACATCCTCTTTGAAACAACACCTTCCCCAGGAACTGCACGGAGCTTGGAGCAATCGCTGCTGTCCTCCAAGTGCCAAAACAGGGAAGGAATGGTGCTGGGCAGGAAGCATAATCTGCAGGGGGGATGAAAAGGCAGGCTCTTTATCCCTTGTCTAGAAGCCAATTACAGACTAATCCAAAGATTTTGGCCAGGCACACCATGATACCTCACCTATTTTGCATGGTAAGTTAGCAGTTTTCAAATAGCCATAGCCCCACTGCACCACAGGCCAGCCTCTCATATAATATTTGAAGACATTAATTTTATCTTACTCCTCCCACAAAATATCAGTCAGCCCAGAAGCAGAAGCTCATTTTAGTGATACAAATTGCTTCATTTTTTGACAAGCATTTCCGTTCCGTTTCATTCTCCCAGACTCTCTGTAACCGATAAGCTTAGTGAATCACGCTAGCAAATCAGTACTAAATTATAAAAAGATTACATCCCTTCAACATCACGCATATGAATGTGCTACATACTGAGTATTTGCCTAAAGGACAGCAATTCATTTACTATAATGTTAACATATGGTTCTAAAAAAGTGCCACTAATGAATGGGCATCCCAACCCGGACCTTGAACTTCCATGAATCATGTACCGAGCCTTAGGAGTACTAAAGCCCTGTGAGGGACAGAGCTGAGAAGGCTGCTAAAAGTTCCTGCAGCAGATGGAAGAAACTCTGCTCTGCAGTTCAGCCTGCAAGACATCTGTCAGATCATAGCTAGAGACTTTTGTTGCGTTTTGCCCTGTTTTTCCATGTCCAGCTACTTTCCTGGCATTTGAGGACTATTGCTTGGAACTCGCACAGGAACGATGCAAACAGCCAGATGAGCAGCCTAGGAGGGAGACGACTGCCATATTTGGACATGCACCATTTCTGGAGGCTACAGAAATCTCCAAAAAAATACAAAGGCTGAGTCGGGTCTTGGACGCTCCTCTCTCTTACAGAAGTGCCTTTTTCAAGACAAAATGTAGTTCTCTTTCCCACAACATCAGCTCAGACTCTGCTTGCTGAGTTTCAGTTGCTGAGCTGCCTACCAGCTTAGGCTAATTGCACAGGTATCAATCGAGTTTAAATCTTACCCTGTAAAGCACATGTGTAAGGTAGAAATTTAATAAAATTCTGTTTACTTAACTCTGTTTATACTGAAAATCTTATTCCAGGGAATACACTCACTTCTCCCACCCAAAACACAGTGTCTTTCAAATGACTGAAATCCTGTAAACAGGTGACTGGTGAGACTAGCACAGATACCAAAATCCTCTGACTATTCACAGTGTTTCTAATTCATAGCTGAAATGCTTCAACAAGTAAAAATAGTCATAATTATTTCATCTCATGATTCATTCATTATAAAATGACATATTCTGTTTAGACGTGTGCAGGTTTTGGCTGGGATAGAGTTAATTTTCTTCATAGTAGCTAGTATGGGGCTGTGTTTTGGGTTTGTGCTGGAAACAGTGTTGATAACACAGGGATGTTTTCGTTACTGCTGAGTGGTGCTTACACAGAGTCAAGGCCTTTTCTGCTTCTCA
>NW_008795029.1:1342390-1361566 GCF_000699145.1 Aptenodytes forsteri
CCAAAGGGATATTCCATACCATATGACGTCATGCTCAGCATATAAAGCTGGGGGAAGAAAAAGGAATGGGGGGGACGTTCGGAGTGATGGCGTTTGTCTTCCCAAGTCACCGTTATGCGTGATGGAGCCCTGCTGTCCTGGAGGTGGCTGAACACCTGCCTGCCGATGGGAAGTAGTGAGTGAATTCCTGGTTTTGCTTTTGCTTTAGCTATTAAACTGTCTTTATCTCAACCCAAGAGCTTTCTCACTTTTACCCTCCCAATTATCTTCCCCCATCCCACTGGGGGAGAGTGAGCGAGCGGCTGTGTGGTGCTTAGTTGCTGGCTGGGGTTAAACCATGACAACATGACACTTAAACTGATCATGTTTTCTGATGAAACAGTGAAGATTTCCCACTCTGTGTTGCTTTAGTTCAAACCCCAATTGGAACTGAATTGCAATACAAGTTCCAAGTTCAAACATCAGCAATGGCTATGCCAATGGGATGGGGATGGCTGTTTGACAGTGACACCTTTATGTCTGAATCTCCTGCCTCCACACAATCCACCCTTTCTACCCCTACGCTAACCTAATCACAACGGGGAAGGCCAAGGGAGATTTATCCCTATGTTGCTGGCACTGCACTTGACCGACGCACACGTATATACAACTCAAGTAGCTGTCAAGAGAGCTGGATCAATAGATGTCTTCAGTTTCACATCCCACCAAACAGAGGAATAGGGAGGTGATGCCAACTGCAGGACACTTATCTCACATTCCTCTCATATTTTCTTCTCTCTTCAGAATGTCAAAATAGCTCCCTGGCTGTATTACTATTCTTGTCTTTACCCTTTAGATATAACTGTATTGAATTAGCTGAACTGCTCTTTTGTATGTAAAGTACCATTAGAGAAAATCACTGCTATATTCCAGCTAACCTCAATATTTTTCTTAACTGATTTTGCAGTCCATTAACCACTTTAAAAAAAATCATGTTGCTAAAACTTTTGATTTACACTTAGCTAGAATGAAGAGGATAACAAAAAAATCCAGACTGTCTTAGCAAGTTAGCAAAATTTAGTTATTTGCCTTTGTAATATTTGATTTACTTTAGATTATGGAAACAGATGGCTACACTTGAACAGTATAAAATCCTCTTTTTTTTCTTAAATAAACATACCAGGATGAAAAGCTTCATTGTTTCTATATCTGACGATACTGTATTTAAACAAAAGGATAAAAATTGTGATTTGCAAGAAACAAGAACTCTCATCTATTAAAAAACCCACAAATGACAGACTTACTTACAAACTTCTAGTTCTGCTTAGACAACAGTAACAAGGCGTGGATTAGTATTAACATACGTATTAGCTACAAGTACATTTTGTAACATTATTTTTGAAAGGTTAAGTCATGTATTGATACACCGGTTGACAGGAACTCTGTGGGGGAAAATTAAACTTGTCCTGCTAGGACAAGTTTTAAAATTAGGGTTTTAAAATATATTTGTAAAAACATTGGCAAAGCAAATTGATTGCTCAGTGTAAGTACATCATTCTTCCTTGCCATAATTTAAAAAAAAAATCCACCACAAAACCTCAAAGTCACTCTCCTTCAAAACACAGCTTTGCATTAAGTGTTTCACCCAGACTTAGAGTTGTTCTACCATATGCTATCTTCTGCCTCAGAGGGTCTGAGCTCACTGCTCTTAGAAGAGGAGGAAACCTGCTGTGCTGTGGAGCACTTCAAAGGCAAGACTGACCCCCTCTCTGCCACTGAAATAATTTCATTTCACATGGCACACTGAAATCTTATTAGATCAGAGATGGGAACCTAAGCATCTTCCCTCCTTAATGACAGTCCAAAGCACTGGAGTATAAAGGCATTTCCACTCACTCTCATCCTGCCTCCGCAAGAGCTGGGTAGCTGGGCATGGCACTGCGCTACTCAAGTGTAACAGCAGATCTCCCAAGCACCAGCTGGTAAATGGGTACTCATCCATGAGCTGAAGAGTGGATTCAAAGCCCCTCACTGCACTGAACATAGGCATCTTTAAAATGCAAGGAAGTAGCCATCAGGAAAAAGCAACTCCTTTGTGAGTCCAGGTTTTTATTTCCTTTGCTCGTAACAAATGAAGAGAAATCAGAAAGGTCAATCTGTACTATTTAATTATTCCTGAAAAATGTCTCTGAAATTGTTTTTTCCTTAATAATTTTATTATTCTTAATATTTCATCTTTGACTATGTTGTTCATAGAATATGGTTTAAATATTTATTTCAGCAATTCTAAAGTCAAATATTCCATCAAATCACTAACTTGCTGACAAACTCACCCTTTTCTGACCAAAATGTACCAGCTAGTAATTTTTAAAGGTTATACCCTGTCTCCATTAGTGTTTGAATCGGTATTTGAACTTGAATTGGAATTTAGTTCAAATTGAAATTTGAACTAAAGCAACGTAGAGGAGTATATCATCACTATTCTCATCCAAAACCACAATCGGTTTAAGTGCAGTGCCTAAACAGAAAACATCACTTCAAAATGAATAAACTACTAAGGCTAGCTTGAAGTGAATCATAGAAACAATCACTTTTTATGACAAGTAGTATGAATTGGTAATTAGAATGGAAACCTTGGCGCGAGCACTCGCACAAGTACTGCAGGAAGCACCGGAAGGCTAGCTGTGCACAGACGGGCTTCAGCGGGGCTGCCAGCTTCCCGAGGGTCAGAAAGGAGAAGAGAGCAACTTGGTGCACTATCCCTCACCCTCGGTCACTCCCGTAACCTCTGCTGGGATGAGGGTAACTGCTGCTGCTTGGTGATATCTGTGCTAAAGGACTGGCCTTGGTCAAACGCCCGAAGAGTGGGAAGTCTGTCCCTTACAGGAGTTGATACAAAGCCAGTTGTTCTGGACTGACGGATTTGAACTTCAACCCTCAAAATGGTTCAGGAAAAGGAACATCTGCCATGCCTTCATTTTCAGGACTTAAAGCAGAAAACAGAAATTAAGCACAGTTCTCATTTCATCTGTAAACCCATCAATTTCAGATGTCTATGTACAGATTAACAATAGATGAAGGGGAACACCATGATTTTACATGAGCAAGCTCCAGTCTTTCCTCCTCTCCAAAGTCCTTTTTCTCCCCCATAAAAAAAAAAAAAGACTTAAAGCAGAAAACAGAAATTAAGCACAGTTCTCATTTCATCTGTAAACCCATCAATTTCAGATGTCTATGTACAGATTAATAATAGATGAAGGGGAACACCATGATTTTTACATGACAAGCTCCAGTCTTTCCTCCTCTCCAAAGTCCTTTTTCTCCCCCATAAAAAAAAAAAAAGTCAGCAGCTTATCTTCATGTCCTTTTTCTTTCTTTTTTTTCCAGCAAATCATGGGTAGACTTCAACTATGACTGTTGAGGGAATACCACCTGCCTCCAGCTGCCAGGCCAGGTGGGAACAGCTCTCCCCTAGGTCCCGGGTCGTATCTGCCAGGCCTATGTAAATATCTCAAATGGCACCAAATGCCTACATTTAAGCAATGGAAGTAAGCGTAACATGTCCTTTTTCTTTCTTTTTTTTCCAGCAAATCATGGGTAGACTTCAACTATGACTGTTGAGGGAATACCACCTGCCTCCAGCTGCCAGGCCAGGTGGGAACAGCTCTCCCCTAGGTCCCGGGTCGTATCTGCCAGGCCTATGTAAATATCTCAAATGGCACCAAATGCCTACATTTAAGCAATGGAAGTAAGCGTAACCCAGTAATCTCCAAAGGCTCATTAAACCTTGCATGGATAAGAAGAATTAAAATACTCATTCTCCTGAAGACCTCCTTTGGCTGTAGGTTGATGTACATGAGTAGGACAGAAGGAAGCAGAAGTGGTCCCCACTCACTTCTCTGTCAATGCAGAGCTTTCTCCTAATAAATCTTCTAGGGATAGCTTTAGACCAGATGAAAAATCTCCTGGAACAAACCTAAACAGTGGAAAACAGTGGCACTCCATGGTTACTAGTATGTCAGTGCATCAGTTAAGTATCCCTGTTAGTCTGAGGGAAACTTTAAGCAAGTCCCAAATTAACATATAGATAATATCTGAAAGGAATGGCAAGTTACTGTCTGAAATATCACTGTGCATGATGAAACTTGAACTAATTACAACAATTCAGCTCTGGTTTTACTTTAAAGCCTTGTACAATTTTCAGAAAATCAACTGGTTTTAAGAAAAGCTCTATAGAATACAATCGGAAAAAAATTCATTATGGCTCCTGGGACACGGGGGGCTGTTCGTAGTTTTTGGCAGGGTTTTTTCTGTTTGGCTGGGGGCGAGGGTTGTTTTGTTGTTGTTTTTAGTATTACCAGAATCCTACAGGATGTTCATACAAAAATTGCAGACAGAGCACAGATTCTTATCGGAGATCTCCAGTGTATTTTAGCCACTCAAGGGAATGTTAGTTAAATTTAAATGCTTAATATTAATTATTTCAGAAAATATTTATTTTGTAAATTAGCATCAGTTGGAAGTACTTCACTAAAAAGATGTTAAAAAAAGAGTCAAAAAAATACCAGATTGATGGAGCTGAAATGTTTTGTTGCTGGGACCTCATTTTTTGCATTCTTTTCCAAATTCCCCAGGGGTCTGTCCTGGAGGTAGGGTCATGGGAGTCACCTGAAAGCTGCTCTGTGAACATGACTTTCCTGTTGGTGATGTGAACATCATTTTCACAAAGCAATGCAAATCCAGGGGGCTTCCAGTTAGTTCACAGGAAATATAAAGTTATTCCTGTTGTTCCATATTTGGACAAAAATGACATTTAAAGCAACTGTTTCCTCTAAGTACATTCTTTTACAGGAAGCTCTGGCAACAATCAAGGTATTTGCTTACTTAGTGAAATTTTCAGAATATCACATTGTACCACTCAGTTCTGCACAGCTCAAAGCAGATAACTGGTCTGTGAATACTAACTAATGGTGTTATCATTAAAATATAAAGCCTCTCATTAGCATTATCTACTAGCAGGTCTATTTCCACAGACTGCCAGATACTGCTTAGCTTCCAGCAAGCAGAGAATGCTGTATTTAGCAAGCGAATATCAGTCCAGTTGGTTTTGTACCCTTTTCCTATTTAAGAACTTCACTTTCAGTTATATTTTCAAAGAAGTGAAAAAAATTCCAGGTGCCAGTAGGATCTTCTGGTGTTACAGTCACTGGTGTTACTTCACCAACAGCTGAGCATTACAGCTTACTCCAGGACTTTCTGACATCCAGTGACAAGCGCTTTCAGGAATACATTTCAAAGGGCACGACCCTTCCTAAATTTGATTACAGTAATCATTGCCAATAATCCCCACCCTACTCTTCTACTTTGTCAACGGGCAAACTGGAGCCAGGCGATACAGGTGAGAAGCTCCCATTCCTCATCTTGCTAACTTAAAAAAATCTGAGGGGAGGACAGGAAAACCTGTTGCAGAACCACCACGGCTGTTGGAGAGCTTACCACCTGCCTCATACACAACTACTCTGGAGCGTACAAAGCGAACTGCTCCTTGTCCTGCACGATGCAGATCCAAACACCCTGCCTTCTAACTCGCCTTTTTAGTGTAACTAGCATTAGCAGTTACTAGGCATATAAACCGAAGGGAAACCAAACATCAAACTTCATTCTCGTTCATGAGGCAGAGAGATTGCAGTCTCTGAAACAAATCACACGAGTTTGTTTTTCTTGCTGCCTTCCGGGATGCATCTGTACAACCACTTCCAGCACCTGCTAGAGGTACAAGGCTGGATCCAGCCATAACCTGGCAAGATGGCAATGGTGTCATTACAATAGTGTCCCATAACTGCTGCCTCTGCCAGCAGTGGCCAGCGATGCCAGGGGGACAGGTGGCAGTCTCCTTGCCGTCCTCTCAGTAAACCCACACCCGCAGGGCTGAACTGCTTTCTAGAAATGCCTCGGAGCTGCTCCAGCCTCTGTGCCCATTTTCACAAGCACAAGGGTACCCCACAATAAGTCTGAGTATGGGTACTCGGTGTAGTTGAAAGCCTGCCCCAAAACAGCTCCAGCAGGCAGGCAAAATGCAATGCCACCAAAACTACGCAGAGCCCGAGGGAGAGGCAGCCAGCTTGGCAGTTGATGCAGCCCCTCCCGGCCACCCTCCACCTCCCAGCATTCCCCCAACCCAGGCTGGAGGCAGAACCAGGCTGAGAGGAAACTGCCATGGAGGACTCCCTCCTTCCCTCCTCTCACACACGGCGGCCCTCTCTAAGCAGCTCTGGGGAACACGGGAAGGGGCGACTGCCACCACCGGAGCAAGCCCTCATGCCCACAAGCTTAGGCCTGGCCTGGCCCGCCAGCAGGGGGACAAACCACAGCGGCGCAGCCACAGGCCAAGCTCCTTTGCTGCAGGACAATTTCTCGAAAGGTGGAGGAGGAAAATATCCCTCTTAATGGCCATGTAACCGCCCTGCTTCCTCGCTTACAGTTTCATTTACCACGGTGGTTAGCAGGACATGAATGCGCAGCTGCTGTTTTAGGCACCAAGTGTCACACCCAGTATGGCAGCCCAGGCACAGAGGTGGTAACCACCCTGCATGCCCAGGTGGGCCACGAAGGCCCCAGGACCATCCCTGCAGCTGCGGAGTCACGGGCCCCTTCCACAGTTCCCCCATCACACGAGGCAGGTGCTACTCCTCGCCCCACGAGGGCTGCTCCCCCTCTCAGCACCATCTCCATCATCGCCCTGATGAAGAGGCCACCTCTTTGCCACACTGTCCACAGCCATTGCTAAGTCTTCCCTTTTATAACCGGTACTTGCCTGGCCCCTGCGAGCCCCCGTTACACTGGGGAGCGCAACAAAAGAGCGAGTCTGCAGGGGAGACGCAGCCCTCCAGCGCCCCAACCCTCCTCAAGGCGTTTTTGTAAACCTGAAGGCAAAGGAGATGCCTCAGGAGGGATATGCAGGAAGCCAGAGAAGCCATTTTGCAAATGTTTACAGCAAGTCCATGAGTGGTGCTTTCCCTTCTGTTAGCTGATAAACACGGACATCAACATAAACAAATACATTTAAAAGTAACAGCTTTAAAACAGCACAGTGCTGGGAAGCAGAGGGCTTCTTCCTCGGCCATCCTTGCCTAGACTAAATAAACAGAGAGACGAAATCCTTTTGGTTGGGATGCACACCAAAGAATGTGAGAAAAGCACAGGAAGATTAACTGGACTGCTAGGCTTGGGCCCAGAGAAGAAACCCAGGTGACGTACAATCCAGCACAGATACAGACCGCTGTGTTTTGAACTCACACTGCCTAAGCACAGCGTTTTTGCTTATGCAACTCCTGATTTCCCGCTAACACCCTCCCACAGCGTGATCATCACCAGCAGAGGAGGTTGTGTGCACGTGCAGGTAACACCATCACCCTGAGCTGGATCTTGCCCAGCAGACCTCCTGCCTCCTGTCACATATGCTTCATGAACAGTGTCCGTTTGCTCCATCTTAGTCCTCTGCTCTCCATCAGCAGTTCCTTGCCCTTCAGCCCTCCCCGAGTCTGATTTTGCATGACGTACGAAACAACGTAGCTTTAAGTGGGTACGCAGTACCTGCAGCAAGGGCTCTGTACATCCACTGGCAGCAGTTCCTCAACACAGACAGACTGCCGCTGCAGAGTCGCTCCCTGAAACTGTGGCTGTACCTGCACAGCATGAACATCCCCAATGCACAGTCCCATCTCGCAAGAGGTGCAGCATCCTGTTACAAAAAAGATTTGCCTCTATGTGTCAAATGCTGCAGCTTCTGCAAGGAAAACCTTAAGGGAAGTCCCGACTGACCTCCATGGCATATTGCAGGTGTATACAACTTGTCATTAAAATCCTTTGAGGAGGACTCTGTCAGCCAGAGTGTTTAGAGGCTGTCAAATTTTACCAGACTGTATGCAATTTTTATAGCGTGAATTTATCAGAACTGTTTAAACGATTTCTTGATTAAAACAACACTCATTTCACCTGTAGTCGTCTTTTCTTCTAAAAGGAACCTAAACCTTTTCAAAAATTCTGACAATGAAATAATAAATTAATAATGATTAATAAAAACAATTTAAAATACATTGTTCATACTTCACAACACTAGATAGGAGGATAGCTCACTAATTCTCCTCAACAACACTGGGAAGAGGAGACCGGTAAAATAGCAATAGCCTCACTCTGGCCAGCAGACTCAACAGAGTCTCGTAAAATTGTTAATGAGCAATTAATACATTTTAAGAACCCTATGGTATTCTGGAAACAGCAATAGTAACCACAGCAGTTCAACAACCTTGCCAAACACTGGATTTACAAAGCATGCAGCATGTTTAGTCTACTTAGCAGCCAGCAAAAATATACACAAAATTTCATTTTATAAACCCACTTTTCTTCCCCACAGATCTCAAAGCTCTTCCAAAAAGGTTCATCCTATGGCAATACCAGTGCTACAGTAAAAAAAAGCTGCATTTAAAAAAGCTCTAGTGAAAGATTTCAGCCAGTTGTTGCAGACAGCCAGTTCTAAAACTGCAGCATCACAGAGCAGGCCTAAAATTGGAAGAGTATTTCCTAAAGTGAAATCTGTTTTAGGAGTATTTGCGTTATAACTCTACCACAAATTTTGGACTGAAAGCAGTACCAGAAGTTTAGCCTATGCATTTTTCTCAAATATTTTAACAAATCAACAGTCAACAACCTACCTGGGCATCTTCTCTTAAGCTCCGAGTTACAACTTCAGTTCAGATAAACTAATAATAATTTTTGCAACAAATTGTCAGTCATTTATCTGTTTGGACTCCTAAAAAGCCATAAGGGGAAGCATTGCTTTCTTTGCTCTTTAACAGGCCAGTGAATTCTGGCTTTTGCTCCTGTCAAGGATGCCATTGACTATGAGCTGCTTTCTCTTCAGGACATATCAGTATCTTTTCTCCTAAAGACACTGCAACACTCCAGAAACACTTCACTCAGTTCTAGTTAGATTTCAAAGGACTTTACTCCATATTTAAAGACCCCAGATAGATATGGCCATGGCTGTTGAAAAGTCCCAACTTGCAAGAGATATATATCTTAAATGCAAAGCTCACAGTTTTACAAAAGCCCTTGCTCAGTAAAGAAGTGAAGACTCAACTACTGCTCAGAAGCACAAAGACGACTAACCAAAGGGCAAAAAAGCGCTTTTTCTTTCCTTTGCTTTTGCAAACGATGATCCCAAAGGCCTCTTTATTCCTCTCTGAGAAGCACCAGCTAAGTAGTAATACTCAGGGGCTTGTCCAAGTGGTGGTGTCCGTTAAGAAAGGGTCTAGAGATAAGAAAACAAGCAGAGGAAAAACAAAAACAAACCCCAACCCTCAAACCACCTGTAAAGTTCAGCAACCCCACAGATAATTGAGAAGCAACCCCTAAATCACTGTTTCAGTTCACAAGTCCACTTTGCAAGAACTTTACCATGCCCCATGGCTGAGGCAGCACCTCACATCTGGAGCAAGGCGCTGGCTCTAGATCCTGCATAGGCAATGCCAGAAGGAGGGAAATACCTCCCTTGGTGAGCAACAGCCTCTCTCTTTCACAAGCATACTTGGGTACCCATAGTTTATGGTGGTTTATGACTCCCTTGTACCTGACTTCAACAAAAAGAACAAAGAGGAGCTTTACCACAGCCTAATCTACTGACTGCAACACTCCTCTGAGAATTAGGAGCTACGGAGGGGAACACGTGTCTTCTGCTACCTGATGAGCAGCATTATCACCACACTGGGATATAAAAGCTAGCAATGAGTTGTATGACTTGCAAGAACTCAGGGCGCTTGTGTGCGTTAGGCTTATAAGGAGTGGATGGATCAGACCTCTTGAGGAATGTTGCCGTCCTCCTCATTCATCTGATGAACAGCAAACTTACATGGGAAGGAAGGGGGACTTAACATGGAAATTAGATGGTCTAAATCTCACACTTTGTCCCATTAAATTCCACATTTGAGGTGGTTACACCTCCTGTTGGATCCAGTTCTTAGTTAAGAGCCCTAGGGCATAGAGGACTTCAGAGAATGGCAATGCAAATTATCAGTGTAGCTTTTATTGCCCTTAAGTCCTAGAGCCCTAATCCTCTAACTTGCTCTGAACTCAATCCTTACACAAACACGAGAATGTTCATACTGGCAGAGACTATAATGCCAGCTCTTCCTATACAAATCAGCCCTTTATTCCAGAAAACATTTTCACTTGCAATTGGATTGCGAAATTCTAGATGCTCGATGCGCTGCACATAAGCATATCTATTAAAGAGAAATTTGTCTCAAAATCAGTAACTAAAGACTAACCTAGACTGATTGTCAAACAGCTTATTTTCTTCTCTTTCAGCTGTGGAACTCAAGTTTAGTAATGTCGCTGGTCAACTGGATTCTTTTGGCATTTTTAAACCCTAGTCACAAGGAAAAATCAGTACTATTCACATGTACTCTAATTTACTTGTCTGGTACAAACGGAAAACAGACACTATTTTCTCAAACCCACATTTTTCAAAATTGACATTTGAAAATCCAGTTTTAATAAAAATTTAAATGTTGGAACATGACCGCAGTACAGCAAAATAGCGACAGGAAATATTATTTTAGTGCGCAACATTTGCCAGACGCAAAAGGAAACAAACTTGTCAGTCCTCTCTTTCTTCTATGTTTCTTTGTTGACTAGACAGGAAGCTGACAAAAATTGATTTTTTTTCCTCTTGTAAAACATACAACGTAATTTTTATTGTACCACTCCGGTTGCTGACTGCATTTGGTAAATAAAAACATACTTCATGAGCATCCAGGGAAGTGTTTAATATCTGTCAGTTTACAAAAATGCTGTACTAATTAAGTACAAAAAGAAAAGCAAATAGCTTTCATTGCAGAAACGGAAATAACGTGATTTAGAAGAGAAGCTGAAAATCCATTCTTTTCTATGGCAACTTCCTGAGTGATGGAAAAGCTATAGCTGAGTAAAATTAAACATTTGCCTAACCTGCATTCCACGTGTAGAGGTCAGCAGAAGTGCAAACATTGATGAACATTGAGATATAGCTGTAAATATTTTATGAGCAGTTTATTTAAAAACAGTAAGAAGCAGCCAGGTAATGTTCAGCTATAAGATTTCTTCCACTTATTAATAACAAGCAAGCAGACACAAATAGGCTTCAACACCCTCGCTTGCTATTTAGAATTAAAAATCAAATGCACCAGAATAAGCTCATCCATCCAGTAAAAGCTTAATACTAAACACTAAAGATCTCATTCTTTGTAAAAAAAAAAAAAAAAAAAAAAAAAAAAAAAAAAAAAAAAAAAAAAAAAAAAAAAAAAAAAAAAAAAAAAAAAAAAAAAAAAAAAAAAAAAAAAAAAAAAAAAAAAAAAAAAAAAAAAAAAAAAAAAAAAAAAAAAAAAAATCAAATTTTTCTGAAATCAATAAACGTGTTATTATAGAAGAGGGCTGAGTATCAATTTCAGAGCTCTTCCAAAAGATATCCTGCCAGTAAGAGGCTCAAGGCACCCAAAGGGCAAGATGAAGGACACCAGGTTTTTCTCTCCCTTCTGCAGCCCTAGCCCTACTCTTGTGCTGCCGCTGGCACACATCAAACCCATCCAAACTACATGAGGACTAAATACTAAATTTCACAACAGGTAAAAGCCACGAGGCCCAGTCTTGGTGGGACCTGCCACAGGTTTGTCTTCTCCCTTCTGCAGCCCTAGCCCTACTCTTGTGCTGCCGCTGGCACACATCAAACCCATCCTGGGATTAAACTACATGAGGACTAAATACAGTGACTTTTTTCCCCCAGTTTTTTTAATGGCCCATTTTAGCTTATTGAACTACCTTCATGCTGGGGTCAATCAAAAAAAATGCTGCCACAGTGGAGGGGCAAGATGATGCAAGCAGGACCACAGGTTGAACTGTCTGGGAACAGTCTGATGTTGGGGGGTTTAAGATTGACACAGGCTTCACAAGTACTTTAATTATCAAAGGCACTTATCATTTTATCAGGCACTGAGATAAATTGGTAAGCTGATATATTTATGAGCTACTGCATGCTATTGTGCCAGAAAAAGATGGAGATCCCCAGAGTTAACTTTAAAATGAAATATTACTTATCATATTCCCTTCTCCAATAGTGTAACTTCCACTTACTAACAAAAATACTTCCATTTTTATTGGTATTAGTGAAAAGAGGTTCGAAGTATCTCTAAAGTTATGCTGGTCTAAATTCTTCTTCAATAAATTTGATAGTTACTTTCCATTTTCCATACCTGTATGACTTCCGTGTAATAACCTCATTCCATATTGGTTTGTCAGATATTGTGACCCTTTTTTTTCAGAATAGGTTGACCAACTTCATATCGTTATGGATATTAGCTGAATTCACAATAGCAGTTAATTGTAATGTGACTGCAAGCTTAGCCAGGCTTCTTATTTGTCAAAAATGACCATACATCGTGGCACTACCAACATGGCTGCATGCCATAAGTTGCAAATTTCAGGGAACTCAGACAGATGTTGAAAAGGAGCTTCCCAATGCTCTTTCCTAGAGCCTTCCCAGCCTGTGAACACCTCTGGAAGACGTGTCATCCAGAGTACATCTAGCAGTACGCACAGTTTGTAACTTTGCTAAAGAAATTTAAAATTTCTAATTATCCTGCATCCTTAAGTATACATCCTTGCGATCTGCAGTCTGTTCCCAACACTAACATACAGCATAAACCCAAGAAAATTATCCTCAGGCAATGAAAAACTACTTGAAGTCATGTACAAAAGAAATGTGAAGACTCACACAGTCCTAACTGACAAGCATTTCACTAGAATTAAAGCTGTTTGGAAACTATAAATTAGTCTAGCTGTTTCAGAACATTCTGAGTAGATTCATGAATGAAAAAATATTCAGCTTAACAATTTTGCTACAACAAGAAATGCAAATATTGACAATTTTGAGTAACAAGTGTCCTCAAAAAAACAGGAATAAAAGTGATAAATGTAAGCAAAACCACCCAAAGTCACATCACGAGACCGCCTTTCAATGCCAGCACATCTGCAAAAGTCGTATTAAAACTCAAAGTTCAGAACATGTCATTCTCATGGCAACATCCTTAATGCGCCAGATGTATTCCCAAATCGCTCCCTAGAACAGACCACATTTTTAACCACACATCTAAATAACACTTTTTTTTTACATCTCATATATACACTGTGTGAAAAGTTAAAGAAAACGGAAGTCATCAAAATCACTACATCTACTTATGAAAAGTGGCTCATTAACCAAAAGGGTATCAACACTGCCTACACATAGCCTTAAACTTGTGACCACCACCTTACAGATGTGTTGCAAGTATTCATGACTACCAGGGGTCCTTTCATTTTTGGCACTCTGCTTTACATGGGAGTTACGCAAGTTTATGAAAAATTTCTACCTTTTTTTTAATTTAAAAAGTCTCATCCCCTTGGCTGTCTCATAGATCAGAAATCTGCAAACCAAAGATCAAAAATAGTAGATAAATTTCAAAGAAGGGTAATTATTAAAAAACATACTTTTAAAGCTAAAATCAGACTTGCTTTGGGCCCACCTCACATTTCTTGCACAGGGATAATGGTAACTCCATTTTGATTTGCTCATGGATCATTCTCCTAGCTGATGCAATTCAAAAGTTGAAATAGAAAAAAAAAAGTCAAATATTAAATAATTCAAGCTTTTAGGGTAGAGTCAGTCTGTTTGATTTACCATTAGCGTTACCATAACCATTTAACCAGACTTAATGTAAGCAAAAGTTTTATAAGGGAATCAGTCCCCTAATTTCACTGGTGCTCGCTTTAAAGGAGATATTTATTTATATTACTTTTTTACAATATTTATTGTTCCCTGTCTCTAACAGTTTATTTGATCTTCAAGGAAAATAATTTGGGTTTGCAAAGTACCCTATTAAGATAAAGATAAAACATTTCATCAAAGTCGTATATAGTGCTAGAAAGAAACAGAAGCTACTTTATTTAAAAGGATTTTAATAATTAAACTATGCAACTTTCAGTAGTTCTCAGAGTCATCAGAAATGGAAGAGTTTACATCCCTACCATCACACACGAACAAAACTGGAAGCCCAGGAAACGTGTGGAGCAAAATTGCTCTCACCTACAAAAACCAGCCAGGTAAGCTCAGCCTATTTCCCCAGCAGTCCACATCCCAAAACCACCCTGACAGGCTCTTGTATTTAGCCCTTCCTTCATTTCTTCATGAAGCATGACCTCCTGAGCGTCACTCAGAGCACTCAGAGTGGAGAAAGGAAAGCAGAAAAAGGCACTGAGATGTGGGATTAGGAGTTCTGGCTGACAAATACAGGGGCACAAAGAACAGCAGCAGGTTGTCCCAAGGGGGAGGAGTGTCGGATCCTGTCTTTATCACTATTTATTCCTAATGTATATGCAGTCAACATAGCAGTTTCACTTCTCACATGTGAAAAAATTTACATTCTCTCTTAAAACCAGCATGTTATGAAGTCACCTCATGTCTCCACACTTGGCAGATTTTCTGAAAAGACCCAAAATATCACAACCAAAGTTAAGTATTGCTTGGGTAAAGACAGTTATTTTAACTGCAAAAAACCCACCTGTTTTTAGCTCAGAAGCAGGTCGTCATAGAATGTATTGAAATAGTCTTCTTGAAATGTCCACATATCAAAAATATGAATGCTTTTACACTACGCAAATCAAGGCCTGATGCAACAGTAACTTGCATCACTTTTTAGATCACGGAATCACCATTTCATCCCTTGGAAAAACTATACAAAAATAGCATCTGTGGGAAGATGGAAACATTAGGCAATTAGTACCACAGAAGATTCTGCTATACTCATTAGGACAGTAGCCTTCTTCCTTTGGTCTTATTTTTCACATCCTTCCTTCCTTTTAGATGTCTGTGTGTCACCATTTTGTAAAGAAGAAAGCATCTGAATTTTATCTTTGCAAAACCTCAAATGTATTATTTCCAGAATTTTTAAATCATTGTGGAGGAATAATGGAACATAAAAAATTATAGGTATTGCAATATTTCATTCTTATCCAGAAAAATGTGTATTCCTTTAACAAAACCCAAAACGCTTAAAATAAATTAAAAATGCTTTGTTTTCTCTTAACAATGGTGACTAATTTCAAATACCGCACGGAAGCGTTCATTCTAATGTACAGGTCAGAAGACACCTTGACTTACATACTATTGTTGTCTCCTTGTAAACTCTTTTGTCTTTTCTATTTCAAGTGCCACTTCTAATATGTGTACAACCTGTCCTGAAACGTCTTAAATACTTGAATCACCGGCAAACTTCAAATAGGCTCTAACAAACAAGTGTAAAGGCACAGAAAGCTTTTGATTATTTCTGACCAGAAGACACCACTGGCAGTAAAAAGTTGACCTAAAGGTACTGTGGCAGTGAAAGGCTCAAGGACAAACCAAACTGGTCTACAAATGCTCAGGTTGCTCTTTTCTGAAGAATTCTTAGGTTGGCTTCTTTTACATGCACACAGTGCTGGACAGGCACACACCTGGGCCAACAGACACACTGCCAGCTCACATCCTAACCCTGCTTTTGGCAATTTGTGGTGCGCCCTGACTAAGCATGTCCCGTGTGAGGACTTTCACACCAGAGACAAGTCCCTGGAGACTTCATTTTATTTTATAGCTTACTTGTACAGTAATACGACAGATTTGTTACACCTTGAAACAGCATGCAGCATCGTTAGTGTTTGCCTGTTGGTCTACTTCACCACTTCACGCTATTTAACTGTGTACCACAACAAGATTTGGGCTTGGATGACTGTGAAGTGGCAAGAGCTGGTCTAGCAATGCAAATGCAAGGCCGGGAACCTGGATAATGTACAGGGAATTCCTGAGCCTACTACTTAGATTGCATGACCATTCTTAAAGCAAAGTAACTTGCGGTATGAGCTACATCTCATAGATGTGATTTATAAGTCAGTGGATAAGTTGCACAATCGTAAGATTTCAGACAGCAGAGTTGCCGTATCATGAACCCCAGTTTCAAAAACTGCCTTTCAAAAAAAGAAGTGGAGGAAAGTCCTTGTGTAGAAACTATTCCTGAAGGAGTTTCGCCTGCATCTTTCAGAAAAATGACTAGAAATATCTGAGATGACTGACAGAAGTGACAGACAGAAGTGACAATTACGCTGAACAGAAATACACACAACGTATGCAGCATGCTTCTAGAAAGGGAATCCCTATTTCCTGCAGCAGGAGCAGCTGTAGGAGAGACCCTTCCTTTTAGTGCATGGATTGTTTTTTTTCTCCTTCCAGTAATAGGGACTTTGTTTAAATCTAGCTCTGGAACAGACAATATCATCTTTTGCTGTGCAAACTCACCTGAAAGAACAAACTGTGACTATGGGACCTCACTGCTAAACATCTGAAACACATATTATGTGCAGTTGTTTCCTCTTCTCAACTACAGTTCATCTTCTCTCTCCGACATGGTCTGTACTTTGCTTTGTCCCTGCCTATGATAACACTAAGTGCATTAGTGACCAGGTATGACAATCCTGGCTTCTTCATACGTGGGTGACACTCAAATAGAAGCCACAATCTGCATTGGGTGATGCAGATTGATGCTAGGCAGGGTCTTGCTGAGATCAGGACATGGGTTAGATCCTGCCTGAGGATGCTTAATTCTGAAGAGAAATGTGATGCTTGAGAGATGGGGGAAGTTAGGTGGAAGAGACTGTACAAGCAGTATCATCTCTATAACCCCTTAGTGTATGAAAACTAGAGTGAAAGAGTGGGGAAATGTATCCTTTACAGACTACACCAGTTTTCTGGAGACTAATAAAACTTTCAGGCACTAAAGGATTCCCATGGATTAAAAACAACAATAATAAAGGGACCAAAAAAAAGATTTTCAGTTGTCTCCGTACAGCTTCAATTCTCACTGAAGCTTTTCCTGCTTAGAGCATTTATAATCTTTCTCATACCTAAGAGGGGAATGACCGCAATCACTTTTTCCTCAGTTAAGTCATTAGTAGGGTCTTGCTCATTTTCACAGCACAAAAATGTCTCAAGACCTCTACCCTTCTGTCAGCTTAGGTTCACACCAATGAACGTACAAAGTTTTAGTAACAGGGCAACAGATTTTATGGGGAAACAGGGAGAAATTAATAATTTAGTCTTGTGTCTTTGCGCATTCTGTGCACTGCATATATGCTCTATTTCATCCCTCTCTGATTGTGTGCCCTATTTTCAATAAACTCCTGAATGGTTTGAGATTCACCCCAAGAGGGGAGGAAGAGCAGAAGGAGCCACAGAGACTGCCCCAACAGTTCCTTCCCCAGGAAGGCTTTTGCAGGAGCAACAGTTCAAACCACAGCACATTCCCAGGCAAAAAATATTTTGGTCTTCAAGATTAGCCACGTTTAAAATGCAAGATGTCATAAATTAATTTCAAATGCCTATCAAGTAGAGCAAAGGTACCCTTTGACAGAAATATGATGAGGTATAAAAAGCAGAGTAAGAATATGTTAGAATAGCAGCTTCTATGCTAGAAGGAGAGTCATATGTAGCTCTAATGAAGGATTATCTGATTCAATTTTGAATGTTATCTGTCTATTCTAAATTAATGGTGGCAGTATGTTAGCCATCTGGGCATCAAATATCTTATTTCATTTATAATAACTCCTAGAAATGCATATCCCATAATAAAATGGCTATAAAAATAAATTCAGTTTACAGGCACTAGCTTAAGAATTCTTGAAAGGTACTTTCAGGATTTAGAAAAGTGGTACTTATTGTATTAGAGAAGTGGATTATAGAAATGGATTATTACAGAAATAGATTTTCTACGAAGTCTTTGCCTTTACCTAGAAAAAATAACATTTGGGAGGTGTATGTTGAACAACTGCTTTTCAGCGACTACACTGAATACTGTAATATTTGTCATCCTATTTTCACATCAAAATAGAAGCCTAGTCCACTTTATGTTTTCACTTTCAAGCAAAACCAGCTGACTTTTCGTGTACTTTCAGTTTTCAAAAATTAGTCCCTGGCAATGATTTAATCTCCCCTCCAAACCAAAAGAGATTAGATTACAATTACAAAGCACTGAAAACAGGAAATGTTGTAAACTCTGACACAGTATAAACTATGCTGGTTCAAATGACACTGTGAAATTTTCTCAAAAGTGGTCAGTCACCACTTGACTACATAGCTTTTTGACTCTTGACTTCTTAGGAGAGTTGCGTGAGAAACAGCTTCTTTTAACGGTGAAGTCATCGCCAGGCCATATGGATCAAGTAGGGATATTTAGGATACTTCCAAACCACGGCACACTTGTATTTCATTACTGAAGGAATTACTGTAAAAAAATAAATAAAAAGTTGAAAAATAATTCTTCACTATACTCTTTTTGTTGACAATGCTGGAACTTCAGTTGGTCAGCTGGATATTCATGCCAAATGGAGGCAAAAATTTCTACTTCTTGTGTGGATCTTCATAATACATACATTTCAGTCCAATGAATTCCCCCAAAGACACAAACCAGATAAGCTCCCATTAGACAAATGGACAATCTGGCTGTATTGTCACCAATTTACTGAAATAATACTCAGAGCACAACACTCTCCACAAAGTTTCTTTTACACGGTTTACTAAGATAAGAGAGAAAATGCTTCTAAGAAAAGACTAGAGTTCTTTAGAACAGCAGCTTCAGCAGCAGGTTTGGGGATGAGCTACTTCACCACCTGGGATGAGCTTTGCTCTCAGCCTAGCATCATGCATTCAGGCTTTAACTAGACAATTAATTAAAACAAAATTAAATTTATTTTAAATATACATGGTGTATATTTAAATGTATGGTGTGTACGACACAGCTTGGTGTCATCTGCAAGCTCTCTAAGGGTGCACTTGATCCCACTGTCTGTGTCGTTGATGAAGATATTAAACAGTACTGGTCCCAATACGGACCCCTGCGGGACACGACTCATCACCAATCTCCATCTGGACATTAAGCCATTGAGCACTACCCTCCTGGCAAGCAGGAGGAGCTGGAAGCCATTGTGCAGCGGGAGAGATATGACTTAGTCGCCATCACAGAAACATGGTGGGGTGACTTCCACGATTGGAGCACTGCAACGGATGGCTATAAACTCTTCAGAAGGGACAGGCGAGGAAGGAGAGGC
>NW_008795029.1:1367849-1398455 GCF_000699145.1 Aptenodytes forsteri
CTTCCTTTTTTCCCTTTTTAAAAATGGGGGTTATGTTTCCCCCTTTCCAGTCAGTGGGAACTTCACCGGACTGACACGACTTCTCAAATACGATGGATAGTGGCTTAGCAACTTCATCCGCCAGTTCCTTCAGGACCCGTGGATGGATCTCATCAGGTCCCATGGACTTGTGCACCTTCAGGTGCCTTAGATCGTCTCAAACCTGATGTTCTCCCACAGTGGGCGGCTCTTCATTCTCCCAGTCCCCGCCTTTGCCTTCTGCAGCTTGGGCAGTGAGGGTCGAGCACTTGCCGGTGAAGACCGAGGCAAAAAAAGTCATTGAGTACCTCCACCTTCCCCGTATCCCGGGTAACCAGGTCGAATATGGGATAGCATAGGGAGGTCTCCCTCTCCATCCCTGGCCCTTCTAGTCTGGGCACACACATAGGGCTGCCACCCAACCCTAACCACCAGTTGATTTTTTGGTTTGCTATCCAAAATCCTTCTCAGCTTAGCTTACTTTCATGAATCAGCATCTCAAATCTCTGTAAATCGTAAGTACAGGGGGAATACAGGCTAAGTTTTAATCTTCTTTTGGTTTCTAAATAATAAGGAAAACCACTAAAAAAATAAAATAATTTTTTGCACCCCTCTATTGAACTGTGTTTGCCTGCAGTTCAGAATATCAAAGGTCTGTTTTTCTAATATTATAATTACACACACAAAGTCTAAGCTCTGAAAAGAAATAAGTCATCTCAAATTACAAAGACATGTCACTGTAACAATACGGTCTTCCTTTTCCCACTAGGGGAAGCATTATCTTTATAACAAATACATTGCTTAAAAAAACGCCCCAAAATACTAAATCCATGGCTCATGTAATGTAATGTAAGCTGCAGATACGTGCAAGGTCATATGCTAAGTAAATTAAGAGGACAATATATTGGCTCTGTCTTCTTGCTTAACTGCCCAAATACATATGTTTTGTGTAAAATGTAGGCAGTGCTGAGAAGCTGCGCTACGTGGGAGGGCAAGCAAGAGGGGTGAGGAAAGAGCCTTTCAAAAGACGCCGGAGTTTTCTTTGACATTGACTGGCATGTTGGCAACACACATCCTTTGCCCTGAGAAACATTAAAACTCCTCTCCGCTCCTAAACAGGTCCTCACACAGTTCAGCCACATTCACTGAAGTTTTTCAAAACTGCCTCATAACTCCTATGCACATTCAGTCTCAAAGATGACTAAAAATTCACAGGTACGGGCAATATGAATAATCTGGGAGAATGGTAAATTTAACTACAAAGAAAGAACAGCATTGGATGGAAGTAAGGCCTTTCTGTGAGGCGCTTTTTTAAAACTTCCTGTTTCTCTGATGAAAGAAAATCTTCGTTAATGTTTCTTCCTTAATCAAAAATCTATTTTTTTTGTACTTTTCTTTACTGAGATTTGAAAAAAATGTAAACCAAGGGTCAGGAGGAACAGGCAGCTGGGCTCTCCATCTGGTGCATGACCCTAAAAGAAGAGCTAAAGATCCTCTAAACCTTTTGTACGTTTATTTTTCACTCAGTTTGAGGTGCACTCCAAGAAAGACATTTTCCCAGTGTTCCCTGGATATCATTACTCCAGAACAAGGCTAAGTGAGATTAAGGAATACCAAGCAGGCTCGGAGGTGACAGATAACTGTTGCTTGATCATAAAATCACTGTGGAAGTCTTGCCCAAAATTGTTTACAACAATCTCCCATAGCTGCCTTCTTTAAACAAAAACTGACTTTTTGAAAAGCACTTCCCTCATGCATCCTACAAAGGGGGAGACAGTGAGCAAAGAAACATATGAGTGTAACATATGAATAGGTTTGATTAGTTTTCCGAGTGTTCACTGATGCACACTGAAACTCAGTTTAATTGCCAATGTTTGAGACAACTATAAGACATCATATATTGCCTAGCAGTCCTTCAGTTCCTCTGAAGCAAAATAAATTTCTCTGAGGGTATCATGTAGCTTAGTGCCTACACGCTGAATTGCTGCTGGTGTATATTAGCAGTTAAGCGCCATGTTTCCTCTTCAAGTTAAAAACTAGAAAATAGTATCTGAAAAGAGAACCCAAGGAGCTACTAAGCCTGCTGTCTCGAGGGAGGATCAACTACACCTGTTCCTCATAGTGCTTCTCTGGTCTTTCTTAAAACTTACCAATTTAATGACCAACCCGAATCCTTCTCCTAGCAATTTAATGATTCTTTTCTTACTTGCAGAACAAAGAGAATTTATTCTTACCCACTTCTCAACAACTTTTTATATAGCTCAAGACCTGTGCTTTTTCTGTTTCATTTCAGAGGAGCGATGCCCATCCTTTTTTCCAGACAGGATACGCAAGCCTCCCATGGAGGACTGTATGCTACTGCCTCTCTCCATCATTTGACCAGACATTTGCACGTGATATTTGCATCACGGAGTAGATGAGATGTGTTAAAATCATTACTGAATTCACTGTTATCTGCTGCTTTGCCACTCACTGCCTGTTACTGTGTTACAGAGCCACTGACCTGAGTTAATAAGGCTGGTGCCAGCATGAGCAGCGTGGGTGTTTATTTACACGGGTGCTTCCACTTTGTTTAGTCGGCCAGGGATCTTTTTCGGGAATTGAGAAAAACTGATTAGTCTGTATTAATTCATGGGTATTCCTTTCCCACCTTTTAAAGAAAAGCAAACCAAAGCAGGTATTACAGCTGGTCTGTCCGGTCTCCTACCTCATATCACATCTCAAAGGTAACTCCTAATGACTGTAAGATTACAACAGCCTACTCGCCGAAGGTGAAGCTGAGTCTATCTCAGTCAATCTCAGTCAGTCACTGCCACCACAAGGAATCATACTGTTCCTCACAGAAAAAGACTATTTTAAAAAGAATAATTCTTTTTTCACGGGCTAGTGAGCTGAACTGGCTCAGAGTAGGACAAACAATTACGGCAACAAGAGAAGTAATGAGAGTGCACTGCTAGGAGTAAGAAGATAGAGCTGATCGGTTCAGGCTGGAAGTTCAGGCTTAAGTCCATGGGGCAATGCTGTAGGTCCACCAACACTTGATGTTAGCACAGCCACCGAAAGTAGACCTGTCACTGATCCCCTCCTATCAGCAGCATAAGCATCCAGTGCTTTCATCCACGGTTGGTGAAAGTCATTTTCCAAGAACTAACACAGCAAAGGATTTTTAAAACGTCAAAATTTTTGAGCCAGATCAACTCCCTGCCCTGCTTTACCATGTAACTGGATGAATTCCCGTGGCAGCACAAGAAGGGGCAGAGTTCAGGAGTGGGAGTAAGCTCCTGGGAGTGGGCAGGGGCAAGAGAGAGAGTGCTTCGTCTGATGGCTCTGCAGCTTAAAAAAACTAGACCGTGAGCGCTGCCATGAGTCTGAGTCATGAGGGTCAAATGATTTTAAAATGTCCATCTAATTTAAGTAGGTTCTAGCCTGCTCCTTCCCCAAGATAGCTCAGATTCCTGATGATGCATGCGTTAACCACCTGAACATACAAGCCTCACTCATCATGAGGTTTTCATCTCCAATTACTAAGGCACAACCTCTTGCCTTTGGTTTTCTCTTACCGTTTGCAAGCACATGGAGTATTCTCTCTTTATTATGCCCCCATTCATTTTATCTCAGTCTGATCTTTCAAGTATGTCCCTACACGCCCATGGTACTTATTTATAATGGTTTCCAGTAATTTGGCCTCACTGCCATTTTCTGTGTAACGTGCTCCCACTCACTCAGTCTCTTCAGTGAAGCTCTCAATTAGCTTCCTACTATGCTTTCTGTTTTTCCCATTGTGGTTGTATAGTTTATGCTGCTTAATGGTACAACACTAATTGTTTAGTCTTGCTTCCAACAGGATCCTACCAAAGCATCCCTGACTCTATTGAAGAGAATCTACTTCAACTTTATTCTTTCAACTATTTTCTATTTCTTCCCCTTTCAGAAATTATGAAAACTGTAATTCACAGTCATCACCAACCATAATTCACAATTCATCACCATTTTCATAGTCTCTAAAAGTTCCTCTCAACAGGTGAAAATCAGATCTGAAAGACCAATACCCCTAAAATACTTCCTAGATGTTCATTCCATTTTTGGATTAAAAAGTTACTCTGAATTTCCCATTTTCCTATGACAAATGCTACACCGGGCAATTGCTGTATCTTTATGTTAGGGCTCATTTTTGTAGGAGGTATGTTAATAAACAGGATATTAAGTAATAAAAACTGTAAGACAAGAACACAGACTAGGAAAATATGCACTCACAAAAAACAGCATTATGAAACTTCACGAAAATTGTGGCATGAATGAAAGAGCGTTTTATTGTCTGTCCATTCTGATTTCTCAGCCACCCCCACAAATATCCCTGGACAGCAGACACATTATCCCTCTTATTCTAAGGACGTGTATCTAATCCATCACAAGGCATGCTTGGTTCCACAGAGCAAGCTGTAGTAAGCTGTTAGGTTAGCACCAAGCCAAACATTAACTCTCTGTGAAAAAGAATCCAAGATGCTGGGGGGAAAGGGGGTGGATGAGAAGTGCTTGCTGCATTACACAGTGCACTGGGTAATAACACTACTTGAAGCACGTGAGGGAAAGAACCTGGGAGATGTACCTTGTCCTAGTTGTTCTAGCTGCACTTCAGGCCCAGGTGCAGAGTTTTGATTTTTCCGTTGCCATCTTTCATTCAGTTCAGTACAGCACCAAATGAACAGGGTGTAGCTACAAGCACCACTTGCAATAAATGCATTATCCATATTAACCAAAAATTAATAATATAAATAATGCTTTCAATTCAAAACATGGAAGCAGACATGTTTGCTCCAGACTCAGTTTGCCAACCAAAAAAAGCCCCATTCCTTTGATGTAAGATCAGAGAATGCTGGTTAGTCAAGGAGGCTGTATGATCTCAAAGCTTATTTAGCTTGTAAATTCTCAGGCAGTCATCATCATTTGTTCCACAGTAAAGACCCATTTAGTGAAGAAAAAAAAATAGGACCCAATGGGAACTTACTTGCCTGTTTTTGGTTATTGAGAAGGCTTCCATTGATATTCCTGGCTTGGTATATTTTTTCCACTGTACACAAAGATGACAAAGGTCATGCAATACAGCATTTAAAATTTCTCATAGAAAATAAATGAACCATGACTCATACATGGGTACAGCACGTTCTTTGCTCTTTCCCTAAAGTAAGAGATAGTACCAAGTTTTTGTTTGCAGCTGCACAAATGGAATATGAAAGATACATATTCCTGAACATATGTTTCTAAAATTCACAGTGGAACAATTGTGCTGAAGTCTTCAAAACTGAGCATACACAAGGCAGTCCGGAAGAACATCAGTAATCTTCAACAGTAAACATTTAGTGACGCACATCTCCAACATGTTGCAATCTAGGAGATTAAGACAAAAGCCATCTTCAATTAACAGTCAATGATGGCATCTGACCATTAGTCTTCCAAGCATTAGTCACATTTGGTCAGCACAACAAGCTTGCAAATATTAGGGCTCCCATATGTTACGTCTTCACTTTCCCCTTATCCTCCCGTCTAGGTAGATCTCTGATAATCACAGACTGTTTTCTAAAAGCCTCTAGAAACAAGAAGTGGGCCCTGGGGAGAAGGAGAGGAGAGGGTGTGGGGCTTGGCCAGCGCAGCAACTGATGGGGGATAGGGGAGCTGGGGAGGAGGAGGAGGGCTAGCTCTCAAGTGGGAGGGCTCGGGGACAGGAAGGTTTGAGGGACATCTCTGTGTTGCAGAGATGTGCAGAAAGTGCGTTTCTGGGCGCACAAAGGCAGCAAAGATAATGGAGGGGTTGAACCTGGAGCAGAAGGGCCAAAGGCAGGGTTATGGGACCACCGCCATTGCAGTCACCATCCCCTCCCTCCCCCGCTGTCACCTTCCTCCCCACTGCAGCAACAGGGTCCTCTCTCAAGGAACAAGGGGACACAATAAAGGCTTACTTCTGTCTGCTACTGCGCTTTGTTTGATGCCAGGAACATGGCAGCCCTCTGAATAGAAAGGGGTTTATCCTGGGCAGACAGGGGCCCCATGCCTCCCACTTGCCTAAAGCTAAAGCAACGTAGGAGAGGGAGAGCACAGCACCCAGCACCAAGGGCATCCAGACTCCCAAGTGAGCTCCATCATCACGGCCTCCAGCCACCTGGGCATGGCTGCTTCCTCTCTAATCTCTGTTTCAAGTGTTTTAAGATATAATTTTTCACAGGTGAAGTTCTCTGCTGTCAAATCCATCAGCCTTAAACTTTAGCCTACCTGATTTTGATGCTCCTGCCTACTCAAACATACCCAGATACACAGAATTTCACTTATTGCACTGTATATTAAGTTCAGTAACTAATATACTAACTTATTAACTGAAGAAAAAAAAAATCAGGGCAATGAAATATCCTACATCTACAGGCTTAGGTAGCTTTCATTTGCTGAAGCAATTTTGTGCTTCATAAATCAAGTTGTATATTTAACCAATTTAGGTTAATATGTATCAGGGAGCACAGCAGAGGAGGGGGTGGATGTTTTGGCCAACCTTTTAATCAACTCTTGAGCTTCAACTATTCAGTCTGCTGCCTTTCAACCCACGCCGAGGCTCATCCTGCTGTCCTCAGGCTGGCAGAATGCTACAGTATTATGAAAGAGCCGAGGCAACAAGGCAGAAACACAAGCTCTTTTCTGTTATGTCATGTAAAGTTTTGTTTAGGATAGACATGAATTAAATTGGCAGATTAATTTAATAGAGCAGAACACAAGAGTGAAACGCACGACGGCTTGCATTCCATTTCTGTGCGATGCAGCGCTGCCCCTATTAACTTCAAATTATCTCCTTTTATGGACTCCAAGCTTTTTGTATTTTTCACAACTGTAACTGGATGACGGGTTAAATACTCGGAAGAGCGCAAGAATGTTTTTTTTCTGCAGCCAACACAGAGAGGGGAATCGCTGAACTCACTGCTTCTATAGAACAGGAAACTGTATTTTGGGTGCATCTGATTCATGCTGCTTCCCACCGTCACCCTTATGCAGCCGTGGTTTGGTAACTGGATCGGTTTAAATACTCGGAAGAGCGCAAGAATGTTTTTTTTCTGCAGCCAACACAGAGAGGGGAATCGCTGAACTCACTGCTTCTATAGAACAGGAAACTGTATTTTGGGTGCATCTGATTCATGCTGCTTCCCACCGTCACCCTTATGCAGCCGTGGTTTGGTGCCCCCCGTCCCCCCACCACAGAGGGACCAGGAAGCTCTGCCAAGGCTTTTGCTTCCAATTTTCCACCTGGTTATTCTAATAGCCAACACAGAGAGGGGAATCGCTGAACTCACTGCTTCTATAGAACAGGAAACTGTATTTTGGGTGCATCTGATTCATGCTGCTTCCCACCGTCACCCTTATGCAGCCGTGGTTTGGTGCCCCCCGTCCCCCCACCACAGAGGGACCAGGAAGCTCTGCCAAGGCTTTTGCTTCCAATTTTCCACCTGGTTATTCTAATACAGGCATACTTTGTTAAAAGTAAAGAACCTTCCCCAAATTCATATGCCCATAGTTCGAAACAGGTTGGTGAGAATTTTATTTTACAACTTCTCCCTTCCACTTTCCCATAAGCAAAACCAGACTGAAAATCTGCATGGAAGTATTTCCACAGCTTTTCAAAATCAAAGTGTCACTGGCCATGGGACAAAAACAGTTGTGTTAGTTCAAGCCCACAGGACAAACACCTCTTTCTGCATCCTTACCAGCAAAGAGAGGAACCAGTGCCTAGTCCAACTTGCTTAGCATAAACAGCAGCCACGCTGGATGCTCTCTCCATCTATCACTTTCATTGCTGAGAAGGATACTGGCAAGGGAAATGCCTCTCCCTCCCTTGTTCCTACCTTTGATAAAATCAAATGCGGGGAGAGAGCTGAGAATCCATTCTCTTCACAACACCAGAGCCCAGCCCTGGGAGCAAGCGGTATAGAAAGCTCATTAAAGCTCAAGAGTGCATCTACAAAACAAATAGTCAGAGGAAAGCCTACACAAAGGCATCTTCTTTTCTCTCCTCATCTGCTGGAGCCATCTCTCACCTACAAAAGCCACTCTGCAGGCACTATTGCAGCCTCTAAGTTTTAACTTTCTCTGCAATTCTTTCATCTAAATACAAAGAGGGGCTCAAACTACAGAGGTAAGGAGGTTCAGCGAAACAAAGAAATCATTTGCACTTAACTCAGACCATTCAGACCTCAGGCCTCTCAAACAGTTTTAGAAGCAGCCGCTCATCAAAAGACCTTGCTTCTGTGAAATCCCTCTCAGGCCCAAATGTCCTGTTTCTTAGTGAAATTAGGCCTGTGCAAGATTCAGATTTTGCCCTAAATTTGTAACAATTTTTAACTGAGCAACAATCCATTTAAATACTGAAACTTATTTATAACTTCCTGAAAAAGCAAATGCACTGCACTTTAGTACTGAGGTGCTATATTCTGCCCTTGAGATATACTATACCCCATACGATATCACTTGGGATTCGAAGTAACAGTTTACGGGAGAGTGATTAATACTTTCTCTGTATAATATTTTTTCTTGACTTTTCCCCCAAACTATGAGGGTCCAGCAGAAGGGAGGTGATGGAGGGGAAGGGGGTTGGCGAGTTTTGTCGTCCTTGTCGGTGCATCTAAACCAAGTGCCTGAAAATGGAAGTTGGTGTTTCAACGCCACTTTGGCCTACTTTGTATGTACAGTAAATAACTGGAAACAACATTTGCATTTCCTCCCTGTGGCACACATTGTTCAAGCAAAACTAAACAGGCCTGGCCGCAGCCCCAGCCAGGAGAGGGGACCTCCGGTACTGCTCATCTGCGTACAGCCCTTCCGGGGCAGGTACGACTGCGCAGGGCAGCGCTCACAGCTGCCGAGACAAACCTCGGTCACCCCTCAGTGGCGTATCCCATTGCTGGAAAGCTGGGCAAACCACCTGGCAAGAGTCCACAGCCTGCTCTGTCTGATCAGTTCTGCACTTCAAAAAGGTTGGTTCGCAGCCAGGAATTAATTTCTACAGATTACAGAGCATCACAATAAATCTCTCCATCTTCTGCTTCCAGTGTGTGGCATTTTTTTTATTTTGCCTTCTCTAACATATAAAATCCATTTAAAAAAATAAAGCCACACAAAACCATTGCACATACAGTCTCTTGAGGAACAGCTGAAAGAACTAACATGTTACAAACACCATAATAATAGGAAGACACAGCTTAAGAGATGTGTACTGCAGATGTCGTAATCTAGGCATCTATCTATTTCCTATTAGCTACAATCAAAACTGTTCTATTGTGAAAACTAGACATACCTGCTAACAAATATATGTACTAACTCATGCGGCAGGCACCCCAGGCTTCGGAAGAAATAAAGCCTGACCCTTAGCACACACGTACACGCACAGGCATCTCTATCGCTATGAAATTATGAATGGAAAATTAGAAGCAAAGGAGCTAAAGGCAGAGCTGATAACACAGATGTGCATTAGCAGTTTGAGTCTAAGGATGTAAACTTATTTAGGGCAAGAACAAGATTGGCATTATATTGGCATTACTTCATTTTAGTACTGTTGCTTAATCTGTATATCTAATTCTCCACATAAAGCTTGACTTTGTGCTAAATAAGAAATGCCTTTACACTCCACCAGCAGGCTCTGTCCATTCTACAAAAAGCGAACATCCATTTATTTCATCTAAAGGTCAAAAGTGAAATGCCTTTGGGAGATCCCATGCAACCTTAAAATAAAAGTCGCATTCCTAAACTCCGAACTATCTAGAATGCAACACAATGTCATTATTATTCCTTTGAAAATGTAAAACAATTACTCACTTATATTAAAAGCAAACTCTTTAAAAGAAAAGGTCCTAAAAACCAATGAAATACCAATAGTGAGAATTTTAAATCTTGCTGTTCAAAAAGGATAACTTTTTTTCCTTGCAGTTTTATGCATTATGGAAGTCATGACACCCATAAACGTTTAAAAGACATGTGATGTAATTCTAATATTTGTTCACTTTGAATTAAAAGAAAACAGTTCTTATTCAAACACCAACAGTAGCCAAAGCAGCCACCCCCATCATTCCTCAAACTTTTTAGTCATTCTTACTAAACTGTATGTTTATGCCATGATACCTACCTGCAATTATTTATCAATATTTACTGATCACATTTAGCAAAATCAGAACACAGAACTCCAATGGAGCATGAACTTCTGGTTGTCAGGTTTCTTCTGGTTTCCTTCTTCATTTCTTAAGTCTTAGCATAGCCCTAAGTCCAATGTTCAAGATATAAACTAAAGCTCACTGAAACCGTGGGGAGCTTTCTAGTCTTTATAAGCTTTGAAATTGTTGCATGTACAAGCTATAAAACACCTGCTATAATATTACACTCAACCCTCCTCATTTTCCCCTTCTACTGTATTTCTGCTCAGCCTATTAGTAGATTGAAAATTACGTATTTCTGTTTGTCCTAAGGGCTATATAAAATTACATCACACTGCTTATCCAGCTTCACAGTGTCAAATTACTTTATTCAGGAAAGGCATACAATGATCTTTTTGGACAACTAAGACTTTTTTTTTTTAATTAATTACTACTTCAAACAGATAATTAGAAAAATCTTACAATACACTCTCTGTATTTAATACATCTATAATGCACACCAGCTTTACAATTAGTTTTGAGGTGCTCACTGGGGGCTGGGGCTACCTGCTACCAACAGTGCACAGAAGGCACCATGTGTAGAAGGACAGGCCGTGTCACAATGCCAACGCTGATCTTCTGAAAGATACTCTCTAAGTAGAAACATGCTTACGAGAACTTCAAGCTTTACACATTTAATAGCAAGATACAAATTTTCTATTACCACGGATAATTCAAAACAGGTTGCAAAAGCCTGCATCTGTCTACATAAAGCCTAAAAATAACTGGGTTGCAGTTTTACCATTGCTTCAGCTGAATTCATAGATTTTATCATTCCCCAGTTGCTTCAATAAAGTTTTTAGCTAGTTTTAAAAGCTTCATATTCGAGAGATGGAAAGCAGGTTCACAAGGGTGTCCTGCAGCATTTGACCTTTCCATTTTCTCACGGTGATTTTAAGTATCGGATGGGACAGCAACAAATACAACACAGAACCCTGCCAAAGTAAAAACCCACTGAACAATTTCCAGGGAAAAAGAAAGACAATTGTTCCATCAACTATTCCATGTTTTCAGACATACGAGTTGTATCTGGCAATAGTTCAACAGAAAGACAGGAACACCAGAAGAGGAGCACAGACTCAGCATTGATGTGGTAATGGGTACATCAAAGAGATGAAGCAGCTTGTAAACTGGGAACTGTCTGCTCATCAGCAGCTAAAAGGCAAAATACTCAAGTATATCCAATGCTAACATCAAAACCTGTGGTTTGCTGCATACGTTCTTCTTCCTTATCACAGGTGAAGCTAGTAGCCCTGGCAATACATGTAAGGTCAACTGGCTGCATGTGAAGAGGGAAGGGTAAGACTAAAATGATAGTCAAACACACTGGGACTGGACTATCAGAGCAAAGGAGCGAGGAGAAAAAGGATGACAGGTAGGATAAATAGATAATGTAAAAGGAAAATAACCAATACAGTCAGAGGAAAGACACTGGGCTGAGAAAATGAGAAGAAGAAAGCAAAGAGTGCAGTCTCTTTACTGGAGCAAAACAATAGTCCAGATGAGACATGGAAAAATTAATTTCCATTTCACCACTGCTTTCAGCAAGTAACTATGAAGCCTCTGAGAAAGGATTTTAAATACCACACCTTTCTCCCGCCCCGAGAAAGTGATGGGATAACTGAGAGCAGCAGGGAACTGGTACCTCTCATCACAATCTCTGTGGTGGAGCTACACTTCACAACCTTCCTTTCTTGAAAGAGTCAAAATGGAAAAATGACTACATTTTTCTTTTTTTTTGTTCAATTCACTTCATCCTTTCAATTATTTTTGAAGGTTTTAGGTTTACAACCTTCTCCTTCCATACTGAGGCAAGGAAGGAAACGCAAAATTAGGATGCTCTGTGACAGCTCCATATAAGCCCTGCCCTGAGCAGAGGGTTACTTTCTTCTCCAGCAGCTCCCTTGCTTTCCTTGCACAGGCTGAACTCATTGAATTACTATTGCTCTGAGGCAACCGAAGTCCTCCACGCCAGCCTGGCCTGGCCAAGCTGGCACCACCCTATCTGCCTCGCATTTTTGCTGCCTAGCAAGCCACAGCAAGGAACTGTCTGGTGGAAAATGCTTTTCCCTTCTGAAAATAGGCATAAGCCGTGAGAGAGCATGGCCATCCCTGTCAGCGCCAGCCCCACTCAGGTCAATTTAAAGAGAATATGAAATCTCAGCATTAGGCTCTGCTATCACAAGGCAGGCTGCCTGCGTGATTGCTGCTTGGTTGCTGCAGGTACTAGAAGATGCACGGAGATCTGAAGCAGAGGAAAATGCTTTTCCCTTCTGAAAATAGGCATAAGCCGTGAGAGAGCATGGCCATCCCTGTCAGCGCCAGCCCCACTCAGGTCAATTTAAAGAGAATATGAAATCTCAGCATTAGGCTCTGCTATCACAAGGCAGGCTGCCTGCGTGATTGCTGCTTGGTTGCTGCAGGTACTAGAAGATGCACGGAGATCTGAAGCAGACAACTGCAAAGACATTTCCTAGTTAAGGCAGTTGAGTGGTGCCCTGGAGAACGGGATCCAGTCCCTGCCTCTACCATGAAATCTCTTGAAGGCGCTGCACAAATCATTTCCACGCTTTTCACAGGCAGTCACTAATTATACATTCTTCATTTTCCACGTATTTGGTGTTGGATCTTTTCTCAGACCAAAGATCTCAAAGACCTGGCTTCAGCTGAAGTTACTGTGTTAAAAGCAAACTATGAAATGCTACCGAATGCTAATAGGAGGTACTTTTGACATTACCTTCTCTATGCTTCCTCTCCCAAACGGTCAGCAAATAGCTATGAAATCTTTAGGAAAGGTTCAAGCGCCACTCTGGCTCGCACAAACAGAATGGGGTGAAATAGCTGAGTGCAGCAATACGCTGCCTCCTTCCATCTGGGGGGTAAGCTTCTAAAAATCAGTGCATGCTTTTTTGAAGTATTCAGGTATTATTGTGCTAAAAGCCATAGGACGCTCATAAGAAGCTGAAGGCAGTTATTCTGCCTTCAAAGCACGACTTGATTATGAGATCTTAAATAAGAAACAAGTCCAAAAAGTGAAGAGCAAGGCAAAAAAACCCCTGCATCCTCCCTCACTCAGTGAGCACAGTCTGTTCTGTGTATTGAATGAGGTGGGATCCTGTGAAATCCATCAAGCAATTAAAGGCTAGTATGATGCAAAAGGGGCCCATATTTAGGTTGCACAGAGCTTGACTATGAAAACAGAATATTCTTTAAGCATTTTCTTGGTACGAAGATATATTAGTATTACATCAGCATACGGACAGCGGTGAGAGGGAAGTGCATTTGGCTATATACCATGCAAACGCATTCAATGGCCACTACCGCTCCAAACGCAAACAGACAAGAGAGGGAGCAAGGCTGCAGTTTGGGGAAGCCAGCTAATAGCTGGCTGCGACCAGAAGGTCAGCCCCACTCATCCTCCACCCCTCCTCTAGGTCAGTCCAGCTCTGATGTGAAACCACACCTTGAAGCTGTGGTTAACACAGTTCCTGCAGCACAGCCCAAATCCCTGCTGCTGTTAACAGCTGCGGTCTGGCCCCGCTCCCGCTCCCTCTCCTGTGCTAACGCCGACCGTCACACAGCCAGCCGTACCAAGAGCCAACGCTGGGAACCAGCCGGACTGAAACAGGCTCTGGTTTCCAGCAGAACGAACACTGACACTAACATACATGAGGAACGGGAGTGGAAATGTCTCTTTTGGCATCCCTGCGGGATGCAGCCACTTTAGCATCAGCCAGCAAGTCAGTCCAACCTGCTTCCCTACCCGGTCCAACCCTGTAAAATTAATAATAAAGCATTTACAACAGAGACCAAGTCTCTTGACTCCCAATATCTTGCCAGTGTGGTCAATCTATTCTCCTAATCCTACTATGACAGCTGAATGAAGGTTTGCTCAGAAGGCTGCCTTTTCTTATTACTCTTTTAGGAAAAGCAGCAAATCTATTTCCCCACCAATCGGTTCTGCTATACCTACTTCACTGCTACCTGATATTACTGGGGCGAGGAGCTCACAGCGGCTGGGAGCTCTCTTATTCTGAACTCAACAAAGAAGATTGTCTACAAGCAAAAAATAGTGCTTACAAAAGTACAATCACATCCACCCCTCACTTTGTAGCCATGTTTAAATTTCAATGTTTCTTCTGAGTATCTCAAACACGTTGCGCTTTCAAGGGAAAAAGACAGCAAAGCAAATTGGTAGGATGCTTGCTTTGCATTTCCATCTCCATTTCTGTATTTCAGCACCCGAATACAGAAAAAATTACTTTTGTAACAATGCTAGAGTGATTTAGTCTGGGTAAGTATATTTAAGACAGGTAAAGTATTTAGGTGCCCACCAGAAACTGCAAGTAGTGAAGAGAATGAAGAACAGAAGCTGTCTGCCATACTTCCTAAAACAGACCGACGTAACTTTTCTAAACAAAAAACACATAGGGGTGCCTAAAATTTTTGGGATGAGGTGTAGTTTCATGCCTTTTGTTCTGTAACTCTACATTTAGCTCACCCGTACTTCAACTGGTGGAGCGTACATCAAGTATCCCCGAGAGACAAAGTGCTACAGTATACAGATGTGCCTGTTTTGGAAGCAGCTGGATCACTTTTCCCTACGAGGTCAGGGGTTTCGGACCAAAAGAATAGCTCTACTGTTTCCTATCCAGCTGAGAACAGCCTGGATTCTCTATCTTGTCCAACTCTGTAAAATTAATCGTACAGAATTAAATCACTCCCCCCTTACTTTCAATTAGCAGTGGGGGAAGAGGAGAGCAGGTAACATACTCTCATATTATTATGGCACTGAACTTTTAAATATTATTTATAACACAATCCCAAGCTTATCATCTGTTGACGAGCCTTCCCTTTATTCATTTACTTCATTTCCCCTTCTTTCACTGGAAAGGAATTTCATGTTAAAGAAACTGAAAAAAATTTAAAGTTAAAATTTCCATTTACAAAAGACTTTTTTAAATCACTAAAATAAACTTAAAATAGATACCTTGGCTGTTTTTTCCTCAGACAAATTGGCAGGCATCATAAGGCATGTGGGTTTAAAGCTATTCTGTCCAATTACTTTTATTTTCTTCCTCTACACTGGATATTAAAATTCATATCCATTACCTTTACTCATCCAAATAATTCTGTGAATTATTTCCTTTTCTTGTAGAAAAGACAACTCTTCTGTTTTGGGGTCCTAAGCAGAAACAATTTAGAAGATAGGCTTTTAAATATACTGTAATTAAAGTTGGGAACAATTTTGTTCCTGAAGAGGGTCACGAAGAAGTAGCCAAAATAAAAGCTTTAGATGCAAATACCCAGCTAATCTGGTGCACTATCCTGAACTCTCTGACGAAATACCCCTTCGTCATTCGTCTTTTTCCCATTCTGATATTTAGCATCTTTATTTAAAGTTTTTGTCTCTGTGGTTACAGTAGAAACACCTAAAAATGAGAACAGCAAGGGCCAATACAGTGAACAGCTAGACAACCCAGAGTTACATGTTAAGTGATGGGTGTGAGCTGCCAGATTTTGGGACAAGCACACTGCTTTTATTCCCGAAGCTGGTGATACTGAAAAATTAATCTTCAATCTCAATCAAATGAATTTTTATTATACACTTTCAGGCTTTGTATAATCCCTATCACAGACTGTCACACAACTGACTTACATCCTACTTGGAAGATCAGGAAGTTTCGTTATCCTTACTTCACTTTTGGGAAAGGGAGACACAGGGAAGCTAAAAATACTGCCTAGGGCTGCCAAAGCAGCCTGTGGCAAAATAGGGACTGGATTTCTGCTCCCACACGTGCAGCCAGCCACGTTTACCTGTGGCTGGACTGGATACTGCCTGCAACATCTCCCTCAGTCCACCAGATAAGCAACAAGCTGACCTTATCCTAGGACAGGAACCAGATAAGCAGTTGACCAGCTTTATGGAGCTAGAGATCCAACGCTATTTGCTCAAACAGGGTACCTAAGCAGCCAGCCGGAGCTGCTCAGGGAGAAGAGTTCCTTCTATATGCCAAATGAAAAAGGGGAAAGGGAAAGAATGGTACCAAGAAAGCTACTCTAGGACAAGCTCCTTACAAATATGCCGAATCCATCGCTTCAGGCTGTGGTACCTGAACCTGTTTGCAATTCTTCTTGTAGCTGAGGGGGCAGGTGGATGTGCAATGGGAAAGGAACCACTGGAGATGTAACGATCGCATTGGATCCTTCAGACAAAAAATGACAGCCCTCGAGGGGTTTGTGGCACGGCAGCATATGTCCAGAGGCAACATTTCTGAAACAGACACTCTACCTTTGGACAGGACGCAATGTCCATAGCTTCAGATCTAAAAAGGTTTGATGAACATGCCACAGAACAAAGCAAACTGGAAAATTAAAACCTTAGACTGCACAGTGAGAAAGTTCATAATTTAACCTGAAAGAAGAGGAAAAAAAAAACCACTTTATTTTTACCACAGAGTCAGAATCTACGCTATGCCAACTTTATTGGCAAGGGAAAAGAAATTAATTGGAACCTGTTATTCTTCCTTGATTATCCATCCAGGATCCGTGGTCCTGACTTAGATGTGAGAAGTCCCCACAGGTTTTAAAGGCGTTGGGAGAGAGGGCAGGGGGGTATCACACTTTTCCTGAAGAAAAATAAAAGGGAATGAGGGGAGGGGAAAAAAAAAAGTATCTGCAACAGATACTTGCTTACCAAAATGAGGTTTTATCTACATTATGTATAATGCATCTCTTAGTCTTAAAAGGAGTGAGCAGTGCTAGATATGTTTGCATTAACTGAATTATAAAATGCTTTTGAATATTACATGCAATACTGAGGGGATTCTATTAACAGATACTTCTGTGAGTAGGCACCAATGCCATATGTCTAGAATAGAGAAAAAGAAAATGCTGAAAGAGATCAAGTGTCAGTATCATTAACTTGTAAACAAAAATGAAGATTTCAGAAACAAGTATGTGCACAGGTACTTCACTCTATAATAAAAATAAAGGAGATGCTTCTGGTGAAAAAATCCTAGTCAAGAAAGATAACATGCCAACGCAGAGACATGACAGAGTACTTTGCACAGGACTGAGAATAGTACAGACTGCAGTGCACAGGAATTGTGTTTGGCTGATACTGCAGGTTCTAAAATGAAGTTGTTTATTCAAACTATTTATAATTTTAGAAGGAATTCTGATAAATAAAAGTACAGTGGTAATATTTTTATCATTACCCTAGCAATTATTTTACTGCCTATTCTGAGACAAAAATACATAATGTACATTTCTTTTTAATTTTCTCCAAAGTTTTCCTTTCCAGTATTTCTTGATAAGGCCTGGAAAAAGAAACAAAACCAAAATAAGGAAAGTCACCTTTTATTCCTAAACATTTTGGGATGCTTTTTCCCCAAAACACATGTATTCCTGCATTTCACAGGGGTTCTAGATGCTGTGATCTGTACCAACTGTCAGTAGTCCTTAACAAAGAAACAATACACCAGCTGGGCACAGCCACAGAACTTTATGGGTTTCAGTCAACCTCCCATTCTTAGTCCCTCTTCCCTGAAAACACCTCTGGACTAAAAGACTACCAGAAGATCCCACCCAGTAGCCTGTCTCCTTTGCACTGTTAGAGTTATGACGAGGAGAAAAACACGTACCAAGAAATACATCCACAGTCTTTGAAGCTAGTTTGAAGTGTTCACTTAACAGTGGGAAATACTAAACCAAACCCTATAGAAAAAGTTGCCTTGTACTCTACTGGTAACATTTCGGAAGATGTCTCTTTGTTAATGCCTTTATTATGTTAAAAAAAATTCTCTTTGATGACTCAGCCTAGATCCTCAGGAGGTATTTTTCCCTTGCTAATTTACCTTGATCATTACACCGAGGTAGTTTCTCACCTGTCAACACGTCCAGAAGCTTTTAATGGCTTCCTGACATTAGACAACAGCATATATTTTCACGTATTCTGTTATATTTTAATTGACTAAGTTTTTAGGAAGCTATCAGCCCATCATCACTAAGTCCCAACATCGAAACAAACATATATGAAAAAAATAAAGTGGTTACAGACATGACATTGGACTTTCAGTCTAGCAAACAGGGTAACGCTGGTTGAAAGGGAGGAAAACAGGCACAGGACATCTGACCAGCCTCTTTTTTTCCTCTCTGTGAATTTGTTAATATCAAATAGCCCTCAGACAATCAAGCTGACAAAACTCATTTTTACTCTGCTGACCGAGACCGCTAGCCTAGTTCTCTGCACTTAATAATTCTTCAGTGACAGAAGTAATTTCTCATGTTATAAACAAATCGCTGAAACACCCTAAGAGTAAGAAAAGACACATAGATCTTACTGACATTTTCTGGCCTTTTTACAGCTTGTTCCCTCCCCTTTCTCATCGCCTGTAGGTTTTGAAGGGGATGCAACAGTTCAGCTTCGAAGGCGACTCCAGGCAGGGACGGAGCCACGCTACCACTTCGGGCTCTACTGGAGATCAAACCTCTCCAGGCCGGCGGGACAGGTCAAGGATGCGGGATCCCTGCCAGTCATCCTCGGGCTCACGGGAAGCAGGTGCGACCGCCAAGTGTCTGACTTGGGATGTGCAGCCTGCCAGCTGATCCGCGCTCCTCTGCCTCTCCCGTGGGATGAAGGGCGGCGGGTGCTGCTGCTGGTCCCGCAGGAGCACATCCCTGCTGCTGGCCAGCCCAAGCCTCAGCCGCGCTCCTGCTTCAAACATAGGTGCTGGCAGCCAGCAAAAGGCAAACGGTGCTGATTCACTTGCAAGGCTTTATGTCTAGGAGGCAACGGCCAGGGAAGAAAAAGCCAGTATGCCCTTTTCATACGCCACAGTAAAGCGGGTGTAAGGAGAAGGCTGAAACGCCACCTATCCCACAGGGAGCACAGCACACATGGGAAGGCGGCTGTTGGTCTTACCCAGCCAATATACTTAGAAATTATTCCTCCGCCCAGCTGATACCTCGGTATTTCACCACAGCGTGCAAAGTGCCTTGACTCTTTTACAGTCCCATCCCTTTTCCGCCCTCCCCCCCCGCCCCCCAAACAGAGGCAGGCAAATAACCGGTCTAAAGAAGCGGACACCTGCATAAAATCAAGCTTCTTCAGGTCAGACCCAGTTTTACACTTAATGGGTCACTAAGTAACTCCTGCAGCCAGTGAGATATTGAAGCATCAGCACCAAAATTAAGACAAATGACTAATTCCTATGAATTATCTCACTTGATATTGGGCTATGAGATTAGTAATTGGTACTGAGGGAAACACACAGACCGCTGCTCACCACCAGCGACAACTATGAGATTGGTTAATTATGAAGGTACATCATAGTTTAGCATGGTGTGATTCAGATTTTAAAAATGCTTTCTTGGCAGCTTCCATCTAATACTATAAATCTAAGTACAGGAATTCTGCACTTCACACTTTCTAAAACAGCAAACAATAGTGATGAGAAACAGATCATTTTACATGCAATATTATAAATTCAATTTTAACTAGTGGTGTTGTACCCAAGCTTTACATCTTAGCTAACATTCCAGAAATTCACTAGTTGTCTTGAGGTACAGAAAAACTCATATAAGAGGCTCACATTTTAAGCACATCACAACATTCAATTCTTTTCAGCAATACTTAGAATCATTTAGGTTTGAAAAGACCTTTAAGATTATTGAGTCCAACCATAAACCTAACACTGCCAAATCCACCACTAAACCATGTCCCTAAGCGCCTCATCTACACGTCTTTTAAATACCTCCAGGGATGGTGACTCAACCACTTCCCTGGGCAGCCTCTTCCAATGCTTGATCCAGGAATATGTGCAACTTCACAGAGAACTCACTCTCTGTCTTCATGACTGATTTGATATGATTTATGTATCTTCGGATTGAGAACTGTGAAATAATTTTCTAGACAGCTGAACCACATTTATCAGAAATGTTGGGGCGTTATCAAAAACAATACAAGCCATGACATAATCACATATGCACCTTCCCATATCAATCAATTTCATACACTTCTCTTGGACAATATAGATACACACTGTGCCATGTGCAAACCCAGTCCATGTAATTGCACATTACCGTTGCAGTGATGGCATGCATCTGAGCGAGCACGGGGAGGGAAATGCAGAACTTTTCACGTTTTGTTCATGAAACGTTCAGACTTTAATCCACGATAATGAACGGGGATTTACAAAAACAAAGAATTGCTTATGGGCCCTATGGCACAGGGTAACAGTCCGCTAAAAGAAACCTGAGCTCAACAGAAGATACTCAGTACACAGTCTGCTTTGGTATAGCGTTAAGTTCTGCATGATCTTCTCCTTTATAAGCTATAATGATTCATTTAATTTTAACCAAGAGGAGACTATTAAAATAAATTATATTGATATATTGACATCAAACAAATATAAAATGTCTTCTGCTGAAATGGAGTCCAGACTTACATGTCTATCAATGTACAGCGATGTGTCTCATACTGTGTGAGTGACTACAATTGTGCACAGAATTGGTTAATTTGCAAACTCTGGACCCAAATCATAATACGCTGGCTTTCATTTCAAACTGCACAGGGACCATGTAGATGCCAGCTCAGGCCTTAACATAGGTTCAGTGAGTCTTGACAATATCCTACATGCGTTTTGTGCAGTTGCACTTTCTGTGGGCCTGGCAGCATCCGGGACTAGTGTATCTACAGGATCGCACAGACCTTCTCCTCTTGCTCTCACATTGCCAAGTCCATTCCAGCACCAGCAGCTCCTGTGGTATCGGTGAGAAAGTGTTTCTGAATGCGAGGAAGGTGTTTAGAACAAACACCTTTTAACAGGTGTGTATGTTACCTTTGCAAAGACTGTAGTGACACAAACGTGTATAAGGCAATCGCTTGCTAGGCTTGTTCCTTTGAGGATTTTATCTGAAGACACTAGGAAGAAAACATGATTCTTATTATGACGGCAGACAGAAGCATCCTCACAAGATAATCTTCCACATTTTTGACCTATGCAGTTTTCTGGCTTTGCCCTGTCACTATCATCATCTTTGGTCTCCTTGTTGCTCTGGGAAAAATCCTTCCACATCCTTAGCACCTTCAACTACTCTAAAAATGAATTAAATGGAAGCTGAAATCATTAGCAGCTTTGAGGAAATGACCCTGCACCTGACAGGGCAGAGGGCACTGAGCTCGAATCACTGCGAGGTTGGCAGTTGCCTGCCTGCATGTCTCAGGAGTTACCATTCAAAGCTTCTCCATGCTTATGACACATCCAGGCCATACAAGATCACAAGCTCTATCCCAACCAAACACACCATTCCTGGAAAATGCCTCAAAAATCAGCATCCACTGTTTGTCTGACCAGTGTGAATCAGAGCACATTTTCAAAGGCAAGTCCCCAGCAAGATGGATTTGTTTTTCTGCATGATTTGAACTATTATTTTAGCATTCTCAAGGGCATGAGCCGAGACATTATTTAACCCCAAGACTTTAGGCACTGGTGCAACATTTGCTATATCACCAAGGTCCATAACGGGAAGTAAGTTTTAAAATAGCAATAGAAATAGTCGCAGACAGTAGGATTACATTGCATAAGAATTAACATCATCAGAACCCATGTCTGAGTCTTCCCCCAGCTGGGACTTGCCAGTAACGATCTGACAACCCTTTCCAGGCTGGGACTGCCAGCTGGGGGGTCCTCGCAGCTGGTGGCAGGGGCTAGGAGCCAGGGTCAGCTCCCACAGTTGTTCTCCAGCTAAGCAAAACTGTAAGTGCAGGGCTCTAGCACTTAGTCTTTTCCCTCTTTCCTGACTTCTTCTTTTTCTAATACCAGTTTTTGACAATCTCTTCTAATCCCTGGCTTCCGGGATGTTTCTTGCCCTGGTTTCTACTCCAGCCCCTTGGGATCAGTCATGCAGCCTTCACTCCTCAGAATCACTGTTCCATTTAAAAAAAAAGGGATAAAAACACAGACTTCCTAGGATAATTTTAAGCTTTTTACTTTCTTCTCACTTTCATTTACACCTCTTGCTATTTCCCAGTTTTCTCTAAGTATTTCCATGTTGATTCTAAAAATGCAGCTGTTCTTAACAAAGATATAGCCCCAGTCTATTATAGACTTCAGATAAAAAAAAAATATGATAGTTTCAGTAAAAAACTTCACAATTGCTCAAGCAAAGCTGTAATACTACAAGCATTTACGTAGTTTTAGTCTTCCTTGCCTGTTCTTGCAAACTGTTAAAAACACACGTGTATTTACAGCTAAAAAATCTTCTGAGTTTTGGCCCTGAATACTGCTTGCACATGCATCTTGGCTTTATGGCAGCCAGAATTTATCCTTTTTTATTCTGCTAGCAGATAACTGACTTACCATTGCCATAAAAGGGACAGAGCTTCGAGCACAATACGAAAATTCCTGGAATGTTTGAGTCTACCCTCACTTAGCTGATTTTTCCCTTAATATGTGCACTATGAATACAAACCATTATGTACTAATTTTTATTCAAACTTTTGTTCTAATTCTTTACAGCCTCGTAAGTCCATACCAGCGTAATTTTTCAGCCTTATTTGGCTTTCATTACAATCTTAGGATTTATTTCAATGCTTTTTGATTATCAAATATTTCAACAGAAGTCTTCGATAGACTAGAAAACAAGTTTTCTTCCACCAGATAAACAACTGGCTAATAAGACCAAAAGACTTACAATATCCAGTCAGCACATAGCTATCCAGTGAAAATGGGCTAATTTGTTTTATCCCTTAGCTACAACTGAAACATTTGTCATGACAAACAAAAAAAAAAGAAAGAAAAAGCCTTTCTCGTTCTGGTATCTGTATACTAAGCTAAGGACCCCATAAATTATCTATTAAAATAGAACCAGCTAATAAAACAATACATTTCCCCCTAAGTTAGTGATTATTTGCATGAAAGATTACATACTTCGCTGTGAATTTCCAACATGAATATCTATAGAAATAATGCTCACGTAAGAACAGCATCGACTATATTGATGAATTATAACACTTTCATCCACTAAACCATTTAGAAATGCTCTATCAGGTTCATGCCCCAGTGTTAAGACAACATTTTCATGTACAGAAGACGTAGCAGAGGGCCCCTTGGCTAGAAGGAAGGTTGACCATCTTGGTGAAACCACAGACCTCCCATGTAGCCAGAGAGATTATAAATCCCACAGCAGATGAGACAAACGTGGGCAGAGAAAAGGCTGGACAGTGTTTTTTAAAGGTGGTAGAGGAGATGCAATGTTAGTTGCCTCAAGTCATTTTCTTCTAGCAAATGCTAGGGTATTCCCTAAAATACCAGACTTCTGGCAGCTTTTAAAGAAGTTCAACATCTAGAACTGATTTGTGGCTTTCAACATATCTCAATTTAGAGATAAAGCACGGAGTCTGCAAACTCAAGCTCTCCAGCACAACTCCTCTGCTCCCACTTTAACAGCTTGACAGGGTTCTCCACTGGGGTGACAAACTTGACCTAAAAACTTATTTCTGAATCCCAGTTGTAGCATTTGAAATGTTCTTTAAGGTATACATTGTTATCTACAGATAGGATAATGGATAGTTTGTCCCATGCTTAATCTATAAAAGGCTGTATCTATTCTGAATGCAAAAGACCTAACTCACTAGGTTTTTAATTAAAATATTCTAGTTCTTCCTACTAACCCTTGTGTATTAAACTAATTCTTGTATTTATTTTATAACTTTGATAATTTCTTCCACCAGTTCCCTCTCAGCCATCTTGAAAACCTTAATTTCAAAATGCTGTCTCTGTCACTGCTACTAGCAGATGAAAGCCACAAAAAGATGAAAGAAAATGAATTATTACTTTGCAATTTGTTTACTCTGCACACTTGACAGCACTTTGTGTTTTGTCCTTTACATTGTTCTGTTGAAGATGCACACCCTTCCTCAGACCCTGCAAGAGGCTGTTTGCCAGCAGCAGTAAAGGTGAAGGCAGCAGGAGCGCACACAGAGAGAAAAGGCAGAGGAAAGGAGGGGAATGGAGGATGTTTAGTAGTTCTTCTCTTGGATCCACCCAAAAAAAAAACCCCGAACTACATAAAATTCCATAAAAGTAGCTGAATAACTTTGCCAAAAACACAGTTACACTTTTTATTAATTAGGTTGGCACAATGTTGGAAAACCTTATGCCATTTATTTCAGAATATGTGTGAGGACAGCATCCTTTTGATATGCTACGTGAAGGTAACATAAGAAAAAAGAAATAAAAAAAAAAGAAACCCCATCTTCTTCCAACTCTTCTCTGGCTTCCTTCATTTCATCTCCGGCCATGTCTTTTTTATTATGTTACTGTAAGGCAACCCAGGCCAAAAAAAAAAGGAGGGTTTTTTGCGGGCTGTGAGGCGAGGCTGACTCATCTCCACCCGAGCGGATTCCCAGGCTGCCGGCTCCCACGGCACCTGCCGCCTGCTCCCACACCTCAGCACTTCGCACCAGACCTGCACTGACGCTACTGAAACACTCCAGCACAGGTATAAAAGCAGGACTTACAATTCTCACTGGAACCCATAAGTACAAGTTTTCAGACACTTGATGACTTGGCACATCAGAGCAGAAAAGGGGTATTTCCTACCACCCACATACATTCACCTAAGCTAGGAAGAGCTAATACAACCTTAAGGCTTACAATGTTTTCTGCCCGTGTTGGAAATGCGATGGAAGCAGGCACAATGTAAGAGGTTTCCTAAGAAATACATATTTGAGACATTGGATCAATCAAAGTGGTAATAAGTGAATCCAGAGCAGAACAGAGTATAGCAGAAGTACAAGGGACTGGAAACTAAAGTGCTTTTAAATATACACTACTGTACTTTTTTCTTCAATTTAGAAAGTTTATCCAAGCTCCTCCTTCTGTGAGAGTGGATCTCAGAGATAAAGGAAGGTTAAACAGTCATCATCTTAGTCTTTGAAACATCTACTGAAACCTGCTTAGTTATATACTTATATTTTTCTCAATACTAAGTAGGAACTTAAAGCTAAAATGGACACAGTTTTTTTTATTAAATCTTTGATCATCCTTTTTCTGTTTATATCTGTCAGAGAGTAACAACACACAGCATATATATATTTATATATATATACATTTATATATTTTCTACTTATTTTCTTTATGAAGAACACATTTGCCCTTTACTGCAAGTCACTTTAGAATAGCATAATGATAGTAATTGACATATTGACAATATCTTAATTTGTTCTGTATATTACTTCCACATTGTCAAAGATACTGCTATATAAAGATAAAGACTCTTGGAGGGCTATTGCCACAAACTTTTCCAATGTATTAAATCACCAAGAATAATTACAGCCACTCACAACCCAGAAGATCAAAAATTTATCTTCCCGCAAACACCATTAAATTGCAGCAGTACTTCACACCTTCAGCTACTCACTAAAGGCACAGGATGCTATTCCAGTCATAGCCCATGCCCAAATTCTTCCCTTTGACCAAATTTTGCAAGGTGTTAAGGGCCTTTGTGATGGCAAAGTCCACGGAAATTCTGGGAAGGGAGCACTGTGTAACTTTTAAACACTGATGAAGTAAGTCAATTTATTCTCATGTTGAGATTGTTGAATCTTCCTTTGTTTAGTCTGGTTCTATAAAAAGAACAATATTCATAAGCCTATCCCTAGAGATGGTTTCTGACATTTTTAAACAATTGTCTTAGCTGCCTGCAGCAGCTATCCTACATTTCTCTACATGATCAAGACAACTGACAGTATATACATCCAGCATAACCTCAGGCTTTATATAACCTAATTATATCCTAGGATTATATATGCCAAGCGGACGAGTTGCAATGAAGCACTGCAGTAGTCCTGCAGGCATTTGATACACACAAACGCTCAGAAGAGAAAACTGTGCTACTTGGGATGACGGTCCAGGAACGCACTTGCGTTTGCTGACGCTCAACAGCTGACTCCAGGAACGAAGTTCATGGAGATGAGTCAGGACTGACTGCTCAGGGAGGCTCAGAGACCGCGTTCTCCAGCACAGCTGGCAGCAAACAGGTATGTGTTCCCAGAACAGCCTATCCTTCTCTCCTGACTCTGGCACCCTGTGCCGTGATGCTGTAGAAAAGGTGGCCAGAGGGAGAGGGGAAGCAGGCAGGAAGAACATCAGGGACAAGGATGTTCTCCTGGGAGCAAGGAGTCCCAGGCCTGCCCCCTTGCTCCCAGAAGTGCCCATGCATTTTGTTCTGTGTATATATTGACCAAATGACTCTCCATTGTCTCATTGATGGGGGAGACCAATGTCTCCCCCATCTCTGGGGGTTGACAGACAAACCCACGGCGGCCGCTTCCCCGGCAAGCGCTCCTCGCCTTGGGCTGGAAGGCCACCTTCCCACCCACACTCTCGTGGCCCTCTGCGGTGCACCCTCAGCTGCTCCAGGTCTCATACCCCTTCCTGCCAAGCCACCTCACTCCAACAGGAAGAAAAGGGAGTGCTGTACTTCTCTTCTTCAGACCCTCCCGCACCCCACTATAGCCTGGCAGAGGGAACTGAACCCCATTTCCCTTTTTCCTGTGAAGCCTTCTAGCCCGAGAGGTGCTTAACTTTTTGGAAGTCATTTGGGTCTCTCCTTCTGGCCACATTTTCTGAATTGAAGTGACCATATCTCCATCCTGAACTAAAACCTGTCAGGGTTTGTTAGACGTGCTCTTGGTATTGACAAGTCCTTGAGGACGTGCAGGGACAAGGATGTCAAATGGCCTTAGGGGATAGGTCTCCCAACATCGAAGACAGTAGCAGCCCTAGACACGAATGGCTGCAGAAGGCAGGTGCCTAACCCAGCCTTATTTCACTAGTAAAAGCACACTCAAGCGAAGTGCTGTCAGTCATTCAGACTCAGTCATCCGACTTCTCTTCAGCCACACGCCAAAAGCCCAAGTCATTTCTTTTATCTGTTCTCGGTTTATCTGCCTTGTACTTCTTCATCTCAATAAACCATGTTTTTAACAAAAAAGGAGCAGAAAAATCGTTCAGATTAGTTGGAAGCAATTTATTTTTTCACTTTTGGCCTAGAATTGCGTGTGTCAGATTGCAGCCCCAAATACAATTTAAAAACAGGAGGAGTGACAGGAGGAAGGCGTGAGGGCGACACGGCAGAGCCGCCTCTGCCCAGCCATGGACGGGGCACCACATCCCAGACGGGGCTTACCCGGGGACAGGAACCTCCTGGCCTCCCACCAGTGCGTCCCCAGCTGCCACCACATGCTCAGCTCAAACAGCGCTGGTGGAATCAGCATTGCCCTTGTGGAAAAAATTATGCATGCTTTTATTATCACTGTTTTGGCCCGCCTTCTCCTAGTAGCTGGATAGAGCTTGCTGGCCAGAGCTCTGGCCCGGCTCCCATTTTGCCAACACTAAAAGTGGAAAGGGAGATGGGTTGGAATCTCAGAGAGACCGCTAAGCCTACCGCCAAGCGGCAGCGAATAGGGCATCTCCTCCGTTCCCGCAGCGTTACATGGCAGCCAGCCCACTTGTGTGGAAGGCGACTCGCCCCAGGGCTCAAGCGCAGCTGGAAGATGTCGCTCCATTGCAGAAAGCACAGGGATGGGCGCTGCAGCAGCATCAACAAGGTACCAAAACGTGAAACTGGGTTTTCCATGGCATTGTCATCTCTCAACCAAGCAGTACTAATGTTAGGAAACAGACTTTCTTCAAAGGAAATGGCAGCCTGAAGAGCGTCAGAAATGAGAGCCCCTGCAGAGATCCATCAAAACAAGCTTCTCCTGTAACCGTCTCGTGGGAGCAGTCTCTCAGCCTGACCTGGAAACACCTTAATCTACTGCCCTGTCTTCCACTCTGCTCTCCTTATAATTTGAAAGTGAATCTCATGAGAAGAACGTAGAACAGTACAAAAGCCCAGATTAGCTATAATTAATATTTTAATTATAATTGGTCAGTGTAAAAAACACTGAGCTTCCAGTGCCACATCTGGATGCATTTTATAGTGCCACATTACAACCTGTGGGAGCTGCAACCGAGCAGCTCCCTTTTCTGTACTAAGGCACGTGATCCCGCCAGTAGCTGGCTCGAGGCTGGCTTTGCTACGTCAAATGCCTCTGTGAGAGCAGTCCTTCCAAATCTCCTTGTATGTATTTAATCACGGATATGTCAGTGATAAAAACAAATTTTCACTCTGCCAGCCCTGTTACACTGCAGAATCACCACCACCAACATAGCACGAGCTGCTTCTGCTACATTTGCATTCACAGGCACGGTCTCAAGTCTCATTTAGTTACCCTGGCACAACCACGATGCACATATGAAGAAAGATTTTTTTACTGTGAGGGTGACTGAGCACTGGCACAGGTTGCTCAGAGGGGTTGAGGAGTCTCCATCCTTGGAGATATTCAAAACCCGGCTGGACACAGTCTTGAGCAGCCTGCTGCAGCTGGCCCTGCTGTGAGCAGGGGATTGGACTAGATGATCTCCAAGGTGCCCTCCAGCCTCAGCGATTCTGTGATGAAGGCCGCAGGACAGTTAAGAATATGACAAGATTGTGGCTGCACAAATAAGATTTTTTTCTTTTTAAATCTAGCTAATATAAGCTATTTTGGGGAAGGAAAGAACCAGCATCATTTTTTTTGCAGGAGAAAAGCGGTTGCTCCGTTCAGCCTATCGCAAACAGTACTGCATACAACCTTGCCTACCACTTGTCCTCTTCTAACACAACTACTCTTTAAATGTAAACAGTGGGAACGCATTCGTCTGAGGACAATGTGAGCAATGGGCCAGCTCTGCCAGCTCTCCAAAAGCAGAAGTAAGAGGTCCTGCCCAGGTGTACAGTGGATCACACCCCCCAGCCACAATCACTCAGAGGCATCAGCCCGGCTCAAGGACCTCTGAAGAGAAGCCCCTCGACCACCATCCACGCCTGGTACGCTGCCAGCCAACAGCAGCCTCCATCGCCTTTTGGGTAGTTGCTAGTGACAGGCAACAGCGTGGAGCTGGGGACAATGCCAACAGAACTGAATTGGTTCAAAGGCCACCCATGTACGGCTGAAAGTTTATCTAAGGCAACAAAACTGCAAGGAGCTCAACTTCCACAGCATACTTGTGTTTCCCGGTGGCACTGATGAAGAACTGTAAATCTGCAGTCAGCATAGCATAGAAAGAATGGTTAATTATGAGGACAACTTCATAATACAATTAACAGCTCCAGATTACATTTTAAGGAATCTCGATTTTAATAAAACAATCTATCCGGCACATAAAGGACACTTCTAAAACGGAACCTCTTCGGAGTTGCTACAGAAGACCTGAAATTGTATAATTGATATTAAAGCTTGTATCTTCTTTTAATAAGCACATCTTCCCTACCTAGTTTTCCGTCTTTGATTGACAGTCATGGTTTACCCAATGACTTCACTTTACAGCGCAAGACGGGAACATTTCTCACAGACAGATATATGTACCTCTAGGAATACCAAATTCAGAACTCAGATGTGAATCATTTACTTCAAAAGATTTTAATTAATTAAAATTAATTGTACCCTGAAAAGAATACAGTTTAATCAGCTTAATGCCAAGTGATGGGTGAATTGCCTAAGAGGTGCATCACCAAGTGATTTACTGCAATCACACTAAGCCTGATATTATCAGCCTGGGAGCAACAGATAAGACACGAGAAGTTCAGTGCATTTCTTACTTCAGTTGATTCAAGGCATACATACCGTCCCCATGGTCACACAGAGATACCAAAATTCAGTATAGAACATAATTTCATCTGAAACTGCAGAAGAAGAGTTTAAAATAACCCTTTCCCGTACTTCCTTTACCGATTAAAGTGTTAATACAAGATCTTACATTTATAGCAGGAAGCACGACAAAAATCCATCTGCCCTTGCCCACTGAAGAGTTTTCTGCACCCCTGAATTTCACTACTCCAGTATCAACCTGACCAAATGCGAGAAAGCAAGGAGACACGAAAAGATGACCTATTTCAAATGATTATGTCAGCTGCCCTTCACCTAGAGGTACAAAAGGAACTACACAAATACTTCAGGAGCGCCAGGAAAGAGAGTCCTTTAACTTAAGGACAGCGGATAGCTAATAGCTCAGTGATAAAATTAGCTCCCTGAGCAAAACTTTCAGACTACTTGCATACTTTCGATTTTAAATGTCTGTGGCTGAATCTGCCTCCACGGGGAAAGGTGCCAAAACTCAACTTTAACCATTAACATCAGGATCCTTCCCGGTCTCCAGCCTACTGCCCATCGCGGGGGTCAAAGGCAGCGAGCACGGCACTTTGAGCCCCGGCAACCATCCACTTCCTCTTTTTGTTCTTTCCTTTTTTCACACGCACACGCACACGCACACGCACACACACA
>NW_008795029.1:1399793-1418477 GCF_000699145.1 Aptenodytes forsteri
CGGCCCGGCCGGTGGGGCCGCTCCCTGCCCCGGCAGCGGCGTCGCCGAGCCCGGAGACCTCCGCCGGGGGGCCGGCGTTACTTGCGGGCTCTTCTCTGCTTTGCAGGGGCGGCCGTCCGGCGGGAGGAAGCCCTGAGCCGAGCCCCCGGGCAGGGAAGGAGCGAAAATGGACATCTCGCAGCTTCCCAGCGCACGTATTTTTATTTGTCAGTAAGTAATTCCGCTCGGAAGGCTTTTGGAAATAACTCTTTTAAAGTCGTATTGTCACCTTTAACTGCAGGGTTTTACCACGTGCTTGTTTTGTGCCAGCTTAAAACAGTACCGTCCTTATTCACCTTTCCCTGCAGGGATCTGGGGCTTCTGCTGATCCTGATGGAAGTCGTGCTGTCAGCCGTCAAAGTGGATGCTGTAAGTAAAATGCCTTATGACTTTTACTGAGGAGAGGGGAGGAAAAAGCAGTTTCCTTGGTACCAGAAAGTGAGGAACTGCGTTTTCCTTTGCTAGATGGCTTATCTATCTTTCCGTTAAAAGAAACAACCAACAAATCATCTCTGCAAGCCTTACAGATTCCTGCCTTCAACGAAGTGTTTAGCAGAGTAGCGTAAGGCTTCAGTGTCAGGTTGTTTGAAGTATTCCACTGTTACTTTTGCTCAGGTCGGGTAATTTGTTAAAGCAATAGCAAAGCAAGCACCAGAACGTCTTCATTTTCATAAGAAAAGCACCAAGACAGGTGGAGAAGTTAACCTGCAGGTGAAATATCTTCGGTTAAGTACAGACCTCCTCTGAGGACTGAAAAGTTGAGGCTATGGCTTAATTTTACAGATCAGAGGCATGTTTATACATAAATTGTTTTTTAAATTAAATTGTTAAATCCAAAACCAAAAGTTAGTGAGTTAGATGCTATATGGGGGGTTGCGACTATCCACTTGAGGTGTTGGTGTAAACAGAAGATACTAAACTCTTGGGCCTTTGTCACAAGGATCTGAAAGAAGTGAGAGATAACATATGTGGGAGTGCAACACTTGCCTGTTATGAAGCTTGGTGAATTTAATGGGAAGATTTTCATTAATGCGAGTAGGCTTTGGGTCAGGCCTGGGTACTGCAGGCTGAAAGGTTGCTAAGGCGTGGCTTGTGGCTGCGTTTGTCAGCCACCGAGTGTGGGTAAGGCTCTGTGGTCACGTGCAAGCGGGACCTTGATTACATTTTTTCAAAAGCTATCCTACTTACATTTTAATTCTACTGTCTGCAACTTTCACCCGTTTTTTATGACTGTGCACTCCTTATAGATACCTGATGTGGTTACATCTGTGTGGTGAGATGGCATAATATATTAAGGACTGGGAAATACTAGGGCTTTTGCAACAGGCGTTGTGACACGGTAATTCCGCGCTCAAGCTGCAGTTGGCACGTAGAGCTTGCCCGTCGGTCTGCGTGGCTGGTTGGTCTCTCCACATCATGGCTGAGCGAGAGCTGGCAGGCTGGGGACCCACAGCCCCATGGGAAGGGACAGGAGCGAGCACCTCGAGTGTTACGTGCTACTCTTCTTTGCCATGTTTTGATTGAAACATTCTGCTGAGTAGCGCTGAATGGATGATAATATTACCACGCGCTATTGAAACCAGAGCGCGCTGGTGATGATGCAAGATAATGCAAGTGGTTTAGGCCCAGTAATGAAATCACTGGGATCAGTTGACATAAAAAGGTGGCATTTGTGGTATGACTCTTCTTTTTATGAAGTTGTGCTGTAGCATGCATAGCATGATACCTGAGCTTTAGCTATAGCATGGGCTAATTCATTCTCCTTCATGTTCTTGCTTGTAGACCGCAGGCTGTGGCGTTAATATAGAGGTATACTGAAGAGGTGTTCGAGCTGCCTCGGTTAGTGGATGCAGTCTGGTCATGGCTGCTTGACTCTCCACATGCTGTTTTTCCCAGAGGATCTTGGAAGAGTAAATTGGCCTGCTTGGAGGTCTAATTTCCCTGATTTAACAGTTCCTAAGGTGGTGGCTGCGTAGGAGATGAAACACCCCAGTGAATGTGAATGAGGAAGTTTGGTCATGTTTCCATGAAAAATTAGAGCCGCATTGCCACCAAAATATTTATCCCATTTTCCACTCGTATGCTGCTCCCTTCCCTTGGCCAGCACAGGTCTTTCTGTAGTCATGTGGTGAACTGAATTGGAAAATTACTTGGTTAAACTAATCAGTACCCCAAAAGAGAAGAGGGTTGAGAGCTAACTTTAGCCTGGATCAGATCACCGCTTGTATTCATAGAAACTTGGGCTGGCACGGGACTGGGAGCAGGCAGCTGGGGGTGGGAGGAGGGGTGGGCTTGCTCCTCGTGGTGACAGCTCTGGTCGAGTGTGTTTGCAAAGTGACAAAGTAGGCACGTGTGGGAAGCAGCAGCACCTGAGTAATTGCAGGTGGGTTGCCGGCAGTTGTATTCTTTATATTGCAATCCTGTTTTTCACATTGAATCTCCTACTATTTGTTACACAGATTAATGTGCTAATGTTATGAAGTTTTTTATTAGCTTGAATTAAAAAAACTGCTATGAATTATTAAAGTCTGTGGGACCAGATCTTAAAAGTCATGGTTCTGCCTGTGATGAGACAAGCAGAGCTGCTGAGTTTGAGACAAGCAGAGCTGCTGAGTTTGACAGCCATATATATATATGTGAACGAGTTACAGCTGCTGGAGTTAAGTGTTGTTGAATGAGTGAAATTGCACATAGGAAGAAACTGGAATGAGATTAAGGAGAAAGCCAGGAAGGAGGCAGAGAGAAGAGGGGAACTCAGAGCATTTGACTGTATGTCTTGCCTGGCAGGCTGCTGCTAGCTGTTAGGGAGATGGATGTTTCTCAGCAGAGAATGAAATGAGAGGAAGAAAAAGAAGGAGGATGTTTAGGATATCTGAGGACTGGGGAAGAAGAAATGGTGTCTCTGGCAAGAGGAGAGGATGCCGGTTGCAGGCCTGAAGAGAGCTAAGGAAGAGGAGTCCCTGAATGGAAATACTAGGAGAGACAGCCAAATGGAGTGGATCAGGCCCCGGTTATCTTTAGCACTCTTTGGCATACACTGGCTGGTGATGTTAAAGGCCTGAAATAACTTTGGAACTACTCTAAATTGTAGATTTAAGAATTCATGTGGCTTAAATAAAATTAAGTTGTGTTAACTGCCTGAAGTTTAGCGAAGTTTACAGATTTCTTCTCCCTCTTTCTGTCCCTGCAAATATATTGCATCCAAAATATAATTCTTGGATTTTTTTTTCTTTTCAGAGAGAATATAGCTTCCGCTAATGCTGATTTTTTTTTTCTTTTGTCTTGCCCAAAGCACACTTCTTCCTAAGTAGTTTTGTAACATTAGATTACTTTATTAGTGCCCCCTTATTATATTTTTTAAACTGCCCCTAATGAAAATTAACCCCCCCCCCCCCCCAAGCTACATTCTGGTGGGAGCAATGGAATCCCAGAAAAGAAGGGAATGACTGTCAGATAAAAGAAATAAAATTGAGAGAGAATAAGTTAGAATAACATTTGCAAAAATAACTACAAGTAACAGATCACAACTGACATTTAAGAAGGAGAACATACTTAGATATATAGCGAGATTTATATAGAAAGAAAATAGAGTCAAAGTAATGCATGAGATATAATTCTGTTGATTTCTGTGACATTGTAAGGGGATGTATTGGGGAGAATGGCATCAAAGGGGGAGAAGCAACAATCCTTAAAAACAGAGGATAAAACCAACAGTACTTTGTACTCCTTTCTATCGACTTCATAGTGAAATTAGGTTGCTGACATGGGTGCCTAAGTTACCGCTCTAAGTTACAATGTGTCAATGCTCTGTGGCTATCTTACATCCAGGTTTTCCCAGATGTGTCCTGTTTTATTCCATCTGGAAACTTTTCTCTGGTTGAAACAGGAGGGCTTTTTACGTTAGCCCAGGATTTCCAGGCTGAAAGAAGCCAGGGTGGAGTAATCACTCGGCCCATCCTGCTGGGCATTTCCACTGTGAATGTATGCACTAGGATCACAGTGTGCAAAATGTAATAGTGCATTCGTGCTGCCCGGGTGGCCTAGGAATGAATCGACAATCTGACGTATCAATTTCTTCTGCCACATTACTTAGTGCGTGCAAAGTGAATCCATCTCTTCCTGTACCAGACTCTCTACCTGTGCGCTGCTTCAGAAATAGCTCTGCCCAGGAGATCCCCCCAAAAGAAACGTCACAATCCTATTTTAGAACAACCTCATTTGAGGCATTTCCACACTGGCAGACATGGCTTACCTACGTCTGTTTCAGTAAGTGTACAGTTTGGCTCATCTTTGAGTAAAAGTGGTGTTCCGTAAGAAAATCGGACAGAATAATGATACCTTGCAAAAAAAACCAGCATTTTGGGGAGCCTCCCAGCATATCTGATCACTTTATTCAAAATTTCTTTGGACCCTGAAAGAATTATTGGGCAGTTCAGAGAGGACTCTTTCTACGTTCAGTCATGGAGCTGTGAAGAAGGGGCGGCTCCGTTAAAGAACTATGAGAAGTCCTGAGTGAAGGAGGTGGCATCCAGGAAGGCTACATAAGGCAAACCCCCTCGCTTTCACCGACACCAACAGCCATGCCTTGATCTGGCAGTGGTGTTTCCATGATGAGGGTCACAGTGCGCATCATGCTGTAGATGGGCAGCAGGATGGCCGCCCAAATGGGATTTTTGTTTTTTTCTTTTATCAGAGCCAGGATTTCACCTGTCAGCATCGTATGACGTCAGGCAGACTAACACACTCACTGCAAGTACTGCATACGTGGGAATGTAGTCATGGTCCATAGCTTTAAATTCCTTATTTTTGGTCCTTTCTTTCTCGTATGCTGTCTGCTCCACTCATCAGTAAGAGAGTTTCCTTAAATATCTCTTTCCCTTCTTGTTCTTCGAATTCTTCCTTGAAATTCGTTTTTGCTGCTATGCCTATGAAACCAATACTCATCCTAATTTCTTATTAATTAATCATTCTTCCTAGGAAGATTTCTTTTAAGAGCCATTTCGCTATGTCTGTGTGGATTAAATTAAAGAGACTATTCTTTGTATACAGTCATATCCTAACACTGATTCAAGTTGCTCATTCAAGGACTAAAGACAGGTTACACCAAAAGCAATATATTGTGTCTCCCTGGAGTTAGCGAGGAGGAGGAGGAGGTTCTCACGCATGTCCATGTTCTTTAATCTTTCAGTGAGGTTCTCGCGCATGTCCATGTTCTTTAATCTTTCAGTGCAAAGCCACACATGCATTCTTTACTCACTTTTTCTTGTGAGTAGGTCAGAAGCATGCTCAATGAATGTCTGCAGTAATATATTTGGAGTAATTCTATTTTTTAGAGTTATTAAATGGCGTATCATATAGTCATGCTGCATTTGGTAGGAGAAGAGACAGACTTCTGTCAGTTTCCCATATTTCTCTCAGGTTAAAATGTTGATACTGAGAGACAAGAACCCTGACAAGGTGAACTATCATGTAATAGAATGATCTTGTTATTTTTGTCACCTTACCCTAAAGGAAGCTGAAGCGGTTTCAAAAATTCAGCATTGCTTTTCCTTGAGCTTTTAAAGTAGCACATCTGGGTTTTATTGTGTAGTAATTGCACCGCAGGAAGTCTTTATGCATTATGGTACTAAACCTACCATGTATTTTTTAAATTTTGTGCAAGAAGTGATTTATAAGTCCAAACAGATTTGCCTTACCCAAAACGTAAAGCTGCATTGTGGCTTAGTAATACTATAACCAAACACATTTGTTATAAATATCTTAATTCAGTAGTTCAGAGCACAGTTTGTATTAGTGGATCTTTTTTTTCTTTTTGCAGTAATGAATTTCTTGTTTGAGACCAGACTACTCTTTATTAGTTCTTTGCTTGTGTTTTTCCAAGCCAAAATTTGGTCAAGGAGTGGAACATTCTTCATATTGTATTATACCGATCCAAGATCTTGGGAGAGTTCAAAGTTAATTTAGTAGCTTACAGTTACGATATCTTTGCTTGCCAAAGAAGGCAGCTTATCTTCTCTAACCCCTTCTCCCTTAGGAAACTAATGCCTTGCACTATTCGCAGTACCTTGTTTGCTCCTAAGGAGCAAAAAGCACAGTGAAATTTGCAGTATTTCCTGATGTTTATCAACAGTTATTTTCTTTAAAATGGCAGCAGCTAGTTGACAGCAGCAGTTGACTCAGCTCACAGTGAAAGTATGTGATTTTTATCATGCAAACATTTCTGAGTGACTAAGGACTGACATTGTTGATTTTCACATGCCCTTTTTTGTCCATTTGGAAGCTGAAGGTGCTGGTGTGGATGACGACCATGCAAGGGTAACTCCTTGTTTTCAGACCCTAGAAACGATGTGTAGCAAGGGAAAAGCTCTCGCAGAGAAGTTAATGAGCAAACTTGCGTTTGCATGAGTAATTGCACATACTTCAGCTGAATCATGTTTTTGCAGCACAGTTTCCCCTCTTCGACAGGCTGCCGCATCTTCTGAACACGTGTGGTTTTGCACCGTCTTTCAGTTTCTGCCTTTGCATTTGTACATACCAGGAACGAGGGGAGATGGGGCCGTTGTTTACTCAGCGGCAGCACGGGCTGCTGCCCTGTGTGGACAGGGGAGTCGGGAGGCAGGAGATGGGGGCTGGGGTGGGGAGGTGGGCAGGGCCCTCACCCTCCAGCGGGTCCAGGGGTGGTCACCGGGGTCAGACAGCCCTGGAGGGCAGGGCAGGGCCACGGGGATGGGCACGGGCTGAGGCCAGGCCGGGACATCAGCCCACAGGTGGAGGTCAGGGGAGCCCGTGGCCAGGCACAGGCATGGCTGACCACAGCTCAGGCCAGCACCAAGGCCCAGCGTTCAGCCCGAGCTCACAAGCTGCTGGTGGGCCAAGGGGGAAGCCCCACTTCTCACGGCCTTTTTCCCACAGAGCTCATTTCACACCCCTCTGCGAGGGAAGGCTGCACAGCTGCACCGGGAGCTGGCCCTGCGCCCGGGTGGCCGGCCCCGGGGTTCCCCTGGGGCGGGATGGGGGAGCGGGGCCCGAGGTGCTGCCAGTGGCGGAGGGGACCGGCAGGTCCCGCTCCCGCCCCGCCGGGCGGGGGGAGGCGGGGAGGCAGGAAACGTGCGCGCTGGAAAAGCAGACGTGTAAGTTTAAAATTCGGTGGAAATTTTAGGGAAATTAGCATGTTTTAGGAGGGCCAGGGCAGAATTTCAAAATTGACCAGCGCCTTCTGAATGAATTGAAATGGCGGCATTATTTGGCTTCTCCCAACAGAGTTCCTCAAAAAGGGACTTTTTGTCAAGAGAAAACCTCGATTTTCAACATAAATTTACCAATGAGTTCTTTTTTTTATTTGAGACGTGTGAGATCAGAAGAACATTTAGAACATATCGGTTACCAAGGATGTACAGTTACCGGGATATTTCAGGCGTCCTATTTATTCATAAATGATCCCAACCTTTATTTTGGAGTAGCTTTCTGAAGTCAGCAAGTAAAGATCATTCAGATAAATAGGGCTTGGCTTATTTTTGGCAGATCTTAGCTGCAGATCATGCCCACACCTCCTCTCACCATTGGTTGATGGAGCCAAGTAATAAATTCTTTACTCCAACTATTCTTTTCCTTTGTATTTCGCCAGGCTTTTAAAGGTTCTTTGCTGGTCAAAATTACCTTTTGACTGTATAATCAGGCTGTGTACAAAAAAGGGATGTCAGGCAAAGTGAAATATTTTGGATACAGCACAAGCCCTTCCATTTGTCCTGTTCTGCAGATGGGTTTTTTGGTTTGGTTTTTTTTTTTTCTTCTTATTGTTTGTGTCATTAGAAAACAACTAACTGCCTCAGGTTTAAGCCTTGTCCCAAAGCGCAGCTCTGAGCTCATGAGCGTTTACGTCCGACATGGCTCCTGGAGCTTGCATACCGGCCGGGCGTGGCCGGCCTCGGTCCTCGGGAGGCCGCAGCTCCTGGCTCAGCAGGAAGCTGATAGCCCTCGCTGCACCCCCGGCCTCCTGCAGAAACACAGGCTTGGAAACAAACCTGCTCTTCATTGGGGATTAAAAAAAAAAAAAAAAAAAAAGAAAAGAAAAAAGAAGAAGAAAAAAAAAAGCATCTGTACAAATCGGCGATTCGCTGCCTGTACCACAGGAGTCTCCGTTGTCAGGTCCTGCCCACGCTTGCTGCGCCTTGCAGCAGCGGGGAGCAGAATCGTTTCTTAAGGTAGTGGGAAACTGGTAAAGCTGAGCAGGCTTTCCCTGTCACGCTCGTGTGTGCCTTGCTCTCGGCACAGTGTTGGCTCCTACTGCTCTGCCTGTGCAGTCCCCGGGCATGCTGTAAACAGATGAGGAAAGGCATTTTTACATTCGAGCTGCAGCCTCGCCGACCCCGCGTAATTGATGTTCAGCCACCTGGTCCGAGTCTCACGGCATCCCAAACACATGTGCAGAGACCCCAGGGAGCTCCTCCGGGAGGAGAGCGGAGTTGCTTACTGGGGCTGCCGGCGTGTCCCGGGCTGAGCTGCAGCGAAGGGAGTGGGCAGAAAGGAATGCCGCTCCTGCACAGGGCTGGGAATAGCCGCTGGGGCCGCAGAGCATGGGAAGCCTGCATATCTCCCTGAGCCAGCAGCCAGAGAAACAGTCTGCTGGAAATGGCCCAAACGTCTCTGCATGACACTTGGAAAATCTTAAGTGACGCTGGCTGAAAGAAGGAAATGAACAGGGAAATTTAAGCATTTCCCTTGCGGTGTGGGGCTGAAGCTGGGTTTCCCCAGGTGCTTTGCAGGTGTGTGGTAACAGTAGGTATAAAGGAGTAGGTATAAAGTTGTCCAAATATTCTGTCCCCTGTACATGCCCACAAGGTAGCCACCACATCTGTTATCTCTTAACTCGCTAAAGTCTACGGGCTGCTTCCTCTCTGGCTGTGTCCCTTACAGTAAACGACAGAGTCCCAGGTGAATTCTCTGCCCTTGTGGTCAATTGGCGCAGCCTGTCCATGTCCGTAATAGTAATTAGCCTTGGTAATTAGCCTCCTAAGTTTCCAAAACAGGGTGGCCCCTTAGAGACTGCCTGTGGTCCTTAGATTATGCTGACTCCTGCACCATGCCCAAAAATGTCTTGAGGGAGTGCTGAAGCAAGGCAAGCGAAAGCTTCCTAGCCCAAGCAACAGGCATGCATGGGACCTTTCTGACACGAAACGGTACAGATGGTCAAGCTGCAGGGCATGGGGCTACTTAATACATTAATGTAGACAGGGAGCATGTGTGCCTCAGACTGTGTCAGATTAACTGGCTGGAAATCAGGGCCCATTCTCATTTCTCACATGCATCAGCGTATTCGGTAGTTTTACCTGAGTAAGGATGAAATAGAAGAACTGAGCTGTTTTACGGTTGGGTGCAGAAAATGTCAGGTAGCATTCTGAATACTTGTGGCTTGCTTAGCAATGGTATTGCCATGTCACCCTCTTGAGTGGGAAATTTATGCCAAGAAAAACCAAAACCCCTCCTGATAGTTTTGTTTTAAGCTTTATGTGATGTTTCATGGCATTATCGTGCCCTATTTGTTGATATCTACATCATGCAAGTAAAATAAAGGACAAAAATAAGCATGTAAATAGATGTAAATGGCAACTGGTCACAAACCAAATTGCAGAAGCAGAGGCATCAAAAAACCATTTACTAGTCCTCTTTGTCCTGCCTAAGTGTTAGGAAAAATACTCCTTGCCAAGGAAAGGACAGTGACTAGAGTATGTAGCACTTGGCTACATGCTCGTTTTCTGGTGGCTTCTGCAGCACTCCCCAGTCAGTTAGCGGAGAGTACGAACACTGCAATGCATCTCCTTCAACTGCCTCCCTCTCCTGAGAGATTTTCCATCTACATGGAGTGGTCAGATGAGGGGAATGGCAGAAATGTGCTCTTTTACCTTCTGGTTTTAGAATAAAGTCAAGGACGGGTGAATAGTAGAAGGTAGGGGGTTCAGTTGTCCTCATTTGATGTGAAGTGGGGTTTATCAGTTGTCAGTCACACAATGCCAGCTTCCAGTCTAGATTTCTTTCTTACTTTTCTATTCCAGTCTTTGCCTATGGCAACAGTTTTGATTTGTTTGGCGGATCACAGCCTTGCTGCCTTATCTATGAAGCTATTAATACTGCCTTTAAAAAAAAAAGTCTTCTGTAAGATAGTCTGCTTAACTTTTGCCCCAGTCTTAGAGCATAAGGAGAGGACTTCTTGGGATTCCATCCTTTCAGTGACCCAGGGACTAAAGGCATCAGTACTTATTTCCTATGAGTAAATAGACTTAATTAGACTCAAAGAGAGTGAAATATGGTACTATTTCCACACATCAAACTATCTATACCTGCATCCCTTCCAAGGAATGATTATTTAAATAAACTTAGATAGCCAATGAACTGGGGAACAATCTGGAAAAAATTACATTTCTCTTTAACGTTGATTTCCTTTTATGAATTTATGCCATCAAATTGAGATCCAAACATCTTATACCATCCATCCAATGCATGCTCTGACCAATACTGATCTGATTATTTTTCTGTGTAAGAGGGGAAACTTTAAACTCTCTTTGTTGTCACTGGTTCATAATAATCCTGTTTGTGCCTTCAAGGGGATAAGATAGTAGCCATTCTTGATAAGGTATGTTCTATAATCTAAGATGTTAGAGAACTTCAAGAAAATGTTACCTCTGCTTTCACAACTCTAATGTCTTGCTTGAGGTTTGTATTGTCCCTTAGGGACACAGTACTACATAGGGTCACCATTGAGTAGATGGGTGATTAGTAAGGTAGCTTGAGGCTGGATCATAAATCACTTCGAAGATTGGGACTGTAGTCTTGAATTTGTCTGAGTAAGGAATCCCTGTGAGCCCTACAGCAACATGCTTGCATGATCCTGCGCTGCTTAATAGGTATGCAGAGCTTCATGCTTTGAACCAGCTGGTCTGTTGGTTTTTTCCCAAGGAAAAACATACAGCAGTTACTGTGACCAAATCACAGGCAGTCAGAAACATCGTACTGGCATGTCAGGAGCTCTTTGTGTATAGAATCCAGTTTCCATGAGGTGGACTCCAGGCTTGTCAGCTGCTTCATTGGAAGTATACCATCTCAAATTGGGGATGATGTAATTTTTACTACTTCTTCAAGGTATTTCATTTTCATTTAATGTGATTTCCATGTTAGTCATATATCAGTCATTGTCTTCCATAAAGCCAGTAACGTGTAAACAAGGAGAGAGGAACTGAAGTACAGCCATCATTCATTATGAATGAGAGGTAGACTGAGATCCGCCCTGGCCATGTACTCTTCGCCTCGAGGCTACCAATCTTTCATTAGGCTTTTAAAAAAAATGTTCCATTAAGACAAGCACACATAACTTCATAGAATAGCACAATTAATTTTGGGAGATTAAAGTTCGTCCTTCTCAGGAGATAAAGGGATATGAAAATGCAGATGCCAAGTAGATTCACTACTTACCCTGCAGACATAGTCTGTAGAGAGATTACAGTGCTGCATGCAGATAATGGGCAACCCCATGGTAATCCATTCATCTATGCAGAAATGTCATCTCCCCAAACCCATTTCTGTACATGCAGAAGAAACAGGATTTTTTTTTACTTAAAGAGGGACAGGGACCTGCCTAAGTCTATTCAACTCTCATCTAAAGATCCCCCATTGTTTGTAGCTTTTCTGTAAACATAAATTTACTCTTTTCTTTGAGGAAAGTCCTATTCCTCAGTAGCTGAGAAGCCAGGCCTGGGACCATTCTGTTGTCTTTTTGTGGTCTGATTGCCCTGAAGTCGTTTCAGCTGCAGAAATCTTGCTGTTCAACCTCAGAATTTCTACTGTATCCTCCTACTTCCAAGTTTGCCTACTGTCAAAAGGGAGTAATGTTTTCCTATTAAAGGATATGGGAAAATGGTGAATTAAAATAAAAGTGCAAGGTTGTTGCTTGTTTTTTTCTTTCTTTTTTGGATGAAAGACCAACTCAGTTTTGCCATAGCTTGTAGAAATTTCCTTCTTTCTGGCACTTCAGAACCAAATGTAGTTTTAGACAGTCTGGTTAGCCTTTGCAGAGGGTCTGGTTAGTAACATCAGCTGTCCCTTGCATCTTTCAAATGAGCAATGTACATAAAGACTGTGCTCCAGAGCACAAGCAGGAAAGACTTCTGACCTTTTGATCTGATGATCTGTTCCCAAAATCTCTGCACATCCAAAAGCAGCAAGACAAATACCAGAAAACTTGGAGACCTGAGGAAAGGCGAAGCTCCAGCATTTCACAAGCAGAAGCGGAGAGCAGCTCCCTAAGGGTTCCAGCTGCAGGACAGAGCTCACGACTGAGCCTGTGGGAGACCTGGAAATGCTGGCCACTGTAGACCTGCACAGCTCTCCTCCTTCGAGCACGAGTGTCAAACTGTCCATCAGCCTCTGCAACAGCAGAGCCACACAGACTGTCTTAAAACAACCCCAACATGAGAGCTGTAGTTGACTAACTAGGGAGCGTGAGCAAGTCAGGACTTGCTGCCTGTCTGTCCCCGTGGTGTTGGTCTTCCTGCAGCCATGGTGCAGGTGAGCCATGGCACAGGTGAGCCATGCCCCAATCTACGTCATATAGTAGGTGCTTATTGCCTGGCCAAGCATATGGAGGAGAAGGAACTCATTCTCTCATTCTCGCTGTTGGCATGTAAGCAGGCTGTTAATCGTTTTCTCCTCTAACATTCAGTACACACATCCATGCCACAGTTGCATTGCGTTATCTGTAACACCCCTCAACTTTGAAAATAACAGGGAAAGAAATGTTATAGCCTTCCACTCTCACAGCAGCACACTATTGCCTGCTCATTTCCATCACTACAGGTAACTGAGCTGGCTACCTTGCCATGATAGAAGTTACTTTCAGTAAGCCCTGTGTTTCTGCAGCTATAACTTTCCTAATGAATTCCTCTAGCAGGTTTTACAAATACATTGCAACCCACGCTATGCAGGCCAGATACAGTACCCAAGGTGGGTCATTTGAAACTAGGTTTTTGAATCTCTGTGCTGCATTGCTACGTGCTGCATTAGACATGCCGCAAAAGGTCACACATTTCCAGAAAGTATATTCAGCATGCTTTGTGAAGACTTAGCAGTATGAGGTCTTAGTATATTATCGCATGGATTCTGTCTAATTATTAAGGACATGTGACCAATTGCTTTGAGTCTAAATAACTAAGGCTGAACAACACAATACTTTCCTGGCTTAACTGTTTTGTAATGATTAACTGCAGTGTTATGAGACCCATTTCATGCCACCAGCTTTTAAGCAGAACAGCATGTTGTCTTCAACAGAAAATTCTAATTTAAGTTGGAGCTATCAAATGGTCTAGAGTTTTCAGTCAGTTTTTAAAGTGAGATTGCAGCATATTTGTAGAAACCCCCTTTAAATCAATGAATTTGAGCACACTTTGGATCAGGCCGTAAGCATTTGACCTTTTCTGTTGGTTGCTGGGAGATGCAACAGAACACAATAGGATTGACTGAATTTAATGTTCAGGGTAACAATTAATAGAAATGCTGCCTGTGTGTGCTGACAGTGGGGTTTCATGTTAATCGTTACTGAAGTTCTGCTTTCTGAGCCTCCCTCAGGTAATAATGAGTGACTTAACATTACGTATGTCGTTTGGCCTTCCTGGTTTTGTAGTTGTATGTCATATCTCTTTGTCTGAGCTGAGAAATGTTTTACTATAAGCAGGTTCAGCTTTTGATTTCTAGGAACCAGAAGTTCAGAATAGGGTCCTGGAAGAGTGAGTCAGAATATGTCCCTAAATTTCCCTCCTACATTTCTTTTCAACCAGTGAAGTTATGTCTGGGGTTTGACTTAAATAATGATCATGCGAGCAGCCAGCCGGGAATTTTATTCATTTCAGTCCTATGACACTCCACCACATTACACTTTCTTATGTAAGATTTACAGCACTAAACTGTTAGGTCTTTTATCTCTCATCTGCAATCCTTGCCTACCATCAGTTGAAAATCCAGACTCAGTTCGATAGAGTACACTTGGTTCATGTGGTGTATTGGTGTAAAGAAAAGCATGGAATGTATAAAACAAAACAAAACTAATATTTATAACGTAGGCTGTGAGAATTTCCTGAATTTAATTTGTGTTTGAATTACAGTGCCAGTTTTAGAGAAACGTCCCATCTGTATTTTTTGTTTTTCTGATGTCTGAGAGTCTATCACAGCCCTTGCTAAGTTGTTCCAGTAGTTGATTACTCTTACAGTAAACAAACACAGATGTTAGACCACATTGATCTGGCTTTAAAATCTGTCACTGAGCTTTTGTTTTACCTTTGCAAGGTAGATGAAAGAGCTCAGCATTACTAGTTTCATTATGCAGATACTTTCAGAGAGATACATATGTGGCTTGTAGCATTTAACCCATTTTGGAGCGTTACAAGGCCGGACATGGAGCTGAGAGAATGGCACGTCCATGATGTCTGCCACCATTGCTGATGACAGTGGTATCTGGTGAAACAATTGTTTTAAACCCCTATTCCCATATTCTTCTTATGAAGCTACATAGATGAACCTCCTGCAATTTGTCACTAAAGAAGCCTTTATTTCAAGTCTTTGACCAGTCCCTATGACTTTTCTCCAAGTCCTATTCCATTCATACTTGAATTGTCAGTCACAACTGGACCAAGTATTTCATTAGTCTTAACTAAGAAAATTGCATAACCTCCTTATTTCTATTCAGTACTACTCAGTTTATACGGCCAAATGTTGTATTATCTCTTTTCACTGAAGTGTGGTACTGGGACTTCATGTTGAACTGACAGATTATCAAGACCCTGTTACGCCTCTTGTCAGAGAAACAGATACCCCAAAAAGACTCCCTCTTACTCTGTGTGCCCCAAGGTTCTTTGTTTATGGATAAGAATTTACAATGGGCAGTGCTTAAATGCATTTTCATTGCTCCCATTTTAGCATTTAATCTAGATTGTACCTTATTTTATAGTGCCCCATCTTCATCACATCAATTACCTTTGTCACTGAAAATGTTACACTTTTTTCCCTGTAACTTATACAACTGCTAAATAGCACTGGGTGAAGAATCAGTCATTATGGGGTGTCACCAAAAACCCACGTCTCTAACTGAAATTTCATCTGACACTTAGCAAAATACCTATTTTAAACCCATTTAAGGTATATGGTGTTGATTTTGTTGGATGGTAATTTCCTCCGTGATTCATAATCAGAATGTCATGCAGCATCAAGTCAAAGAGTGATGCAGTGAAATTGTTACCTTTGTTACTCCATGAGAACAGTTTCAAGAACAGATTTTCTCGTAGTTCTTAGGTATTATTTAATTGTATAAAACTGTAAGTATACATACCTTCCATAAAACCCATGGACCAGGTTATCCTATCACTGATGCTTGTAATTCCCCTAGGGATGATAATCGGATTTTGCAGATGTAACTGAAAGGCAAATATGTCCCTGTATGTATGTTGGTATGCAAAGAGCATCGGAAGCATTCTTGCCTTCAGGATAATTACAAAATTGCTTCCTTTTTTGTCATCCACCCATGATGCCATCTAATTTTATGTTCCTTGGCTGCTAGCTGTTAGCCTCATTAACCTTACTTGATAGAGCGTTCCAACATTTATGATTCTCATGTGAAAAATGCTTCCTGACGGCTGGAATTTGTTTTTCTTTAATTTCTACCTTTGCCCTCTTGTCCTATTATGTGTACTAAGCTGAAAATAGTAATTTGAGATTGGTGTGCCTACTCCTTACAGTGTAATGAATTCCAGTTAATTCTCTTGCCTTTTCTTTCCCTTAAGACAGTTGTGGTGATTTAAAATGATTTAACCAACAATCCTACTTATTTTCACTTAGGTCCCTTGTGTTTTTACATTTAATAATAAATTCTTCTGTGGAAGGAAATGAGGAAATTCAGATATGTATCATTCATCAGTTGGCCTATTTCCACAAACGTCACATTACCCTGATGTTGCTACCTTCATTGTCTTATTTGGCATGTGGAGTAGGGCCAAGACGCTGTTACTGTGGGCAGCATAACTTGACATTTGTAAGGTTAAAATTTCATCAGTCAATGCAATTTTACTCTACACAGTGGCAAAACCCTAAATCTTAAATCTAAATCCAGTTCAGCTAGCCGTAATGATTATTGTCAAATTTGCAGTGGTGGGAAGTATGAATTTAATCCCCATTCACAAATAAAAGGGGTTTTTCCCCTTTTCGGCATCATACAGAGACTCCTCTATACATACATTCTACATTGGTAGCAGCAGATCTTTCCAACCAGCACAGGGCAGCACTAGAAGTACCACTGCAAAGGCAGGCGGTAGCTCCACAGGAACAGAGGCAGGTATCTCTTTTTATTTTTGTTACATTTTCTTACAGTTTTGACATTATAAAAAGGTTGGATATCGGTCTGTTAAGAGCTGCTAATACAAATTAAGGATTGGTCCATAATGCAGCATCTTTTCTTTATATGGATGTGGATTCATTTGAAATTTTATGTGCTTTTGGGACAGAGTGCATTGTACTCTGGGAAGCCTGCAGTATTTTCTTAACACTAATCAGAAAAGCTACCACACTATTTCAATTAACTTCTTTAAGATTATGTTAAGTTCTTTAAGTTAAGCTGGTCTAGAGCTTGGTGGGTTTTCTCTTTTCTTTCTTTTGTTTACTTTGTTGTTTCCTAATGCGGGCTTCACAGGGTGAAGAGAGAAACTCAAACTGTGATACTTGATACCTAAGAAAAGAGGTCATCCCATTGAAGAAGAGAATTGTTTACAATTGTTTACAAACAGTTCTCTCCAGTTAGACTTTTTAATTCAGTTTGTAAAGGATGACAATGGGAATAGGAAGAGGAGATCATATGTTACCTAACTGGGATGTTTGTGATAAAATAATGCAAAGAAACAAACATAGTGTACTTAGAAAGTGCAGCCGTTCTTGGACTGAAGGGATGAAATTACTGTTACCACTCATTGGAAAGTATTATGTTGTAAAGTTCATCTCTCTGGATGCAATTGGCTTGGGGGCTGTTTCCTCTTTTGAGTTTACAGTTTTCAAAATCGAGAGTTTGTTTGATGACCTCCTCCTTAAAAGAATATTATGCAACCAAGTACTCGCTTCTTTGGAAGTGGTTATTTTAGCATATCTTGGGACATATGCACCTTTTTCTGAACTCATGAGGAAGCACACAGTAAAAGCAGTTTTGGCTTTACTATTTAAAACCTATTCTTAAGAGTCCACCTTTTGGCTGAGGTCCTACTTTCTCTATAGAGAAGGTATTTTCTGAAAGGTTATCTTGCTTGGGACAAAGTTAGTGAGTTAATCAAACTGTAAGTTTTCCCTATCTGTACACGCTTGTCTAATATATGTCATTCATCCTGCGTGGAAAATGATCCCTTCTTTAATTATACTCTAATAACTCACAAAATTTAGTATCTTTCAAAGTTTCCTTTTAGGGAAAGTAATTTTTTTTCAGCCTATTAAAGAATACCATGCAGATAGATAATTCCAAATTTCTTCTTTTGCAAAAATAACCATAGATCACACATTTGCTGGAAAGAAGGTTATACTACCAAAAATAAGTATTTACTGAGTCAAGCATTCCAGTGCCAAGTTCTCCTGGGAGGTATCCCAAGAAATAGAAGGAAGCGTTCCCTCAAGTACTGTAAATTTAATGGTTATGATATAATTATAGGATCTCCTGGAACCTTCATTATAGAAACTAATTCCACACTTACGACATTAAAATGAAGCTTCTCAAATAAATTGAAACGTTATCAGGCATACTTTTCTAATCCTTGCATTTCTTTTCATACTTCTGAACGTATGCCACAGACATCCATCGCTCCTTTGGCTTGCTGCTAATCTAAGAATTTCTCCATTATCGCCAGGAAAAGTGAACAAAAGATGCTCTGCAGCTGAAAACCTTGTTGCCTACTTGCTTGATGTAAATTGTCGACCTGATAAGCTCATTAACACAAGGTTTTCCCCTTCATAATGGTCAAAGTACTGCCAAGAGTAAATGTCCAACGTGAGATGCTTCAGAGAAGCCAGGTTTTTAAGAGGCTTGGCTTCGCCTCACCCAGCGTTAGCCATGGAAAGGCTCCGCAGCAGGTCTAGGCTGACTGTTGGGGAGGAGGTACCCACCGGGCACAGCTGAGCCTGTTGAATGGTGGGTGTCTGGACAGGCACAACAGCTGGAATCCACTTGTCCTCTGGAGATGTCTGTGTCTCTTCCCTGGTTGCACAGGCAGCAATGAGTGTCAAACAGGCCTTTCTGAGGTGTCTCAGCAGCGCACATGATCTTCCAGGTATCCATAGCCACTTGTCGTTTAGAAAACACTGCTGGCCTGTGCATGTTAACATGGACTCAAGTCTTTGCCTCCAAGCATATTAAATCTCCAGGCTCTTTTATTTATTGTTGTGAGGCTTTCGTTTGTAATGAACCTGCAGGGCACAGCTTAGCTGTGTTGCATTGCGATCACACGCCTGTAACGAGAAACATCTTCCTCCTTCTCAAATGTATCTCTGGGGCGAGCTACCCACCGGGGGAAGCTGCTACCGGCTGCCAGCAGCTATCAGCGTCTGCCACGGCCTCTCCTGACGTGGCTTTGGCTCAGCCCTCGC
>NW_008795029.1:1418494-1426850 GCF_000699145.1 Aptenodytes forsteri
GCTGAAAGCAGCTATCAGCGTCTGCCGCGGCCTCTCCTGAGGTGGCTTTGGCTCAGCCCTCGCCCGGTGCCAGGGGACAGGGAGCTGGGGGTTCCCCGTAGGACGTGTGACGCCCCTGCTCCACGCTCCGCGGTGATGCAGGGTCAAGTGGAGGAGGGAGCGTGCCTGCTGAAGTGAAGTGCGCCACGCCGCGTGTTTGCTACCTGGCTCAACAGCCCAGTCCACAGTCAGCAGGGAGGCAGGGAAGTACCTCCCCACAAAGGGACACTTGGGAGGATAAGTACAGTGTGGTTCTTTTAATCATTTTTAAGCCCGAGTGCATCTCAACATGGTATTTTTTTGCTAAAGAAAGATCAGGATACAGGAAGATGAAAGAAATCTAGTAAAAAAAAAAAACCACTGAGAAAATGAATTATTAAAAAAAAAGCAGCAACAGAAGGAATAATAGTGCTTTGTTTATTCTTTCCCTTTGAGCTTTGTGGACATATAATAGATTTCCACTTCTTGGTCCTACTTTATTTTTCCCCCTCCCCTGCCCTCTGTCTTGCTTCATTTTTTTCTGTGACCATTAGCACTGTGGGAACCTACCACCCACAGTGTCCATTTCATTGCCTCTCCAAAGAGGCCCGAGAGTGCAGCCACCCCGCACAGGCTAACCGGGACTCAAAGGGCAACACAATGTTGTAGCCTGAAGCCAGTTACTATTTGGATAGCAACATGACATTGCAGGAAAAGAGTTCAGTCATGCTCAATTTTGCTTCTGGTATTGCAAAAGCAGCACATCAGCAGCAGAGTTCTGCAGATTGGATGGAACTAATTATATTAAATTGTTCCATAGGAACTTTTTTAAGAGTGTTGCATGTAGAAGAGCACTCTTTTTTGACAAGAAGTTGATTCATATGCTTCATGGAGCATTTATTTTATCTTTTAAGAGCTCAGGTCACCACCTTCCATGAGAAAACTGAGGGAAGGAAATATTTTCAAAATTCCCTGTAGAATTTCCTCCCCATTTCTTCCTCCAGGCATTTTTCTTCCTCAGCCTGGAAGAAACAAGCTGCACGGGTAGCATGAAATGTGCAGTCCCCTGTGACTATCTTCAGTAGTTTAATTAAAAAGAACTCCTCTGTAGGATAAATGCTTTCCATCTTAAAGGTCCAAGGACCCCAGCCTTTCATTCTTAGTTTCCAGTTGGGTGAGAAGCAATTTCTTTTCCCAGATATTTTATTTTCCAGATACATAGCAAGTGCTCCTAAAGTCTGATACGGAAGACTGCTGAATAACTGATCAAGGCTGCTTGTAATTTGAAGGTATATGAGGCAATACTTGTGCTTCCCTGACCACTCGGTCCAACTTGTTTTCCTTCGTCTTAGATTTTACTGAGACCACCAGAGCACTCCTGCTCAGGGCAGGCAGTTATCTTTCTTCATCACTAACAACGACAACTGGGTTCCTAGTGTCACAACACTGTTATTTATTTTCCCTGCTGGGGCTTCATCACGCTTTTAACCAACTCTAGTTAAAAACATCTGCTAGACAAATTCCTCTGGAAAATTCCATATACAGCAAGCATAGAGATAAGAGATAAGTTTAAAGCTACTTTGCATACCTCTGCTTAAGAAAAAGCAGCAGCACAGAAGTTAGTTTATGTGACTCCTTTTTAGTGCAGTCAGAAAATGCAGAGTAGCAGTCAAATGATATTTCTTTTTTCTGAATGTGTTCCTTGAGATTTTAGGTTTCCTAATTCTCCTTTCAGCAAGTCATCACATTTTTCTCTCCAACCCCGTCTTGCCGTTACAGCTACCTCTTCTTTACAGCAGTTATGTAACATGAATATTCTAAATTGTCTGCTTTATTGTCATGGCCTTCCCATACACAGGTCTCAGGACTAGCACTGACGAACATTTTCCCTTCATGGGCCGACACAAGTGAGGGGACTCCAGATCTCTAATACCAAAGCTCACGCTGCAAACAGGCTGGTTTCACCTCTGCTTCATGACTTGGGCTGCATTAAGGACCCAAATGTTTGTGACTGTTGTTTTTCAGTCCAAATGGGCATAACTTCCATTTTCTTTCTACTGCAGTCTCCTGTGTGATTCCCAGACTATTTATTTTACGAATAGCCATCTAGGCACACTGTTTGAAAGTGGTACGTGTGTGCCAGCCAGAGATGGAGGCTTCCAGCTCTGCACACTTGAGTCGCCATCTGCATGTAGGCGAGATCAGAAGTACCCATTTCTACTGCTGCCCCCTACCACGGACATACTGCAAAGAAGCCCATAGGGTATCTGCAGCTCCGGCTGAGGATGCTGGAGCTAGGGTGTTACAGGAGCGAGTGTATATAACAGGAGGATAAAAGAAGTGATTGCACAGGTTTGAATTCAAATTCATTTGTGAATTCAAAGAATAGATACACCCGCCTGTGAAGGCAAGAGTTGTTGCCATCATTCAAGCAAGTCTGGGAACCCTCCTATGTAATATCACTTTAACACTGAAGTTCAGTTTCTTTCAGTTCAGTAGCTCCTCTTTCTTTTTTTTTTAACTTGGATGTAACTCAGCTCCCTCTTTCTTAACTACAACTCTCTTTCCATCTACCTACTGACAGTTAGACATGTAGGAGAACAGGAAGGATGGAAGAAACCATTCTTCCCATTATTTAATTAGAAAACTACGTCCCAGAAACCTTTCTGCAGTCTTTGTTTTTCTAATTTTAGAATATGCTGCACTTACAGAGAAGATACTTGGCTTTGCTATTTTTGAGAAATGGAAGAAAATTATGTTATGTCCCTACATACCCCTTCTGACTGCTTCCATTTATCAAGTAAAGAATGACGAATATGCTAACTCGTTTTGTCATAACAAGATAAGTGGTAATGGTGCTGTTCTCTAGTCCAGGCAACCCACATTTATTTGATATTCAGCCACCCTGGAAAGTTCATTTTGCTGCCGGCTCTTCACCAAGGATCAGTCACAGAGATAACAGAGGCTTGGGAGCGCTCAGCAGTGTTCGCTCTTTTGCAAATGAGCAAGCAAGTGAAGAATGTTCTTGTCTTCTGCATTGCTAGCCAGGAACCTGCTCCACTCGCTGCCTGTGGTACCTCCTGTTTTCCTCACGCGACAGGTGTTGCTGTGTCCTAAAGAAAGGGAGCAGTTGAATGCCAGGAGAAAAAAACTTCAGTGCAGGAAAGGATTTTAGTCGAACAAGACAAAAGTCCTCCATGGAAAGGCTATAGCCTCAACGAGATCAGATAGCAAAGTGATAGCAGAACTGCCTTTCATATTCCATTGATGCTCCTCTGCTTTTGACTAGCGATCTGATGCAGAAGGCCGTGCTACAGCAGTAACGTCTGCAGGCTCCAGCTGTACTTGTAAGACAGCTGGAACGACCTTGCTTGTCTTCATGGCCTGCAGTCCTGTCAATCCAACTCAAAGCCTTATCAGATCTCCCCAGCAAAGCGGGGCTGGGCAAGCCTCCCTGAGGTGGAGGTGTCTCAGAGCACGAGCGCCTTGAGTCTGTATGGAGCCATGGAAAAGAAAGTTGCCTGACCTTTCTATTATTACTATTTTCCTGAAGGTGTGTGCTTCTTCCAATCTAAAAGAAAGGAAGCCACGTTTCAAACATATTGAATAAAGTTCACAGAAAAATATCTGAAAAACATTTTTTTTCTACTCAGAAAGAAGAAATGAATAACTCAAGTGATCTGTCATTTTGATACTGAAGTTTTCTGTGCTTTGTATTTACTTAGAAAGTATGTTGCATTCATGTAACTTTTTCTGACCTGACTGTATAGAGCTAAAACATGTAGTCAAAGTTGCGAAAAACCTTCTTTGTAATCAAGTTTACATAGTTGTTTGAATACAAAAAAAAATCAAAATCAACACCAGTATAAATAATCTTTCCCAACTTTGCCTTGGATGATTAAAGGCTTTTATGTGTTTTGATACTGTTGTTGCTGTCTTCTACCACATACAATTAATTTTTGCTATTTTTGAGCCCAAGGATCACAAAAAAACAGTAGCAGAAAGCCTATAAATGCATTTTTAGGCACTATATTGAACTTTGAGCTTAAGAATTACTAGAAGAAGCGTAACGTGCTGTTAAAAACCAACATAATGAAAATGTTTGGTAGTACTGATCTTGATCAGTTCCTCAGATGGTACAGTCTGCAGCTAGAGTTATTTAGGTAGGATGGGCAAATCAAACGCAAAGTACACATCCTGAGCTCTGGGACTGAACCACACCCCAGAATACATGCCACAGGTACTACGTTATGGAAACAGAGCTTCTTTAGGATGAAGCAAAGTGACATACTAACATACTGTCATACTGACATACTAACACAGTTTCAGCGCTGCAAATTAGAAATAATCAATGCTTTTGGAGCTACTGTAGAAATAGGGGCAAGGAGGATGCCTTTGCCAAAGCTGGAATGTGATGTCCAGGCTGCAGACGTGGGGTGAGGTGCGCTGGGATGGTGGGGGTCGGTAACTGTTTGGCTCACAGACTCTTCACCTCCCATGGCATGTCAAGCACCCTTTGCCCAGTTTTTGAAAGCCGTCCAAGCAGCACCCTTACTCAGCTCTTGAGAAGTCCTGGAGTCAAAATGCAGATGGTATGAAAAACACTGCCAATGTCTTTCCTAGATGATAAATATTTTATTAATGTGTTCTCCTTTCTCAGAGGAACGGATAGTTCTGGTGTTAGAGGCCAAGGAAGTTTTATTATGGGAAAGCAGAAAATTCTGCATGTTTTCACAGCTAGCTCTCCAAAAAGAATAAATTCCTCTGGAATTTCAGTTTTCACCGGAGTTTCTTTCCAAAAAGGAAAATAGAGAAATTATTTTTTAAAAAGCAATATATCTGAATTAATATGGAGAATAAATTAGCATAGTTCATATGATCTCTCTCAAAACCAAAAACTCAGTCAAAAACATGTAATATCTAAGCATGTACTTGAATAGTATTATGGCATTTAATATTTACAAGTAAGCTTATTATTGCGAAGCAATGGACAGTGTTGCATTGTGCCATCTCAGTTGCATCTTTTTAGTCACCTAGCTAAGTGTAAGGGTCTATTTAAGCAGTCTTTAGCCAGGTCTGCAATCCAGCCATCTGTGGATTACATATATACATTTTGCTGACAAAAGCTTCTACTGTAGATAAAGCCAGAAAGGCAAAGCCTGTGCTGTTCCCAATTTATATTTTTTGCATAGAGGTACTCCACTGCCAGAAGTGTAATTTGACAACGTGATTGCAATAGCAGCCTTTCCTGGCTGAGCTATCCAAGTGATAAATTACACTTCATCACGTCCATTTATGTACCAGATAGCTATGCTTCTAGATTTGATACCTGCTTGTACGCACTGGTTCTTTAGAGGTCTGTACCTGCCCACATCATTCAGGTAGGCTGATGTCTAACCCAACATGGAATTCAACGTGAGAGAAACCTCTCTGGCGAGAAGCAGTATAGGTCAGAATCAATTTTAGCTCTCCTTACAAAAAAAAAAAAAAAAACCACCCTGCAGAGCCAAACAAACTGCATCAGTTTGAGCCTCCACCCAGAAATCTGGCAATCTAAATTACGCTCTCTTATTGAGCAGTACTTCCCTCCGCAGGAACAATGAATCAAACGAAAGAGCCTAAACAAATAAATCTTTACACTTCCCTGTTCTTTCTACCTCCCAATTAATCATACGTCATTTTGGAAAACCTAAGTAATCCACAGCAGGAGGCAAAACTGCCATCACGGAGTATGTTCGCAGCATCAGACCGTCCTCCAGGAGCTGGGGGTGACGGCTGCAGTGGCTTGCCGTTTCCCCCCCGTCCCCCCACGCCGCAGGAGCAGGGTGCCCAGGTCTCGCAGGGGGTGGGCGCCTTCTGCAACCAAATCTGCTCCGGCCCTAATCCCCGCACGTGTTCTGCCGCGCTGAGCTCTGCTACTGGTTTTGCCATTAGTTGCTGGTGCTGCTGCTAGCTGTGACTGCTGCGCTGGCAGCCAGCTTCCTGACTACTCCCTTCTCTGGTCTCTCCAGCTACTGCGCAGCCGTCCCTGCGGTGTTTCTGGTCCTTTACAGAAAGTGCAGCGGTGCAGGGATCCACGCAGAGCCCCAGCCATGCAGAACAGGCTTACTGAATTAAGTCTTCTTTCTTTCCTAAAGGAAAAAAAGAAAGGAAGAAATAATCTGCTTGGAATCTTTTTCCCCACATAGACACATTTTTCCACTTCTCAGGACCAGAGCAGTTTATTAGGACCACTGTTTACCCCAGGGAAGTTACCCAAGTTTTTGCAAACGTGTTTGAGCGTACCATTTTCTACACTTTTTAACTTAGTTGTTTTTAACACAAAGGCCCAAAGTGCTAGAAAATGAATGTTCAATTAAGCCTGATAAAGCCTCCCTTCCCTCACTGGCAGATGTCAACAGATGATGGTCCTTCTCTCTGCTGTGGAGAAGACTTGTTGTCCACAGGAGTTCTTGGGAAAGGGCTGCTCTTCAGACCATCTGCTTTCACAGGAGAAGCTGGCTGAGTTTGTCCAAGCTCCCGTTGCTGCATGAGGCGTTTTGAGTTCTGAAATGCCTGGTTAGCACTTCCATGAGGGGAGTTTCTTAAGTTACTGGGTTTTGTGTTCTCATGCCACGCTCTCAGCGTTACACAAGGACCAGAGGTGAGGAATTGCCACCGAACAGATCAAGTTTCTAGCCTGAAAGGAAGTTCTGAAATTACCACAGAAGGCCTGCTGGTACAGGATTTCTGGTACCGTTTCACAGAGCATCAAATAGTCCAGATAAGCTTCAGATAAGTACTCTCCGTTTTGGGTGCTTATCTTTAACTCCAGATCTTTTGAAGTTTGCCCCTCACATATTTCAAGTCTGCATCCTTTAAACAGAGCTTCTTCTAAATGAGGTAATTAAAATTTCTTTGTGTCTTCTCAGAGAACCCATGTGTTCATTTGTGATCCCCAGAGGGAAGGCTAAATTAACGCTGCTGTCATTTGTTGAAGTATTACCAAATGACATTATTTATACTAGATTTAGCCATAAGTCCCTATTTCCAGGGGCAGTGTGTCCTAGGATAGTGCAAAAAGAATGTTTTTCTTTCCTTTCTATCTTTGGAGCATGAATAACATAGACAGGCCCATCTTTTCTTTAGGATCTCAGACGACAATCACTATTGACAAGAAGTTTGCAGGCTGAAATAATGTAAAAGTATTTATTTACATGTCTTTTTCAAAAGTGTAAAGAGCAGATAGCAGATCAAAGATCTCCTTTTCACCAAAAAGTTTTATTTTTTTATCAGTGGAGGTTTTCTAGCTCATCATTACCTACAGCAATCTTGTCCCCACCACCACCAACCACCCCACACTTCTTCCGGTAGGTAGACAGCAGTTCCCTCCGATGCTCTGAAACATAGAGGTCTCTCTGTCTTTTCTCTGATTTCCTTCCTTTGAACTCTCCCTTCACCTTTTTTTGATGAAAACCAGCCAAGATAAGAAATAGCTATCTCTTCCCAGGACGAGACTGGACGGATGTGCAACTCAGAAGAACAATTCCTTTTTTCCTACTGTCTTCCTGGGATGGGGGGGGACGGGGGCCTTTTGCCAGCTGTGCCAGCTACTCCTAGCAAAATAGACACAGCAAAGCGTGTCAGCACTGTACTGTTCTCCCCCTGAAAGCACAGAATTGTTAAAAAAAGGTAAGATAGGAAACAGGAGTAGGTAGTAACTTGTATTTTTGGTCAAAATACAAGACCCAACAATTGTTTGTGTGATGCATCCTATTGCTCTTTTAGCATCTGGCATAAACTGTTGTCTTCAGTCATGTAAGTCATGTTTCATCTAGGACCCCTGTTGCTAGAAAAAGATGACAGGAGAGAGTTAGACTATTACTAATGTGGGGTAGTAGTCACATTTGTTGTGGTTTTGAACAAAGACTAGCATACTGGGGTTTGGGTCTATAGGAGTTAAGTAAATAAATTTCTGTGGAGGATGAGAGTTTCTGCTATTGTGAGATTTTAAGAGTAGCTTTTTACATGATTTTTCTATTATTGCTGTGGCTTAATGAGGAAAACACAAGAACTAATGTTTTCTTAGTTATCTAAAGATAATAATAAACAGCAGAAGCAGAAAAAACTTTCTCATTTGCCATGGGATCCTAGCTCACATAGTAGCAGGAATTCACAGCCAAGAACATCACACTTTATGATGGTGATGCAGTTCTCCAGTATGCAACAAGAGGCTCAGTTTCCATGATTATGAGGATGAGGAAAAGGCTGAGGTACTCAATGCCTTCTTTGCCTCAGTCTTTAACAGGCAGACCAGTTATCCTCAGGGTACTCGGCCCCCTGAGCTGGAAGACAGGGA
>NW_008795029.1:1428242-1497088 GCF_000699145.1 Aptenodytes forsteri
AAACATTGGAAGAGGCTGCCCAGGGAAGTGGTGGAGTCCCCATCGCTGGAGGTATTTAAAAGACGTGTAGATGAGGCGCTTAGGGACATGGTTTAGTGGGCATGGTGGGGTTGGGTTGACGGTTGGATTCGATGATCTTAGAGGTCTTTTCCAACCTTAATGATTCTATGATTCTATGATTCTATGATTAAGGAATACAGTTGGATTTAGTGGGACAACTGAATTCAGACCTACTCCCTATTTGCGCTGGGAGTTAGTTTTTGGGGATGGGTAAGAAGAAGCAGGGCACCGGAAAGTCACAAGAATTTCTGGGAAATTTGTTACTATAGATACCCTTTCTCTTTCTCAGTAAATAGGAGAAGGGAAATCCATAAGGGGGCTTTATTATTACCATACCAAGGTCTTCAAGGATTGTTTTTGTCATGCCCATATTCTTAGTATCTTGCCTAGCTGCATCAGTAGTGACCTAGACTCCAAAATCTGGCTCGTGTATAATACAGAAGCACAGGAACACCAGTAGGAAGAAGCACTCTCCTAAGCTACTAAAGCCAGTGTTCTGCATAACAGTGGACAGCAGGAATCACTAATGCCACAAAATAAGGGTTAATGTTAGTGTGACTGTAATCTAGTTTATAAGGTTCGCCAAATGATCTGGTGACCTAAGTGTTGTACAGAGAGAAGGAAAGAGCACGTGTATACATAAGGAAGGTAATGGGCAGCAGTCAAAAAAGTCTGGGGAAATTGGAATATTATGCTTGGGTTATCAGAAATAATAACTGCAGAATAAATATTCTGAATGGACTGTGTGAACAGTTGGCGCCATGAAAACTGGGAGCTGTAGAGAAGTGGTCCAACTGTGCTAAAAGATTGTACTTCAGCAGCAAAATTGAAATGGAAACAAAGGTAGCTGCTGATCCGGGATCTCCTGCTACTGAGAAGCAGTTGCCTGAGTGGAACCCGGTTCATCAGAAGAAACAGAAAAGTAAGGAAAAAGAGCCAGAATAAAAACTATTATACTTCACAGCTCACAGCTGGAAAATGAATTACACTTGTGAATGTGTAAGTACACACTAAGGAAATAAAGAGGATGAGGTTTGGAGTAAATACCTCCAAGACTTGTTTTAGCGTCTTTCCAGTTCACTTAAACAGGTTCCAGGATCTGACGACTAGGGAAACCCTCTTCTTACCTTTCAGGATAGAAAACGGAAGAGATTACAAACTAAGCAATATAAACAGAGAGTGGGAATTTTCTTGGGACCATTGCTCATCTCATTAGACGGAGATATGAGGTTCTAGTTATGCAGCTTGCAGGTGCTGAACAATTAGTGCTCAGCCCCTCAAATGCGTGCTTAGTGAGATCCATCTGTGAACAACGGCTGTTGCTGACAAAGTGTGATAGGACTCGAAACCTCATTACTGATCCAGCACGTGTCAGTACTGTTACCTTTTCATGAAAAAGGCCTGCCTTTCAAAAATCAACTGGAATAATTTATTAGAGGCTGGAAAAAAAGAACACAGGAGGAAAGATCTAGTGAAGAGGCAGCAATGAAGCTATTTTACTGTGCTTTCAACAGTTCAAGCATTGAGTCTCTTTTATAAAAGTAAATGGTGAGAGAGGATTCTGCTAGGAGGGGAAACGTAGCCGAGTTCTTCCAAAACTTACTGCATTTGAGATCTATCCTGCTCACAAAATATGGCGTAGATAGTGACATTTCCATGATCAGGGAAAAGAAAAACAAGACAAATACGTGATTTTTCTCTTACCTTCTGATGCCTGAAAATGAAGCTGTGGCTTTGTGTGGGAGAGCAAAGGGCCCTTAGAGAACTGTCTTGACAGTGTTTGAGCCATACCTGTGGTAATGATTCTCTAGAGTCCTGATTCCTCAGTCTCCATGTGGAGAGCTGTTTTCCTCTACCAGGCTTTGGAGTTTAGCAGAGTCTTGCATCTTATGTCAGGTAAAAGCCACTGGGTTTTAATGTTTTGGAGCTTAGAGAGGCCTGACCACTGCTCTAATAAGGTGGTACCTGCCCAAGGCATTGACAGTCTCATTACTGGTCTCTAATCTGAAGATCTGTTCCAAGCACAGGCATGAGATATAATCTGTGAAGTTTCAGGGAGGCAAGCAAGGAGATTTTTTTTGGACCAATATTGTGACCCTTTAACATGAACATTGCAGTCCCAGGTTATTTCCACACCATTGCTGATAAAGTATTTCTAAGATCCATTCTTGGGCTTTGGGCATTGTCTCAAAATCAGCATTTTGAGCTGACATCACCTATGAGGAGTTTCACGGAAAGCTGCTTATGACAAAGCTGAATGCATAAATCCAGTCTGCTGGTTGCCTCTGCTAGATTTGTAATTCACAGTTATTCTTCCTGAGTTAGGTGGGGTGTACAGCTTATACAGGAAACGTGTTCTGAATAAAGCGTCAGTTACCAGTTGCTAAGACCTTTGAGCTTGATGAGCACTGCAGGGTCTGTTCTACCTCTTCTAAGAGTCAAGCCCATCTTATTTCTGATACAGTGAACTATAGGTGTATTCCTTACTTTATTCTTGTCTGTTTTCTACTGCTTACTGCCAAAGCACGAACATTTCCGGATTTTTGTAGATCTATTTGCAAAAAGACAAGCATATAATGAAAAAGGATGTGAAAGAGAAGCCAAGTGACATACTTAAGTCAGTTTAAAGAAGCTTGATATTTGGTTGTTTATAATCTCAGTATGTTAGTTGTTTGTACTGTGATAAGAGCATTTTTGGTGTGGAGGCTGAGCCACAAGGCTTATTGCAGCAATGCAGACAGTGTTTGTCTGTTGGTTAGGGAAATGGACTGGAAGGCAGGAAGGTCTTGGGTCCTAGACCAAGCTGAACCAGTGATTCATCGTGCAACTCTGGGAAAGTGCGTTTAACTCAGTTCTGCAACATTGCAGAAATCAGCCCAGCTGCTGAACTGAACCGAAGTAGGTTGTAAGTCACAAGTCAGTGGTACATATGGGAAAGATGAGCCCTTTTTTCTTATTCTGGGTAAATGTAAATTCTACATTATCTTCTCCTGAGCCAACGTTTCACGGTGTGAAATGGCTGTGGTAACATTCTTGTATAGTCAATTGGATATTTTGAAAGAAATTGAACCTCCCCCCTGCCAAAACCTTCCCACCCTTCCCATGAAATTTATGTAGAAGCAGGTGTGCAGGATGAAAAAATATCCAAAGAAAAAACGGGCTGTTATTTTTTAGTATCCAGGAGAACTTAATTTGACCATTCCAGGTTTCAGATTTTGACATCTACAGATACAAATACACAAAATAAGCATTATATCGAGCTATAGATTTTGTCTCCTGAGTAGGTAAGTAACTAAAACAGCTTTTTGGTAGAAGTCAGAATTGAAATATATCATGTAAGTTTTATGAGCAGGAATTATAATGCTTCTCCTGTTTGAATTTTTCAGGTGTTTCTTATGCGCATTGGGACATCTTATTTTCAAAATAAATTTAAAAAAGGAGCTTTTGCAGGTCCCTTCTTTTCTCTTATGCGAAAATATATTAAGACATTTTGCTAATCAAAAGTGTATGGGTGAGAAAGGAGATTATCACTTACAGTTGACTCTCAGTTTTTATATCCGCAAGGAAGAGATCAATCTTTTTTCTGAACACCTTCTGTATTTTAGATTACCTGCCTTGACCCCATTGCAAATAGCAAAACTTTCACAGAGGTCTGCATATAGTCCTCATATGTCAGATCCTTTAACATACCTTCTTTATCTGGTATACCCCCTATAACAATCAGCTTTACCCAAGGCTTTTAGCAGCGGCAACACTGATCAACTCGGAGCAGAGAGGAGAAGGCTCAGGGAGGAGGTTAAGTCTTGAAATCTAAACTGAAAAGTGAAATGGGTCAGTAAGAAACCTGGTTCTCATGGGCTTTTTCTTGACTGAAATAAAAAGGAAATGGTGGGTCTTGCATCCGACCAAGCAGTTAGCGGTAAACACTTCCATCATCAAATGCAGTTCTTTCTCCAGTTTGCAAATCTCTTATCCATTCTTCTTACTTTTAAGGAAATACCAGTCCAGTCCTGAGAAGCAGTTCTGAAATATTGCATAGCAAATTTCCACATTTAATATTTCCAGTGCAGTCATTTGTCTAACAGCCAGCTCTGAAAACTGAGCCAGGGCTGTAAGTGTTACACTGGACTAGACTTACCCATCAGCATGTATGATAAAAGCAGTGTCAGTCAATCTGTGCCATCACCGATAAACCTGTGCAAATCCATTCTTTTCAAATCATGCTCTCGGTGATAGCTCCATACTTCCAGTTCTTGGTATATATTTCTAACTGCAATTTAGTAAATAATTCTGCAGGAAGAACTTAAACTCAGCTCTCTTTCTTTCTCTGCTATATTTGATTCTGCAGGCACAACAGCATTAAAAAAGGCCATTAAAAACTGTCACCAACCTCACCCCTCCCAAGGGAAAAAAAAAAAACCCTTCCAGGATCCCTGAACGCACAAGAACCAGGTCAGCAGGTTACGGCTGTAAACAGCTATTCTTCAGAGGAAAACTAACTAATTCAATTTATAAACGCAGTTCATACACAATCAAGCATTTTTAAGTAATTACAGAAAACATAAAACTGGAATAAAATCTCGGTGGTTATGCTTACATTTCGGGAAACCCTGGCACCGTTGGACTGCACTGAACAAATATAGACGATACAGCCATGCAAACAGCTGTACGGCTGGTTTCTATCAGTCCCTTCCCCACAAGCAGGGCTAATGCAATTGCATTGCTGCTGGTTCAAAAGCAAAAACCTTTCCTACATTGGCAGGTTGGTTTGTTCTTAGTATAATAGGTGCAGATGAGTTTTCAGAAATGCTGGATGCATATCTGAAGTATAATTTAGCAACTTTTAAGGTTTACCAATCACTAAGAATAATAAGTTCTTAAGTAAGTTTCCCGAGTCTGCCAATTTACGTGGGTGAGTAAACTAGACAGGTCAAATAACTGGCGTGGTTTATAAATAGACTAAAAAAAAATCTCCATATATAGAATAGTATCCAGACTTTCTATTGTTTGAAGCAAATGATATCATTATTTGGATGTCTTTCCAGAACTGAAAATGACTAGACTTCGGAAACTAAAAGTAGTTAAATATAGAAATTGCTACTTTAGTGAGTGGATGCTGTGTTTCATCATTATGCTACTAGTATGTGAACAAATGCCTTTCTGTTCTTAGGGATGGGAAGGGAGATTTTATTCCAGTAATATAAGATACTGGACAAAAGCCAAATTCAGATTAAGGGCTGACAGTGGCTTTACCCTCATTCCTTTATGCAAAATATTTTTGATCCACTGTGCAGTGTAACTGCACATATGAGGTGGTAACACTGTCCACTAACTTGTGCCTTGCATAAGCCTTTACACTTGTGCAGATCAAATACAAAATGCACGGTGGTTTGCATAAAACAAAATAATAGAATAAAAATTAAAAGAGAAACAAGCTGTGCCTTTCAGCGTAGCTTGTCATCACAGACTCCCTAACAAGTGATTACGTCTACTTTGCCAAGTCAGAGTGCTTTCTTCATCACTGATAACTAGAAAACCCTTCTTCTGACTCCCGCAATACTACTTTTTAAAACCACCTAGGTAGCTCCTGTGGAGATACACTTAATTTCTAGGGATGGGGTGTTGGGAATAAGGGCTCGTGTTAAGATGTCCCAGCTCTCTTACTCTAAAGACCATCATCCTTTTAGATGAGGAATGCCATGTTGGATGCTAGATGAGAGTCTGTTGTCTCATAAGAAAAGGTAATAGACTAAAATAATATTCATCTCTAAAAGCATGCATTTACAAAGATGGAATCAAGTTTAACAAGATATCAAAACAAATTTTAATTTACCAATCCAGATTTTCCTTCAGCTACTTCTGCATCTTCTACCTTTCTCTCAGATTTAGCTAAAAACTCCCATTTGAACAAAGAGTCAATTGATATGAAGTCACCTAAATTTAGGCATCTACATATTCACAAGGTGTCTGAGTTCTCATTATAATCAGGGAAGCCAATGGGCTTGCCTTAACTACTAGTAATAATTAATGTATGTACCTTTGCTTACCTTTATTAATACATTTCCAGCTTCAAACTCTTACTAGACTTATATCTGTGGGGCTTTCTTCTGCAAGCAAACCTGATTCTTAAGTTGGTGAAACTGAAAATGGAGTGCTCATGAGCAACACTTTTATTGTCCTTCTGTAATCACTGTGGGCCATAGGTGTCAGTTGATGACCATGTAACGTTTGCCCCTTTGTAAGATGTAACAGATATTTTCAACCATGGCTGCACACTCTTCAAAGAGCTTAGTTTGCCTGCAGCATCACCTCTCTCTTGCTAGCGCATGTTCAAGCCTTAGCTGATGATTAAGACAAAAATTGTCATTCCTTTAGGCAACTAAGTCACCTGTCTCAAATAGAGAAGTGCCAGAGGACATTGTTCTTCCTCCTCTGAACGCAATTTTGTTCTAGGAAAAGCCCTCTGTATCTTAACCCTCCTTCATTAGCTCCTGAGAGCTGGAGCACATTCATGCAGAGACCCGTGGCTGCTTTTTAGGATTCCCTTTCCCATGACATTACAGATTCTTCAAAAATAAGCAGGAGTCATAAATTCTGATTCTCATAATTTCTGTAGTGGTGACTATTTTTTATTTTTTGACATTTTAAAATGTTTTAACTGGATTTTCCCATCCTATAGTCTAGTCCCTTTCTTAGGATAACATGTAATCATCTCTGTGAGGGAAAAAAAGGCAAAATGCATCTGAATCCAACTTCATTACCTGTAAAATATGAGACCTCCATTCACTGACTTCTTGACAGAGAACTATGTCACGCCATATGCTGCTTGCTCAGAAGTGTACTGTTTGCAAACAACCTCATGTTGGGCGAGTGGGCAAGACCCCTGGACAGTAATTCAAATATCTGTACTGCATATTTAGGCAGCTTTTAAGATTTACTCTCTGACTGAGCCTCTTAAAGACCTTACTTTTTTTTTTTTTTTAATGGCTACTATATCACAGCAGCTCCTTCTGGATTCCAGCTGGTTTGCTGGGTAAATATGTGTTTGGATGAAAGCCACAAAATTAGAAATGCTTTTATGAAAATGTGAAAAGTAGGTTCACACTGTATCATGTCTGGGTTCTGCAGTTGTTACAAGGCAGTGTCTCGAGACTGCGACAAGAGAACTCTTTAATTTGAAGAGGGGATGGTAAATAGTACCTCAAATAAAGGGAACATGTGGAGCTGTGAAGTTTCACTTTGAAATGAAACTATGCAGCATTCAAATCAAGGCCACATGCCAGAAAGTTCATATAATCAAGAGCCACAAGCCAGCCCATAAGAGGAGAGTCTTTTATAGCTTAACTTCTGAGAGGTATAGAATTCACGTTTCCCATTGCTGGCTTCAACATACTTGCTGAGACACACTTGAGAAGACAAGTTTCCATCTATTGGGGTCTTCTCAGCATCAGCGACTTTGTATTCTCTTGCCTTTCCATCCCTCACCCCAAACATTGAGCACAGGCATCCCAGTCCCTGGGAGCAGTGCTGGTTTTGGATATTCCTCCTCTGTTGACGTTCCCATGCCTGTCAGGACTCAGAACCGAAGCAAGCTGCTTGCTTGCTTGGCGATATGCCTCCCAGTTTTCTCTATCCACTCCATCATGAGGAAGGTGGCATCTGAAACTCTGCATCAGTCGATGTTTCATAATTGATTGCCACAAGCATTGCTGTTCTCATTGCATTGGGAAGACTGCATTAGGCAGCTGTTGAGAGACCAGCTTTTTCTTTGTCTGGCTGGTGGTAAGTCTCTTTGTGTTCCTCCTGGGACCAGTTTCCTCCTCCAGGTTTTTTCTCATTGAAGGATGTGTAAATACATGGCTGCCCCTACTTTTGGTCGGAAGTGTAAACAGTCATATGATGCTGAGGTCACACACTAAATTATTCCAGTTGCCATACATCCAGTCTAGAAAAGGTTCTGGCTCGCATTCAAATATGAAGGAAAGAATTATTTCTTAGCGAAATAATTCTCAGAACAGTTGGAGAGAGGATCCACACCCACATCTTTTCCTTCCTCTCTGAATGTGCCAATTTATCTCTCCCTTTCCCTCGCCAATTAAGGTCTTCACAGCAGTCTTACTGTCTGGCGCGCTACTAGCTACCAGATTGCAAGCAGGCGGTTTCAGATGGCTGGTTCCTTCTTTGGCATTGTAACTCTGGGGACAGAGCAAGCCTGATGCTGGACAATCCAGGCCTCCCTCGCTGACAGCGTTCTCCATACTTGTTTTGAATGGTTGTTTATAGATGTTTCTAGAGAAATAAGTTTGGCATCCAGGCAACAAATGTTTTCGACTCTTTAAGGAGCAAAATGCTGGTTTTGAGCAAATCCAACTGTGAAACCAATGAAGTTCCTCTGTCTGGTTCATCAACAGCAGGAGTACCCCGTCATACTCCTACTTTATTTTTTCCTCCTTTCTTTTGAAGCAAGCAGAAAATGAATGTTTCTAAGTCAGAGCCTTATAAACCAAATTTGAAATTAACATGAGTTTTGACAGCTGAAGGCCAAACGTGGAAACAGAGGTCCATACTGGGGATGTGGGCCAGGCTGGTCTCCCTGGCAGTGACACAGAGGGCTGTCTCGCAGGTGTGCCAGGGATCCCCTCAGGACTTCCAGGCTGAAGTCTCATGTGAACCATCCGAATGTGCTCTTGGTTGCCACACTGCAGAAGCGTGCGATACATCAGCACCCCCAGTCATAGTTCAGCTTTTCAGCAAGCTCCCAGACCTTCTAAAACCTCTCTTGGTGAAACTTAGCCAGCTCGGAGGGGCCGCTGTGATCGATGGAGAGAACAGAACGGGGCTTGTCAGGGCAGAAGTTAATGCACAACTTCAACTTATAAAACTTTATCAAAGAAAATGTCCATGTGCAGAGTCTTTCGATTCCAGGTCGCAATATTTTTATTATAATTTCCGTAATTTTTTTTGAGCTGCATGTAAGGAAATGGCTTATATTTCCTGGTCTTTCTGTACTCTTAGAACTGTACTTTGAGGTCTGTCCTCTAGTTGCCTTTGTTCTTTGTCAGAATACCAACCCTTGAAGTGAAGGTACTTGAATGGGCACGCAGAGATAACGATTACACAAACGTGGCCAAGATTAGTAATAAATAAATCATTAATGTGCAGAAAAGTTTAAAGAGAACTGCATATATGTTTCTGGGTTTTTTTTAAAGTTGGGCTGAAAGAAGCTGCATTTAAGTCAGAAGCAGAACTCTGAATTCTCGGAAGAGAAGTTGTCTTTTGTTGGCTGAAGTTGTACTAACGTAAGTAATATTGTTTTGGGACAAAAAAATTATGAGAAAGCAAGAGAGCGAAAAAAGATTTTTTGTTGGGACACCCACATTTTATGCTTGCTATTTCACATACATAAAAATGAGAAGGTGTTTACACTAGGCAAATACACAAGCTTTACAAACATAGATGGCACTTACATGTTTTTTCTTGCTTGTGTTTAAGTAGTGTTCACGTTCCTTGAACCATCAATCTTATATTCATTCCAGCACAGTGACCCAATGATATTAAAAGGAGAGTTGGAAAAGTCCCTCTTCTCCCTTTCCATTTATTGCTTTCCTCATTCCCTTCCTCCATCCATTCCAGCCTAGTTCGCAGCCTGCTGGTTAAAGCTTTCCCAGGGGCAGGTGTGTGTTTGATTTTCTCCGTCAGAGAACTGCAATTAGGTCTCCCATTTTCTAAGAGACTGTTCTGACTGCTGTGCTATTGTGTGCAATGAATGGGGCAGAGTAAAGCTGCTCTGCTCAGTCCTCCTCTACCCCATCATCTTCTCCAGCTCTATTTTAAAAATAAAGGAGCTGTAACCACATTTTCCAGTAGGACAGGCTCCGTGAGCTAGACATACGCATATGGGCCCCTGTGGAGATATCTAAGCTGGTAAATAAAAGAGGGCAGAGAGTGAATTGCAGATATTCATCTGTTCTGGACTGCTCTGTCCTGGTCTCTGCAAGGTAAGTCTGCTCTAGAGATGCCTAGCTCTGAACACTGTGGGCCTAAGCAGATCTGTGCCACTTGCCCACAGAGCTGGGGATCTGTCTCCAGCCCTTCATGTGTGGTAGTTTCTGCCTGGTTTTCAAGTCCCAGAGCAAGTCGGCTGGAACCCGCATGGCTGGGGCGGCCCATACTTGTATGTGTGACCAGAAGCAAAACTGCCCTCCTGCCAGCAAGACGAGGAGATGGACAGGATGTCTTGGTGCCTCCAGGATGAAGTGGAAGCTTTGTAGAGGGGTCTTACTCCGCAAATCCAACTCTCCCCCTTTAGACTGGAGATGTCAGGCATAACTGACGATGTTTGCTGATTACAGAACACATCTCTAAGAACCTAATATTATTTTAATTGGCTAAGTAACACACCACTGTTATTAGCAGTATTAATTCACAACTACATCACTGCAAGAAACACTGAATTACAATTCTATTGCTTATTGTTAGTATTCATACAAATTTACTGTAAAGAAATCTTATAAATCGCACAGAAGGGCTATTGAGTTGCAAATCTATTGCCTTTCCTCCTGCAATTGGTATTCAGATGTAAGCCTATCCTTCCTTACAAGTTTATCCCTTCTTACTCCACACTCCCACAGCAAGTCATTCAGGGACATGCCTGGTGGAGAGACCTGTGGGCTCTCCTAAGGGGGCTCCCAGTGGGCTTGTGCCTGCAGGTCAGCATCACCGCTGCGCGCAGGGGTCCCTGCCCTTGCTCTTAGCATATCCTCACTGTCTTCGTTCTTCACCTAATTGGATACCCTATTCCTCTTTTTTTCTTTTCCACCTTTTTACCACCCTTGCACCTCCTTTTCTCTGCCTATACTCCTCCCAAATAAACAACCTACTCCTAGTTACTTTTTCCTTATCCGTCCCAATTTTGTTATACTCAAAAGTTGGTGTTTCTGACACTATTACCTAGGCAATTTTACCCTTACAGTTGGCTAAATGAGACGGCCTTGCCTCCAAAGGCTGCCTTCTGACCCTGTGGTTCGTGTTGGTTACATTTCATTTATATTACATATTTTTGGACAGAATTATCATACTTTAGCCTTGACTCCCCAACCTAATTCTAATTAAGCAATACCTCACCTTATGCACAGAGGGCTTGCATACCAGTGCAGTGGTATAACCCATTTTGTGTTTGCACCATACGGCAGCTCTTAAATAGTTTTCCTCGTGCTTGGTGTTCCCATCAGAAGCCACAGCTAGCTTTGAAGATGAGATTTGGACACTTAGCATAGTATTCATCTCACCTGAAACTGGACACCTGCGCTGTAGACACATCTCAACTCGTTACCCTAGGCTACCTTTCTAATCCCCTCACCCTTCTAGGATGAGATTTATCTCAGATGTCTGAAACAGATCTGATGAGATTTCTCTTGATGGTCTATAATAGCAGGCCAGATGTTGTGCCTATATCGCAGAAATCTTAAATTAGATTATGTAAACCCCATTTCTAGACTCTGCCTAGACTGGACTTTTTAGAGTGGAATTTGGGATCACCCAAAACATGAGCAAGACCTGGAATTGAAGGTTTTCTCAGCAAGCAGCTTCAGAATTGGCAGCTATTGCCAGTCTTGCAGCTTGGTTGCACAAATCCTAGAACACCATTCTGCTGCAAACACACTTTTCACCACTTAACTGCATATTGAGCAAATCAGGAGATTCATCTCCCTGTCCTTAGACTTCTAGAGGGGGTGGATGTCTGCATGTAAGCTAGTCACCTCCTCTCACCTTTACGGTTAAGAGAAAGCAGTAGGCGCTTTCTGGGAGAGATGCAGTTGATCAGTTTAGATGCCAGTATCAGGATGGGGTGAATTGTGTCGAAAGCCTGACTGTTCTCCCCACTGACCAAAAAGGTATTCCAGGCATCTGTCTCAGATCAAAACAACTACATTGGGTTGTCACCATTGGTGTTATGTTCCCAGAAATCTGTTTTCCTCAGGAAGTAAATACTTGTGGTACTTTAAAACTACATTGCCTATAGCTAAATTTTAAACTGGGCTTTTTGCATTTTAATTATTGACTGATACATGTCCGTTTGATTTCCCTTCATCTCAGCTGTGTGCCCATGTGTATAATTGTTTTTGACAAAGTTTTACAGGGATCCTTAACAGATTTATTTTTCAGCATTAAAGAACTTTTAAACTATAATGTTTTACAATGTAACTTCCCAGTAATGTCAGATTAAACGACACTGCAATGATCTGCCTTCAAGAAATTATAAACATTCATAGATAATAAAGTAGAAAATGTTACATGTGACTAAAAGCTCCCAGAGTCATCCCACTAGCAGTCAAAAAGTGAAGTGGAAATTAGGCAATAACCAGAGCCCAAGTATAATCCAGAAGAGATATATTAATGCTGGTCTCAAATGTTTTCCCATTACGTTCCCTACCTTTGGAGAAGTCTTCCTGATTTTTCTCTTCATTATCTGAAGAATCTATGTGCATAAAAGGACATAAAATGAGAAAATTAAAAAAAAAAAGCTTCCTAAAATTGTGGAAGAAAACAATTGTGTCCCCACATTAACTGCTGGTATTGTTACAGCATGCAAATTAAAATGCTGGATGGTGGATAGTACACAAACAATAGACCTTGAACTTCTTCCAGTCGAAATAAGTACTAGCAGCCTTTTTTTTTTTTTTACAAGTGCACAAAAATCTTGCCATAGTTCTGATTCATACTCTATTTTCTCCTTAGCAACAGTTTACCAAATTTAGAGTCACTCTGCTAATTAAGAAAGAAATCAACTTATTGTTCTCCTTGTTGTTTTTTCAGTAGGCATAATTGAAAACTCACATGATAAAATTACTGTATCTGTCAGTCTGTCACTGTTAGGCTGGGATATACTGTTATTTACAGCTCCAACCAAAACAGCTTTCTTAAATTTCAGAGTTGATTCTTATTGATGGCTGCATTACTTAGTACACTGCTCCTTAATGAAGACCTGCATCCTGCAGAGGAATATGTTCACACAGGCCATACATCTGCATGGCATCCATAAAAATGAATAGAACTATTCTTAATTTCCAAAAAGTGGTTGAGGGGGAGACTTTGTGAAATGAAGAATACTGAGCCAGAGATGCACATTTCATCTGCAAATAGCTTAGTAAGAAAAAAACACGGAAATAGTGAGTTTGTGACCATCCAAACATTTGACTAAAAGATGGACCAACCTGAGCAAGCTGCTGGAGTTTATAAAACTGTCTTGGCTTATTATTTCCTCTAAACAATAGCCCAAACATAAATCAGAGTTCATAACATGACGTAGAGCACTGTTACGTCCATGAAATAATTTCCTGAATCAAACACCTAACCTTTAAATAGCTCGGGGCATGGTTTCAGTTCTGTGGACCTGGTTTTTTAGTATGAAAAGCCTACTTGTTTCATTAAATGTGAGAATTAAATAGCTGAAACAAAAGTATTTTAATATATAAAAACAGTTACAATACAGACATGAACCCTCTCATGAGAAGCATAAGAATTTGTTTTGGGAACTTTGTGTTACTGCTTGCCATAAGATTGAGAACCTGTTGTACGAATGTGACCAAAGGAGGACTTAGGCAATGCCTGGTACCGGCTCCATACCTTTTATTCATTTGGCTCCCAAGGAGGAATCCAAAGCCTGGAGCTGCGTTTTCAGGTTCTCAGTAGTGTAACGGCAGGAGTGGATACCTGAGAAATGTGACCCAACAATGCCAGGTGTTGAGTAGGGGATTGCTTAGAGCTACATGAAAAATGCGAAGCATGGCAGTGTTGGTCCCTCTCTGTGTTTTAGCTCCTTGAGGCAGGGCTTGAGGCAGGAACAGCAGCATCACTGCCTTTTTAACCAACAGCATAGCAGTTCAGAGCACCCATCTTGTTTTGGAGGCTTGTTTATACCCATGCCATCCCCCTTCCAAGAGATGACGTGCTCAAGCTATGAAGGAGGCAGGAAGGGTGAAGGGACCATTTGTCCCTGCCACAGTGCAACGAAGGACTCAGGGTTCTTCCAGCCGGGAGGGGAGCAAGTGACATGGAGCCTGACTCTGTACCCTACAGCTGGGGTGCCTTGAGGTTTTATCTAAGGAGCGGTGCATGTGAAAATTAGCAGCCACCCTGAATGAGGGGCTGTGGCTCCAAGACGTCCTTCCTGTAGCCACTAGACTTCAGTCCTTCTCTCTTTTTCTTCTGGCTCTATTAATTATTCACTGTGGGGCAAACCGGGTTCAGAAATAGCGACAGGAAATCCCTTCCTCCTTTCCCAGATTACTTACTAGGCTGCTGGGGCACTTTCAGGGGTTCAAAACCCTGGGCTTAGGTGGGCTGCAGGCTGGTCTTCACAATATTCCTAATTATTAAGTTACAGTTATAAAAGTACACCACAGCATGCACAGCTTCTCTGCTGTTCAGGTTTCTGAACAAGAGTGACCGTGGCTGCTGCATTTCGTGCAGGCAGTGTGTGCTAGGTGTAATCTGAGCTGGCCTGCCTGTTGAAGTCCATCCAAGGATTTGCATGGAGTGGTGCATATTTTGTGATCCATATATTTGCAGCCCAGGCCAAGGTGGTTCTGGACAGGCAGGAGAGATTTAACTGCAGCTATCTACTTAATCTAGGTCTGACTTCTAGGTCACAGTAGTTGGTTGCTAGCAAGTTTTAGGTGCCTCCAGAATAGGCAGCCATTGAAGAGGAAAGGGCAGGAGTTTCGCTTATGATTTTGAATGATACCTACGTCTTCCTTTATGTCCACCCATAAATATTTTAAAATATAGCAACTATTTAGAGCACGCATAGAAGGATGTGCTGCATTGTGACCTAGGACTTAGTCCATGTCCCTGAAGAATCCAAGCAGCTGCGCTTCTGTGATACGATATCTGTTGCATGTGTCTAACAGATGTGTGAGATACTGCTCAGCACAGAGCTGCAATGTTTTGAAAATGTGGAGGGAAATTAATAGAGTAACATTATATTTCTCGATGCTGATCTCCAAGAACTGGAAAGCCACTCACGGCTGTTTCTAAGCACAGATTAAAGAGGTTTCAACTGGAAGTCATAGATCTGATCCTGGTCTTTGCTTGGGCAAGTTCCCAGCGAGTCTGCTAATCAAAGCTTATTGTGCTGTGCCAGGTATTGTAGCTGATACCTTTTAACAATTCATTTTATGTGTGTTCTTGTTCGCAGGGTGGAAAGACTTACACGGGACCATGTGGAGGAAGAGACTGCAGTGGAGGATGCCAGTGTTTCCCTGAAAAAGGAAGCCGTGTAAGTAACATTTTTTCCTGTAAAACGTTCTCGATGGTACCAGTTCAATGCTGTTTGCTGTAGGTGGACTTGCATCAGAGTGCTAAGGGTATTCAAACAATTATTCTTTTTCAGGAAAAAGTTATTGTTTCATCTTACTTCCTCAAGAGCTTCTAGATTTGAAGAAATACTTTGTTATGAGATATAGCAGGTTCTTCTCTCAAAGAGCAGGGCCAAGGGACCTGATGGCCATGACAAGCTGATCAGATCAGAATTTTAGGGACGCTATGTGCTAGAGCATCGCTGGATTGTGTGACAGTCCTAAATGAATATGGACAAAATCACTCAGTAATGTTCTTGAAGTCTTTCTAACAAAATGGCATCTGATGAAAAGATACCTCACACATGTGATTTCCATTAAAGCAGAAGGGATCCAGGCCTGCTAAACCTGAAATCCCTGCTGAGGGGAACCGCTTGGGACTTCGGGCGTTGGGCTGTTGCTGATAGTCTGTTCTTTGTTTTGGGGAGTAGTGCAGAATGAAGCAGAGGAAGGGAGATGGGGTGGAGGGGATTAGCCACCTGCCGCAAAGAGCTCCAAGAAATAGGGCAGTTCCTATCCTGTATGGCTTGGAGCCCTGGCTGGCAGGCTCCTTCTGCACAGCTTGGTCTTCTGCAGCTGAGATGGTGACTCAGCCTTTTCCATCCACCCATCTCTAAGAATAAGTCAGGCAAGAGATGCGGCAGGTCATATGCTCTTTCTGCTATCACAAACCTCATAAGATTTTTTAGTTCTCTGCATTCTCTCCACGCAGCAGGCGTCAGTTCCTGTTCCCATTGCATTCCTCAAGCTTGACTCCATGTCTGAGCGGAGGAAGAGGTGGTAGGAAAGTCACAGTGTAGGTGGGAGGCGAGGAACACTCTTGTTTATGGCAGAAGTCCCTATGTCTCTGTAGAAGTCAGATGATCCTGAGGTTACCATGCCATGAGGACTGTAATGGTTATACTACCATCCCCTGACCATGATCTGCTCGCAGTCTGCTTTCCATTACAATAACCTGATGGCAAACTGATGGAGCTAAGGACAAACAAGCCCTCCCCCGAGACACAGCTTCTGGTGGGGCTCCCTCCAGTTGTTACTGCCTTACCCTCATCATCCAGCACATGAAGTTTGGCGAGTGCCTCCTGCCACTTCCCTCTAAGGGCACTGAAAGGCAAAAACTGATGCCGTATGAAACAGCTTCAAGTATGATATCACTATGTCTTTTTTCAGTGTCATTTTTTTTTGGTTCTGAAAGCAAAGCATGGATGTACTTGTTCTCCACTACAGTTCGTGAAAATAGGGATCTGTCAAAAAACTACCAACTTTTGTGACTGAAATATTTTTCATGTTCCTTATTGACTGAATAACCCTTAATTTCAAGTTGCCAAGTCTGCAAGAGAGAAGAGGTAGCTAAACAAAATTAGTTGCATAGGTTAGAAAAGCTGAAAATGTTAAATGGTAATTTAACCAATGGTAACATTGGTGCATGCATGGTAACATACCAGTTAAATGTTAAATGGTAATTAAAAGTAAAGAATCAGTCAGGTGCCACTGATGAGAAGCTCCCTGTGAGTTGCTTAGTATCTAGATGGGGAGATAAGGGCAGATTTTATGTACTCGCTTGCCACTCTCACTCTTTGATTTATCTCAGGGAAGTAAGTAACCCCAGTAACTAATCACACTGGCCTCCCTTTAAATAGACACCAAAAAAGAGAAAAGGAGGATGTTACAAAATGTAAATTATATTTTGCTACTGTGGTTAATTGTGCAAGATGTGAAGGAGTATTGGGGAAAGTGATTTAAATGATTTTATAACACCTCAAAGATTATATTTTAACACTCTAAAATGTTATACCTCATTCTGAGTCAGCATACGCTGCATCTATTTTGTGTCTGCTGGTCTCTTCAGATGTCACAACCTCTGTTAAACATCTGGTTTAAGGAACAAGATTGGCCTTTAGAGACTAGTCAAATTTGGCATAGCTTCTGGTCTCATGCTAATCCTCAATGGGAATATTTATTTTCACAAAACCTCTGTATAATCTGGCACGACACACGTTTTCTGTTTGAGGTGACTCATTACATGCACAATAGACATATTGCGTGTTTGCACTTGTAAGAGTGCCTGAAGCAGTCTGTCAGAGCCTGCTTCTGCAATGATTCTCCATCTCGGGTGCAACAGAGCTGTCACTTGCAGGGCATCTGGAACTCAGGTGGGAACAGTGCTGCGAGGGTCTGCAGCCAGCTGTCTGCCCTACCATCCCCTGAAAAGTCACCTTCTGTTAGTGACAGGTCTCTCAAAACCAGGCAAAAAAAAAGCACTTTCTTTGGATTGCTGCTACTGAATGCATATCAGAAGCTGTTGAATGAAGTAAATTCATTGGAGTGGTAAATACAGTTGCAAAGTATGAAAGTAGAAAAGATCTGAAAAAATGCCTACTTTTTATTTATATGTCCTTCTTCATTTTCTTCCATTACTTCAGTTACAGTCTTAAGGTACAGCATTTAAATAAAGATGCTTCTCTTTATTTGTTGACTTAATCCAATGGTTTTTGTTTTTAAAAAAGTGTTTTTCACAAAATATGCCCTCTGATATCTTCTGGGGGCTCTGTGCTAGACGCAGAGAGGCACTGTCTGTCTCAATGTATGAGGATTCAGCCAGGCTTTGGTGATTTGTGCTAGGTCTCCAGATGCAGGACAGCTGGGAGCCCTGTGCTTCTGTCTACCCTGCTTTTGGTTCGGGATTGATAAGGTTAGGCACGAAGGCACAGGAAAATTGAATCGTGTTTCATACAGGCAGTTTCTAGGGACAAAAGGCCACCTAGCACAAATTAGTGCATGCACCTAGCAGGCCTGCCGGAAAGAGGTATGTGTTTTTAGTTTTCCCTCCACTCTTTTTTGGCTGGGCTCGGCCCTGCAACTTTCCCTGGACTCAGACACAGCTCGCTGAAATCCAGTGGGGACAGGAAAATGAAACAGCAGAAGCTTCATCTGCCCATTGTGGCAGTGGGGGAGCTGCTGCAGCAAGGCAAAGGCAGCAGCTAACCTGCAACCTTCCGCCTCTCATCAGAGCTGCTCACGGGAATGTGAGGACACCTGCGAAAGGCACTTTCTGCCTCATCCGCAGGAGGAAAACAGGTCTAATTCAAATGTTCAGAGAATCACAGGACATTGCTGATAACCACGTTTGCAATTCACAGCAAATGCCGAGCAGTTGCTCAGAGAAGTTTCTCTAAAGAAAAGTCTTTCTTGGGCCACACACGATCCCCTTGAAGTTCCCACCTCCTGTCTCGCTTTTGAGTTCACACCTTCAGAAGAAAAATAGTAAAGGGAACTTCTTCCATAAGCCGAGTTTTTTCTAATGTCTAATGACACTCTAGTCTTTGTTCTCCTTTGCTGCAGCCTAGTTATTTTACTTTACACCTAGGTGCGTATATACTGTTAGCTGGATACAACTATGCAGTCTTATCTAACCGTACTTCACAACTAATCAGGTGGTTGGAGCTGGGGCTGCAGGAGCCAAGCTTGGGGACCAGCCTCACCCTCATGTCCCCTTCTCACAGCTAGCAAAAAGCTCAGCTGAGTTCCAGCAAGAATTGAAGCTCCTGCGGGAGTGTCCAAATCCACACAAAAAGAAACCACGATATAAGCCTCAATGGAGGGCACAGGGTGAAAAGGGAGAGGAAAGACTCATCTTCTCCCTAAGATGAGACAGACTCATCTTCTCATTTTCTCCTAAGACAACTTCTCCTAAGTTGTTCTTCTAAGACAACAGACTCATCGTCTCCCTAAGCTACATGTGGAGAAAATACTTTAAGGAGTACCCAGGTGCCTGGGAAAGAGGGAAAGGAGAAAAGGGAAGCACTGATACAGTGTTGAAATACTGTTTTGAATTAAATGGAAACCCTGGACTAAAGGGAAAAAAACCCAAATGAAAAACTTCTGGTTTCTTTCTTTTTCCTCTAGATTTTTATTGCAATTCCTAAAATTTTGAGATTTATAGTTCTTTGCAAACCATATATTGGGCAGAGTACAACATATGCACCTTTAAAATTTGTTAAACATTAACGCACTTATGTAGGAAATGATAACTCCTTTCAGTACAATGGCCAACTGTTTGACTTATTGAAGTTCATAATCAACCTCATTTCATAATCAACCTAGAAGGCTTTGTAGAAGGTGGAAGTGAGTAGAAATCTTTTTGATCTTTCTATAGAGTGAGAAAATGCACTCTATTGAAATCTCACTTTGTACTTTCTGTCTGAGTCAAGCATCTAACAGCACTCGAGCCATTTAGCCATTGTTTTTGCAAGAGGCTGGAATAATGGCAACTGTGAAATAAAAAGACAGCTTCATGTCCCCCTATAAAGGCCACTTTTTGGGAGTGCCTAAACACACCTTTTTAACCAAGGCTGACATGAGAATTCACTGCAACTCCTTTACAGATACCTGTTATATTGTTTTCACTAATGCAATGGCCAAGGGTAAGCTATTACTACTTCACCTATAATCAATCCTGTCCGCTTTTGGGTGCTATACAGTTGTGAAATCTAGTGTTTGATCTTTACTTACATGCATATTGCCATACAAGTTTAAATCTTAACACATGGATTAGATCTAGCAGATGTTTTTCTCCATAATTAAAAAATCAACAAAATACAACACTTAAATATTCTAAAGTCAATTCCATTCTTATATCTTAGGGAAATGTTTAAATCCAATACAATCATTTTATTTAATATTAGTGTATTTCTTGAGCATCACAATTAACTGGCTTCTAAGTTGGTATAATGGCAGTAGCTCCTTTGTAACTCTTGGTGAGCGTAAGCTGATGTATCTGATGAAATCTGATCTTTTACTCTATTCTTACAAAATAAGAGCATAAGAAGTGTCTTCTCAAATTAGACCAGTAATTCATCTAGCCCACTACTCTGTCCCCAACAGTGGCAGTAGGAGATGCTATTTACGGGGAGCACAGCAGTCTGGCAACTTTCTGCAGGCCATTTCCCTTGTACCCAAGATCACCCTATTTATATGGTCCTTCAGTGTCTGTGTTTCTCCCTGAATTTGTCTAATCTTTTTTTGAAGCTGCTGTAACTGTGTGTCTTCACAACCTCCAGTGGCACCAAGGAGTTCACTACCTAAATGATATAAAATTACTGTCTGACCTGTTCTAAGCCAATCTCCCTCTGGTTTCATCAAGTACACCCTATTTCTAGTACTGTAAGATTTGGAAAGGAGCAATTCTGCATTTACCTTATTCACTGCTTCCCTAATTTTGTAAACCTCAGTCATATTCCCTCTCAGCTTTCTCCTGTCCAAAAGGAAGAGTCACAGCCTTTTTAGGTTCTCTTTTGAAGGCAACACTCCAACCTTTAGTCCCTTTATTATTCTCTCTCTTCTGTGAGAGACCAGCACTGTACACAGCACACAGGATTATGGGTGCACCAAGGTCTTACTTAGCAGCAAGTTGACACCCTCTGTTTTCTTCTCAATACCGTTCCTGATGCCCCTCAACAGTGAAACCTATCTGCCCACCCAGTTTGGTAGGGATCCTTCTGGATCTCCCAGCATGGGAGATCACCAGATCTCCCCATCCCCCATCACCAGCACGGCATTTAACAGCCTGAGAGAGGTTAGTATCATCTATAGACTTCGATGTTTCAAGGTTCAGTCCCTTCTCTAGGTCACTGTTGAAGTCTTTACTAAAACCAGTTCCAGCACCCGTGCCTGAGAGGACTCACTGCTGTTGTGTCTCCATTGTGAAATGTGACCATCAAGCACTATTCTTTTCTTCCTATCCTTTAACAGCCTTCAGTCCATAAGAGCACCTCTCTTCCAACCCCAAGGGAGTTTATTTTAAAAAGCTTTGGTGAAGTATTTTGTCAAAACCATTTTGAAAATCCAAATATATTATGGTCACTAGGGCCTGCTTTACCATGCTTATCCTTGTGCTCAGTTATTGTGTTCTTTAAGGTAGGCTACTGGCTGGGCAAGCAGGAAAGTCAGACAAACTGGCCCGCAGTTCACAGGGTCTCCTCTTGAGCCTCTTTTCCACATGGGAGCTAGGTTGGCACCAGCCCGCTGGTGCAGTGGCAGTTTGTAATGATGGGTTACACACCTTGGCCAGCAGTTCCGCAATTTCATACTGGAGTTCCTTCAGAAGTCCCAGGTGAATGTCACCCACTCCCGGTCACTTAGTAACGCCTGCCTTATCTATTTTATCTACTACTTCCTTTATATTTACCTGAAATTAATCTGGCTCAAAGAATAGCTTGGATTTGGGACCTTCTCAAACACCTTCGGCAGTAAAGACCTATGCAAAGAAGTCACTAAGTTTCTCTGCTATGGCCTCATTGTCCCGGAGTGCCCCTTATAAGCCTTCGGCATCATGTAGTACTGCGATTTCCTTTCATGGCTTCTTGCTCTTCTTTAAACAACTTTTTGCTATCGGCTTGATGATCTTCTGCAAAATATTCTTTTTTAGCCGTCCTAGTTGCCATTTACACTTGATCTGGTTTTTATGGTCTTTCCTGTTCATTTCAGCAATTTTTTAAATGCTAACCTTTTTCCCTACAATAGCCTCCTTAGCTATTTTTATGAGCTATGCAGGGTTTTTATTGAACTGTTTTACTTTCTTTTTGATACACGCCACACAGTTTACCAGGGCTTTTAATACAGTGTTTTTGAAAAGTCTCCAGGTTGCTTTAGGCTTCTTGCCTTTTTGACTGCTTTTTTAGGTTTTTACTATTTCTCTGATTTTTATGTATTATTTCCCCTTCTTGAAATTGGAGCTCTGTGTGATGTATTTGTTTGGCTTACTCCATCCCACTACAGCATTAAGTTCAGTTATATTGTGAAGCTCTTACAGAGCAGTTCTCCCACTAGCACCTCTTGAAGCAGGTCCTGTGCAGCACTCGAGACTAAATCCAGAGGAGCATCCTTTCTTATGGGTCCCAGGGCTCACCACGCTAAGAAGCGGTCAGTTGCTTCTGTCCAAAAATTTTATCTCCTTCTCTCATCTGGATGAGGCATTATGCCTGACAGTACATTGGTAGCTAGAATTTGCCAATATTGCTACCTGACCTAGTTTTGCAGCTTCTCTAATTTCACTGAGTAAGTATTTCATGATCAGTGTCTTTAACAGGGGAGTCCTAAATACAGACCAAGTCCTACCTTTCTGTTATTTCCACCCACAAGGATTCCCTAATCTCCCCTCTGCCCTCAGTACTTTTTTTCCGTTACACTTTTTTAGCCTTCACATGCCGTGCCACCGCCCTGGCTGTATCTCATTTTCTAACACTCCTGTAAAGCAGACAGCCTAGCAACTCTGTATGCCACTGATTATCCTCCTTTCACCAGCGTGAGATGCCTGTTATATCAGGGTTGTCATTTGTTGCCAAGTAATATAATTCCATAATCCTATTTTTTAGATCTCTAGCATTGCTGTAGAAGCACTTACAAATTTTGGCCATTCTCTGTTGCAAGTCCCAGTCAAGTGGCATTGTAAATAGTGTTATTTACCTTCCCTATTTATTGTATTTATGCTATTCATTTCCTCCCTTGCCCTTTCAGGAATGTATTGAACCTTAGCCATGTCTCCCTCAAGTTCATTCAGTCTGAACCAGGTGCTCTACCACGGCTGTCAGTCTTCCCCCTGTTTCTAGTTTAACTATTTCTCTGTGAACTTTTTAATTTTCAGTAATAGCAGCCTTGTTCCATTTTGACTGAAGTCCAGCCCATTCCTCCTGTGCAGGTTTCTTTTGTTCCAAGGAGTTTGCAAGGACTTCAGTCTCCCACACAGCAGCCTTGAGTTAACCCCCTAGGACATCCCTACTCTACTTTCCCTCATTAGTGGTATAACATAGATTGTGACCACTGATTCCTCCCTTCTACCAGACTAAATACCTGTCTGGACATTTCGTGGGCTCTACTACCTTTGCACTCAGCAGGCCTTTCAGTCCTCTCAGCTATTTCAAATCCAGCTATCTCTGTGTCAAATAATCAAGCCTCCCACTACCATGACCTGCTTTGTCCTCTCCTGGAAGATTCACTCGGCTCCAGGAGCATCCTCACACCAAGCGGACATTATAATCAGCTGGAGGTTAGAGTTTATCAGAGATTTGGTCCCTCGTTCCAAGCTGATTATCCATCTTCCCTCAGACTGACATCCTCTAAATACTTGTTTAGTCAACATCAGGGTTTGGGTTTTTTTTGATGGTGGCCATGTGAGGGCGGCCACAGCAAAGGTGGGACTGCTCCACCACATCCTGGCAGGCCTTGCCTGTGGACCTGTTTCTCTCCAGCTCAGACACTCTTGCCTCTAGAGAACAAATCCAAGACTTCCGTTAGGACCAGGGGCTGCACATAAAAAAACCTGCCTCATGGGTCAGCAATAACACACCTTGCACTCCCTCTGCAACAAACTGAGTGGTCTCTGCTCTGTTGCTCAGCTTCTGCCTGCATCCTGAGCTCACAGTATGTTAGCTCTTGAAAATTTATATTAGTATAACTTCTCCTTTGAGAGGTGAGTGGGATTACTTTTCCCTTTCCCTGCTCTACCCGTGTTAAGCTAAGTAGCAACAAGGAAGATCTGGCCTCACTGAGATGTACGTAGGAGTCATGGGAAAAAGGCAAGCTGACCTAAGCCTCTGTATACAGGCTGATGCAGGCTCCTCTGCTGTGCAAGCTCCTCCATTGTAAGGGTCCAGGAACCACCTTGCCAGTTCATACACCCTTCAGACATCCCCAGGAAGCCACTCAGCAAACACCCAAACATGAACCCACCACCAGAAGAAACCCCACGGATCACGCAAGCCAAAACTTCACAAAGCTTACATGCCTTGCAGTGGCCTGCCTTTGCCTGCTCTTCAAAACAGGAACGTTTTGAAAAATGTCCTATTTGCCCTCCAGTGTTAGCCATATACAAAGCTTTGGGAGTGAACTTGATCATGTATCTTCAAAAGTGTTTTCATATTCTGCACTAGAATGGATATGAAGTACCAAAAAAAGATGCTTCAAAATTTCATATTGCTTCATAGGCCAAGGTTAAGTCTCTGGAGACTTCCAGGAAGAGGAGTTGCCCTCAGAGGGGAAGTATTTGAGGGAGGTATTTATAATGGCAGCAGATTTAAATGCAAAATACCGATAGTATGCATGGACAGGAAGGCACCCTTCATTATTTCATTGAGATTTAATGTTCTTTTTTTCTCAGGCTAGTCAAGGTAATAGTGGAGAGCAGCTTACTGGTGACTGCAAAGGACAGGAAAAGAAGAATATTGCCATAAAAAAATGCTTAACAGTGTGAAGCTAAATTCTGCTTTCAGATACAAGAGTACCGTTCCCTTTTACATACACGTTTGAGGGTACAGTTTCAAATGCATGCTTTTGATTATGTTTATACTTTCAAAACACTGCCTTACAAGGTCTTGCCAGCATACATAAATCCCTAAAGTCTTGACATTTTTCCATAGGCATCTAAATCTTGGGCTTAAGGCTTAATTGCATGGACTGTTAGCAGTAAATAGGCCCATAATCTCTAGAGTTAGCTACTGAAGGCAGGCAGGGTACAGGTTTGCTTGATAGAACTTGAGTCAGTCTGAAACTTAATGCCTAGTTTATGACCTAATGTTTTATTTAGTGAAAATTGCTTAACCTGGGCTACAGTGACTATCAATCAACCGTGTAGCTGGATACTCATGTTGATTGCTAATTTCTGTTCTTTAATACATTTGTTCTGACATTTTTTTGAGTGAAATATGCATGTTGCCTTTTTTTTTTCAGCTCTGTTTATACATGTTTAGTCAACATCAGAGATCTTTTTGAACTGGTGGACGGAGGTTAGATAACTTTCCCATGAGCAAGAAGCAGTGAATCCTCCTTTCATATATGCATTCTACACAAAATCTGAGATTTGGGAACAGTCAGTGAAAGGTTTTCCTAATAACTTGTTTCAAACAAAAAATGCAAAATATGTAAGAAAAAGCAGGGTGTTTTGTTTCGATACATGCATGAACACAATTAAATTTTCACGCCAAAATCACATTTCCATTTGTAAATGTTCAGAATGTTTAAAAGATAAAATAAACTCAAATGGAGTCTTTCTTTCAAATCAAACAAAATATGCACATTGACCAAAACTGATTTTTTCCCTCCTCTTTATTTATTTGTTCTTTTGCAGAGCGTTTCTTGCTTCAGCCAGCTATGAAACTTTGTTTTATTCTATAGGTAAACTCTAAAAATTGTGTATGTTTGTAATCTAAAGGACTACAGTATTAAGTCCATCCCAAGCTAACAAATTGCACTCCCTGTCTTTTGCTTCAGCCCTGAAAGCAGAATTCCTCTAAAACCTTTTCAGATCAACTGTACAGGAGAAAAAGGATGATACTTGACTGAGAAGTAGTCAAAAGTACACATCCACCTTTTTACTTCCAATTTCAACTTCATCTCTAAAGCCCGTTGACCTAGGGGTCTGTATCTGTGTAGATACTTCTCCTATGAGCTTGTCTCAAAAACCTTTGCAATCTCAGCTGGCGTGACGACAGAACAATTCAACAGCGTTGGACAAAGCTCAAGAATTAGTGTAATTAATCAAAATGAATACCAAGGTTGTAGTTTAAACAAAATTATGACTGAACTAAATGTGCTGGATTAACTCTATTTGTAATGTGGATTCAGCTCCTGTGTTTGAAATGACACCGTTTGATGCCTTTTGCATTAGCTATGTATTCCGTTGATTTATGGGCTTGTTACACTCAAGAAAACAAATCTTACGGCAGTTTGCTAATAAATTGAGAAGGTATTTCACTGGTATTTTAGGAATCTATTTTGAGGGCAGCATTTTTGAGAGTGTATTTGGCCATCTGCATATCACAAATTTGAATGAGAGATGGAGAAGAAAAGCAAGACAAAGAACAGTAAGGAACTGAGAATCATTTTATTGCTGAAGGTAGAACAAGATTTAAAATTTAACTGTAGAAAATTTAACTGTAGTGAAGAAATAATAGAAAGGAAACTTTTAAAAAGCTAGCTGTCTTGTTGGAGATGAGTGGTGGAAAGCTAACTTTGGTCGCAATAGCTGACACTGGGATAAGAACCCTTTGGATGTAATATACAATCATTTAAAAATATTACCATACCTTTTTACTCAAAGTTAAAAAGCAATTTATTTTTCCTTCCTGTCTTCCTGTGAAATACTGAAAGTATATTTTACCTTATTTAGAAAATAAGTACCTCAGAACAATTACAGCATTGGACAAAGCTCAAGAATTAGTGTAATTAATCAAAATGAATACCAAGGTTGTAGTTTAAACAAAATTATGACTGAACTAAATGTGCTGGATTAACTCTATTTGTAATGTGGATTCAGCTCCTGTGTTTGAAATGACACCGTTTGATGCCTTTTGCATTAGCTATGTATTCCGTTGATTTATGGGCTTGTTACACTCAAGAAAACAAATCTTACGGCAGTTTGCTAATAAATTGAGAAGGTATTTCACTGGTATTTTAGGAATCTATTTTGAGGGCAGCATTTTTGAGAGTGTATTTGGCCATCTGCATATCACAAATTTGAATGAGAGATGGAGAAGAAAAGCAAGACAAAGAACAGTAAGGAACTGAGAATCATTTTATTGCTGAAGGTAGAACAAGATTTAAAATTTAACTGTAGAAAATTTAACTGTAGTGAAGAAATAATAGAAAGGAAACTTTTAAAAAGCTAGCTGTCTTGTTGGAGATGAGTGGTGGAAAGCTAACTTTGGTCGCAATAGCTGACACTGGGATAAGAACCCTTTGGATGTAATATACAATCATTTAAAAATATTACCATACCTTTTTACTCAAAGTTAAAAAGCAATTTATTTTTCCTTCCTGTCTTCCTGTGAAATACTGAAAGTATATTTTACCTTATTTAGAAAATAAGTACCTGCAGTTAAGCAGTTTCATGACTCTCTTACTCCTCTGTAATCTTTCCACTCATTCTGGTCAATAGCGTCTGCGCAGCATGGTACATTCTCATGTATCATTGATATTTTTGTTTGGTTTTCACATATGAATTGCACTTCACTATGGAAATGAAATGCACTGTCAGGATTGTTTTAGGACACAGATACTGTCCATTTGGTTAGACCTTCAGGCTTTGACTTCTGACAGTCAGACGGTGCAACTACTGCACAAAAATATTCTTTGTGCTTTTGGCCAAGTTTTGCAATTTCTGCTTACTGTGAGCAGGGGTTTAAAGAACGTGCAGCGGAAGGATGATAGCCTTGCTCTGTAACTGGGTAGCTCACACAGGCATCCAAGGGGGATAATCCAGGTCATCTTTTAGCGCTTAAATTACACTCTAGAGAGTGTAAATGGTTTCTCATGACATGTGTCCAAGGCTTTACAAATTTCTCAAATGGTGCTTGTTTCTATTTTCTGTATTTTGGTCACATGGGAGCAAGTAACGTTGACCCATTTTCCTTTTGTCAGCTTTGGTAAGTACCAAACTATTAGTGGAATCCTTTGAGTCTGACCTGGAGAGACCAGGAATGTGGGAATGGGCAGGCTGACATCATGAACAGTATCTGCCGAGGCAGACTGAGCCCGTTCTCAGCATTTTCTTACTGACACTTAAGAGAATAAATGTTCCTTATTTACCTCAGTTTGTATGTAAGGTTTCCAAATACTTTTCAGTGTCTTTGTGCAATGAACGGAGCTGTTGTTGAAGTATATGTAAGTGCTTCCAGTACATTGATCTGGAAAAGGATGGCAAGTGTTAAAATATCTTACAATTAGATATTCACTTTGGGAGCATGCAGAAAGAAGATCTTGAAGGATAGAAGTCTGTGTTTTAGGCATGGAGAACGGCTCCAGACCATGAACAAGCTACAAGCCCAAACAAATAAAACATCCGTGCAGCATTTTTTCTCCCACAGGCTAAAATTATTTTTCTGTGAAAAGATTATATTAGTCTGTCGGATTCCTTTCTGTCTAGTACTACATGGATGCTCAGCGCAGAAAAGCTCTTTGGGTTCGGTTTTTTTTTTAGTATGGGTCATGGTTGTTTGATGAAATTCTGTGTCTAACTATTGCTTATTTTATTAGTTAGCAAAACTAATTTTTGCAAATATACTATCACTGGTTAAAGATATATTATCAAGCCTTATAACTTCTTTAAAAGCAGGTTTATTTGGCCCCAAGGTTGTTGGCAAAGCATAGTATCGGTGTAAGAGCAAAAAAGAAAGTTCTTGTGCTCACTATCCTCCCCAGTACACATAGTGCTTCACTCCATTCAGTGTGTAGCAGCCAATATAGTCTTTCTGTCCAGTCTAATAAGGACTTGGATGTGTCTGTATTATTCTCTTCTGATCCAAATACTCCTTTTTTTCCTATAAACCACCTCTTGCTTTTGGCTGTTTCTCAGCTTCTAGATCCTCTACTTCTCTGTTATTTTTATGACCTTTCTGTTATCTGCTCCCAACCACGCAACATCTTTTCCTTTGTCATTTCACCACCCTTTTTGTGTTAAAGGCTTCCCATAAGGGGCTTCCCTTCTTGGTAGCCTGGAAGAGGAATGAGAGAAAACGGTTCTGTGAGATGAACTCTTCCCCCTACAACACGGGTGCCATGGTCTTCACGGCTGGCTGTGCTTAGCTGTGTTAGGATGTGATCTCTTTGGGGCAGAAGCTGTTTGCGTCTGGCTCTTTGTATGGTGCCAAGAGCATTGCTAGCACTCCCACGTTAATGGCAGAGGTAGCAGCACACAGAGAGGCACAGTGACAGCTTCTTTCCAAGGGACACGGACTCCAGCAGCACAGGGACCAAAGGCACCACACCACGCTGTGGGTGTTGGACCCATATGTGTTCATTATTCCCGTATTTAATGAGGGCATGCACTGGCATGCAGGTTTATGGATAGAACATATTTTCCACAGGAAAATTCAGTTCAGGTATGACTGTGCTGCTACTGCAGAGTATCCCTTACCACCGTGAAACTAACTCCCTTTCCATTACAGAGCACACTCCTCCATGTGCTTGGCACAGATGTGCAGTGTAACACCATCTTGTACCCTTTTCCACAGCTTTTATTTTACTTTATATAAATTTGCTAAGGACTTTGCACGGTGGCAGAGATTGTAGGGACCATTCCCCACCATCAGTGTGCCCTGCAGACAGGACAGGCTAAATTGCATGAGCCCAGACTTGTCCTTCAACCTCTCCACACAGGGCGGGGCTGCAGGATAGAGGAGGTGTGGGTTCCCCCTGTGTGACAAGGGACAGCTTCTGGTGCTGCCCCCCCTCCGCCTTAGCCCCTGCCATCGGAGCAGAGGCAGAGTTAAATGTGTAGTCTGAAGACAGATCCATTTGTTTTCCTTGTTGTTACAAAGCCTCGCAAACCAAACTGCGGAGTTTGCACTCCACTAGCTCATACCTGGTGCTGCCAGCAAGGTCTTGACTGCACTGTACAGCCACAAGCACTTAAAACCGCTAAGGATTGCCTGAGCCACAGCTCCCCATGTAGGTCCTCTCTCTCCTTCTCAGCTGGCTTCTTTCTTTCAAACAGTTGCAGAGTTGGTTTTGCTAAATGACATAAGGTTATAATAAATCAAGTGAGAAGATTTGTGTTGTGCTTCCTACTGTATGGGAGAGGTCCATATGGTTTAATTACTTCCTCCGTACGTCAGATATATGTGTATAAAATCTCTGAAGTCATGTGTAACTGCCAAGATCCTATGGTGTGGTTTGAAACATCCATGCAGTGAACTCTCAAATGCTGCAGATGTGCTATGAAATATAAATGTAAAATGAAATAAGTCAGTTTATCCAGTTAAATAACAGCATTAAAATTAGAGAAGTCAATGGAGAGATCCAGAGCTCAGCAGAATGGAGAAGGGGGGAAGGACCAGAAAGCTTTCTCAAGGGGGAATAGAGTTTTATCATCAAAGGAGATGCGAGAAAAATGTTACCCCCCCTAGGAAAACAGCAGAGCAGCCTGAGGAGAGGAAGCATGTCTAAGAAAACCACTTGGTGAATTGTAAAGCCATCTGAAAAGTGTCATCATAAAATACAGCTGCTGCTAACAGCAGACCTTTGGCCACCGTAGAAAATTCTGCTTAAAAAATGAGCTGTTCCTGTGCCTGCAGGCAAAAATGCAGAGGAGGGTAGACCTGTAAACGCAGGATCATGGATGGGTCCATGCGCAGAGCGAGGAGCAGGAGGCCACCCGGTGCTTCCTCCTGTCCCTGGCAGGTAGCAGGGGTGCTGAGGCAGCAGCAGCCCTCACCTCCCTCCCCTTCCCTTTTTTTCCTCAGTCCCCACGTACTGCCCTGCACAGCTCATCCAGGGTGGGAAGTGTCAGGATTTTCTCTGGGCAGAAAGGGGAGGGGGAAAATGAGAAGTGAAGGTGGTTCCCCAGGACGGTACCTAATGCTTGCCGCTCCATGGCCGAGGCAGGCGCAGCCCTCCTCCTGTCGCCAGCCTTGGCACTGACGCGGCCGGTGTCTCGGCGGTGAGCTGCTCACCCCTGCACCAGTAGAGCTATTTCCTCGGGACCCAGCAGGCATGTAGTGGCATATTTTCTATCTGGCACAATGGCTCGAGCATCTCTTGAGAAGGAGAACGGTATGTGTTGGAGTGATGTTGTTAAAGACGCAGGGCACCTCCACAAGATCAAGCACCTCCGGGGCCTGATCTGCTGTGGTAACCTCAGTCAAGTGTGCTAGAGAACGGGCTTGCTTCTCCTGTCCTCTGAGCTGCTGTCCTCTGGCGTCATGCCTCTGAAGCCACCTGAGATATATGGAAATGGAGAACAGGTCTGTTTGGGTTAGTCTGGATCCATGGCTACCATCAAGGCCAAGGAGGAGGTGGTTGCTTCATCAGGAAGCACCCATGGGAAGGATCAGGGTGCCCTCGGACCAACCCCTTGGGCAGTAACAGAAGGCGACCCCGACACTGCCCCAAGGGGCGAACACTGACAACTTAGCAGGACACTTCAGCCCATGCCCCACCGTGGTACATGGAATGCAGAACAAGAAACACGCAGAGGGATGGGGGTCCTCCCCGTTGGGGGAAGGAGACCCTCCTGTCCCCTGCATCTCCCTCCTCAGCGTGTCCAGTCCTTGCTGGAGAGGCACATGACTCTGCTGCCACAGGAGTACTCTCCTCTCTAGTAAAGTACGTATATAGCCATCAAAGATACATGTTGCTGTCACAGTAATAGTTTTATTAAGTAAGGTGATAGTTTCTGCTAGCCAGTGCTGATTGTATCAGTCATATATACATTTAACCATCAAAAATCCTCTGAATAATTTTAGTGTGTCCTGCCTAAGTATGACAGTTTGTCCCCTCATGTTTACCAAAACTAAATAAATGCTAAATACCATTCTCAGTAAGTACACTTTAAAAAAGATTATTTTTATCTGCTTAAAAAGCCCCAACTCTCTGGTATAAATATACACATCATATTGTCTGCCGAGTCTGTGGGCTCGGTGCATTTACACAGCTGCAGTATGGGTTGCTGTTTACTCTCCCCCTCGCAGACATTATGTTCTGCCTTTTCCCTGTAAGGATTTTCCTTCTCTATCTATTCTTAGTCCTAGGCAGAGACCTATCCTGATTTATATACATTGTGTAACTTAACTGACTTCAAAGATGTTTTGTGTGGTGTAAATCAGAACACCGACTGGCTGAATAAACCCTCCTGCAATAAGGCATAATTGTAAAGCTAGATGTGTTCCTGCCTCTGTCTACTAAATCAACAGGAATCCTTTTCATTTCTGTGGGATAAACATACTTCTCTGCCATGTATTTACAATTGTGGAACACTCCTGTAGCTACTTGTGAATCCTTTGCTTCAAGAGGAGATCTTTGATGTAGAGATCTTTCATACTGTAAAATCTCCTTCATATTCCTAATTCTCTAAACCAAATTCTGTTGAAGATATCGGGAAGTGTATGCAGTTAGAGGCTGCATAGCTGTTACCCATGCGTGGTGGAGTACAATTTCTTTTTCAATCCAGTCAAAAGCATTTCCACAATGAAAGTCAATACCTAGTATTAGGTTATAATTGTTCATCTATTCCTGCAGTTTGTTTATTCAAACATCTACCTCAGTTTTCAGAAAGAAGATTGATCAGCTTGTGTTTTCTCAAGTATTATAATCTTTTCTTATCATGAATTGAAATATAAGTCAAACTTAAGCCTACACCTTAAATAGCCATTTAGTTAAGGAAGGACTTCCTCAAAATTCACTCAGTAGGAAAGCAAGTCAGTCCTAGGGTCCTATAACATCTATGAATTATCCAGCCTCTTTAAGCGAGTACATGATATCCTTTAAGCATGTGTTGCAAATGAATCCCTTTAGCTGCAGGCACATATAAAAAGTTGTGGGAGGTATCCCACCCCAGCTGTGCATTGCCGAATAGCTCGCAGCAATTTGCACCAGTCACAATTTTGGTTGAAGCCCTGCGAGAAGGGCGTTTCTAGTTTGATCATTCGTTACCGTGGTTGCTGGTCTGATTAGCTTTCAGAACTGAAATTTGGCAAGAAATAAGGTTGGGCTTTTTAAGAGCTAACTATGATGGATGCGCTCGACCCCTTAACCAAACTAGCGGTAGTTTGGTACAGGCTCCAAAGGAGGTAAAGGCCTGGCTGCAGCCGGGCCAAGAACTCCTCTAGTTTCAACCTGTTCTCCAAAAACCCACAAAGGAACAGAGTGACACAGTAATCATCAATACATATGAGTTTGGAACACCGATCATGCGATTAACACATAAATAACAGGTGGCTTTTCCAAAACTTATTTATCAAAAAACAAAGTTAGTTGTGGGTACAAGGAGTCTCATGCCTGCCCATGTCATTTGACTATGAGCCAACCACTTTATTCCATGAATATGACAGCCTAAGTGAGCCTTCTTTGAGCTCTCCCTGCCAGGCAGCGTGGCTGCATGGCGGTGATCTCCCCTTGAGCTGGGACGCCTCTCAAGGTGGCTCCTCAAGGCAGAGAGACCTTTTACCAATGGCAGATCGTTGGACAAGCCCAATTTGAGCTCCCCCTGAATTGCAGCTAGACTGCTGCCAGGTGACTCTCCCCTTGAGCAGGGATGCCTCTCAAGGTTTGAGATTCCTCACCTGAGACTCAGAGATCCTTCCTTGCCCGAGGCGGAGAAATCCCTTACTCCTGGACATTGAGAGATCCCTCATTCCTCAACGTTGAGAGATTCCTTGCTGCAACAGATCCTCGGTAAGTGACTAATAGCTTGTTAAACTTTGGAAGTTTCGCTAACTCAATTTTCCTTTGTATGTTTCTTCCATGCAGTAATTAATAAGGTGAACCTTGCCGTCAAACTTATTGAACCTTAGTAAACCACTGTCAAACTTTGTTAAATTCCATCAAATTTATTGAACTCTGTCAAATTATTATTTTACTGCAATAAAACATATTGCTGCTTCTCTCTTTTGAGTGAGGTGCGTTCCACTTATCCTCAACAAATTGGTGTAGTCGGCAGGATTATAAATCAGGATCCGCGACAAATTGGCATAGTCGGCAGGATGGCAAGTAGTACCACTAATTACTTACGAAAGCATGGAATAAGTCCGAGTCCCAAATTCTCAGAAGAATGGGCTTGTGATAATTGGCATAATTGGGAAGCTGTGGAAGAACAGCTAAAGGTGGCCAGGGGGCATATAAAGGATGGCAAAGGAAAAGGAATTATTTGCAAAATGTTAGGTACCTGTTTAGAACCTGCATATCAGGATAGGGAGAATAACAATAAAAGGGAGCAGGACCTAAAGAAGTAGATGACAGAAAGGCAGCTGAATTAATAGTCTTTGAAAATTGAGCAGCTGCAGAAACAATTACAGGAAGAAAAGGAAAAAAAACTGCAAAAGTTGGAAGAAAAGATTGAAATGATGCTCATGCAGGCCCCGCATCCCCCTAACCCCATGCAAATTAGGAAACTAATAATGTCCCCAGAGGATTGGGATGGTGAAATTTGGGGTGATCCTGATGACCATAAAGAAGTCCCTTTCGGACTACTCTGAATATAAGACTAGGCTTATCATTAAAGAAGAGTACTCTGAAGGACCTCGGAGAGGTGATCAGCAATATTCTATGCAAAGCGCTCCATGGGATGCATTACAATTGGCAAAATTACAAGAGAAATACAGCAGAAAGCCAGGTGAAACTGAAACTGAATACTTGTGGTGTGTCTGCCTCAGCAGTGGTGACCGAATAATGTTTACTGGAGACGAAGCAAACAGTTATTGGGGTCCGGGAGTTTTCTTAAACCTAGGACCCAACCCAATAGATGAAGCCCATTCTATCACCAGTAGGGTAGCCTACTGGGCTGGGGGATTGAGGTGAACCTTCTGTGATCCCCATCCGTTCCCTAAGTGAACTCTCCACTGCCGTCACCAAAGCCGCCTGCATACAAGCTATGCACCAACATGGAGAATCCGATGATACCCCGATATCCACTACTGTAGATTATAGCATGTTAAAACCACTAATTAGGGGAGCCCCGGCAATTCTCAAACTCTATTTAATTGCAAAATGAGATGAAATTAAAAGAGACACAGAGCAAAATGAGGGATTTGGTGGTGATGATACCCACAGACAGCTCCCTACATGGGCAGAATTAATGCACAGTATTGTAAACCATGGCCGTGAAATGAGGTGGGATGATCTGTCAACTGAGAAATCGGACTCAAAACCCCAAGCAGGAGATCATTGAGTGCGACCAATAAAACAAACACCCCCACAGGGAATAGGAACTAGACCGAGGGAAAATACACCTAAAGACCCATGAGCAGAGTCTCGGGAGTGGAGAAATGAACTGTGGAGGAAAGCATTGGCACTACGCATTCCCAGAGCCGCGATTCAGAGACAGCCTATGGCATTATCCTGAGTTAATTCAAGCATTCCAGGAACGCGATGATGGCGAAAGGAGAGAACGTACTCCAAATACTCTGGCGCCATCACCAGCTCCAAGAAAGAGTGATATCCCTTTCCTTCCCCTTAGGGATGAACTGCAAACCACGAGGCCGAAAAACAAGTAATGCCGGGACAGCAACTGGGCCTGTCCGTCCGGCGAGTGGAAGCCTACCAATGACTAAATGAAGGAGGCCCTTACATTTTAATTCCAGTTGGCCTTCAATGACAACTGATAAAATTTCTAATAGATACAGGAGCACAAATTTCAGTATTAACACAACAGGATGCCGAGAAGCTGGGCATACGACCCAGACTGCAGAGAGTTAAAGTCACCAAAGTAAACGGAACAAGTGTTATTTGCCAAACTGCAAAAGTTAATTTATGGCTCCCAGGCAAGCAGCACATGTCCTCTACTCGCTTTGCTATTAAAAAGCACAATGAAAATATTTTGGGGTTTGATGTCTTGACCGGCATCTGCCAGATGGCAGCGTGTGGTCCTTCCGTTCAAGTATCAACCCCAACCCCAGCAGAAATTGGGAGGCTACAGTACACGTATTCCGCGCAGCCCCTGTACCCCCAACTCAAAAATCACCAATATCCCGCAATATCCGTGACACTATCTAAGCATCTAAGAATTCACGAGAGGCGCAAAGCGCCTTGTAAGAAAGCAGAAACATCACAGGCGGATTTTATTGTTTTTGACCAGGGGAAGACCCAGGTGTTTTAAATCAAAGCTAAAACAGTAATGAAGACATTCCAGAGGGTCCAGGAGGGAAATGCTTAAGCTTCCAGCTTACCTTTCTGTGAGAACCTTTCAGTTTCTTGTAATGGAAATAGGAAATAGCCATCTTTGCTTAAATTTGAGTTTCAGGGGAGAATGGAGATCAAACCATCCAGAGATACTAATCTACTACTCTCCAAAGCAAAATAGAATCAAGACTTCCTTCTTAGAAGTGCCTCCTTCCATGGGCACAAAACTTTTGGTGTAATTATAGAACAAGCAGAAATTTCCTTGAGTTGGTTAGGATGGGCTGGAAGGAGGAGAGGGTGGTAGTCAGAAAGAAACATTGTAAAAGTGTACATAGTGATATGTAAACCGAGCAAAAGGCAGGTCTTTCAAACAATCCACTAATATTTAGATACTGAAGTGTCATGAGGTAAGCAAAGAAAACCTCAACAATGAACTGTTATTAAGAACCAGTGATTGAAAAAAACATTTTGTCTTGTAACAAGGATTTTTTTCCCTGGGAGAGGAAGTGTTGCACAACCCGTAAACACTCCAGGATGCAGGAGCATCAGCCAGCTGATGACTGATGAATTTCATTTACTTCCTATCTGACTTCTGAATATTCGGACACACGAATATGCTAAGAATAAATTCTGATAGGGGCTGTGAAACAATCCCCTGCTTTGTTTATGACCCTGAAACTTAGGCCAGTTTAGTCTATGTCCAGTGCATATGCCTTTGTACGACGCCACGGTGTTTGTAATGCTCTGTTGGCTCTTACCAGCTTTTAGCCTGATATTTGTGCTCCTCCGGATTCTCTTACAGCCATAGTCAGATGTGTCCCTGAAGTGATGTCATCTCCTCTGTTGCTGTTAGTGCGATACATGTTTTTACTGCTTTGTGGCTGGTGGATATGGAGCCCGAGTAATATGAACTGCACATTTGCTTTCTGTTATGTGCTATGTGTGTTCCTGCAACCACTTCAGGACGCTGTTACTTTTATTGCCATATTACAAGATCAGTTTCTGCGTTCTGCCCCTCTCCTTTTGGTTAGGGTGTTATGTATCTCAACTAGATGAGATCCCTAGATATAGCCCCCTTGCATTTTTTCCTCCGTGTCTTTAACCTGAATCTTTAGAATGCAAAATTGGTATCTGTTGATATTCAGAATGGTTGAGCTATGGGTTACCTGAGCTGTTCTTAGGGCTCTTTTAATGGAGAACTCTGAACAAAACTTCTTGCTTGGGTGAGGGCTAACCAAACATAGAAATTAGAAATTTGAACAGAGCATTCTTGAAAGCTTCTCAAAGGGAAGTTACCTCATCTTACTCCTCCGATTCGACTTACTATGTATCTTTCAACTACGGTGGCAGAGTCACCACCTATTCCTCACCTGCTCTCCACATTTTTCTCAGAAGAGGGGGCAGCCAGCAGCACCTCAGTACTGCTGAACAGCTCTTAGATGGAAGCGCCATTTCAGGTACAAAATCCTGACCTGCTTGTCAGTCATTAATCCTGTGTAATACATTTCTTGTGTAATCCAGAATCGTGTATAAAAAATGTTTAAGATTACAACTATTCCAACTGTTATTCCCTTTATGCATTATTCTGTACTGCTACTACAGCCATTTCCATCCCCGTTTGACCATAAATTCCCTCTTTCACTAGTTACCCATCCTTTTTTCAAAAAATTCAGCCCCTTCTTGTGCTGATACTCTGAGTCCCAATCTTCCTGCGCCACCAGGACCCATCTGACTCCCATTACCGATAGTTTTCACAACCTTGCTTCTGGTTACTCAGACACCTCCAGCCGGCAGCCTACACTGACCTCTTCATCCAGCCTGGCGTCTCCCTGGGCGTGCTCCATGCTGCCTGAATGCTGACTGAGAAGGGACAGGAAACCTGCTCTCAGTTTTCATATCTATCCCAGGCTGGTTTGGAAGCGGAGCTATAGGAATGATTCTCCCGGAGCTCCTAAGCGTTGTGGTGGGCACCCACCCAGGCCTCTGCAAGGCTGACGCCGCTCCACACAAGTGTTTGGCAGGGGTACACAACAGACCCAGCCACACGGGGTGCTCTGTCTTCACAGAGCCTGGTCCTGCCAAGGAGCCGTGAGGGTTTGGGCACACTCCGAAGCAATGGGATCATCCCATGTTTCAACCGCTGAAAGTAAAAAGCTTTGCTGAGTGTATGCAACTTTACAAAGGTTTGTAACTTGCCCAAGTTTCAGACAGAGGTCAAAAGTTGCTTCCCTGACATAAAATCCTTTTCCTTAATGGAGCACGAGGAGGGAAAAGAGTCCTTCAGAGAAAGAGATCCCCAAGGAGACACGCCCAGCGACCAGGGCAGACCTATACCATGACCCAGCACCAACAGACGGCGTGGGCAGTGCAGGAGGGTTAAAGAGTGCCTCGGCTCTTCAGGTTTCTATGGTTATCCTCACGTTAGAAAACTTAACAGGAGCATTTCTCATCTAAAACTGGTAACTGACGGCGTGCAGCAGCTCGCTGATTGTTTTCTGGAAGGTGTGCTATAGAGAAGAGGCAGATCAAGTAGACTAACAGATAATAACAAGTTACGGTTTTCAGAGTTCAAGATTATCACGTATTTAATTCCATGCACCACACCTTTTTCAGATACCACCGCTCCAATACATTCTTTCCACATTAGATTTGAAAGATTAAAGGGAAGAAATAGCAGGATCCATGTTCTGCATAGTACATACCAGTTTTGAGCATTTGTTTCTCTGGGGAGAAGGGATTTGAATCATAGGCATTGGGAACAAATGAGCAATCCAAACAGGTGCTGCAGTTGAAAACTATACGTGAAGAAAAAAACCTCCCTTCTCTTCAATATTTTGTCCTCTTACGTTTTTAGCCAGATGTTATGCGAGTACTTTGGTACTGCTTTCGTGAACACTCTCTTGAAGTATTACAGAAAGCTGAGAAATGGAAAGACTATAAATGTGTGCGCATTTCCCAGATGAATTTTGTTTGCCAACCAGTGCATAGGAACAAAGTGAGTTAAAAGTCAGAGTAGAGAAATTCCTCTGAGCATTTTGATTATGAGAAGATTTGTAGGGCTTTACTGTAATAACTATAAAATACTTCAAACTGGTTTCTTAATGTCATAGCATTATTTATTTTCAGAGCAAAGTTCAGAAAATTTTGAATGATTGTATATAAATTTTTTTACATGTCATGGCTCCTTCAAATATGCATATGTATACTTTTTTTTTCAGAATTGATAGATTGCCAAGTTGTCTGACCTCTCAAGAGAGGAAGTTGGGAGGACAGTTTAGTAATATTTTCTTTCATTCCCAATGTGGAATAAGATCAAAAAATATATATTTTAAATTCCGTTAATAGCCTTATCTTTTCTAAACCATAAGGTACTGGCAAAATAACAGCACAAGTAAACATGGCTCTTGATGCGCCACATTAAAAAAATGGCTTTTGTTTATGAAAACTTTTTTTTGTTGTAGAAACTTGTGGGAATAATGTTGTATTAATGGTAGGATGTTGACCTTTTCCAGCTATGGAAGATAGTCTCAGAACAGGATCCAGGAAAAACAAACATGGAAACTACTTAACTCCTTAGTTGTGTGCCTGAAACTTTGTGAGGAAGCATTATTTAAACTTAGGCTATTGTACTTACAGATTGTGTCATTACATTAAAGTGCCACACACACACAACCATTTTCACTAAGCACAAAGTTATCAAGAGCTTAAGGGAACAAATAACTTCTGTGAAGAAGAATATTGCTATAATTTCATTTAATATATGTAAAAATATGCAGTCATCTGCTGTTGTCTGTGTTTTGTCTACATTTATTTATAGTCTCCCAGGTCAAAAGTAGGCCAGATTTTTCTCCAGATTTTAGGGTACACAGTGTAGTGCTGCTGAACAAGAAATCATACTGAGAAAAAGAGTGAAAACAAACAAGTTCCCTGTTACTTTGGACTTGAGCTCATGGTTCTCTTGTAGGCTAAAACTGTCCCCTCTGCTTTCTTAAGTGGAAAAAAATAAAAACTCAGGTGAACTCTGCAGAGCTTGTGTGTGTGACCTTTGCTGTAGAGTCCACCTTCACCTCTGCTAAATTAACTCCTGAACTGAGGGCTAGCCACAAAACTTAAGGGCTACTGACGTCCACACGGGATCTTGAAATGAGGTTTGGGAGATGTACAGATGACTTGGTAGTTTCTCTGGAGAGAAACCAGTGAACGTCCTTGGTAGGGGAAAAAGAATACTCTCTGATCCGTCTGTGTACTGCGTCTTCCTCTTTTTGGACCAGTTGTAGTCAGATGCCTTGTAGGTGCTGTAGGAAGAGAAGGAAGTTTCTCTTCTATTCCTGTTCCTTTGCCCACACATGTTTCTTCTAAAGCCTCTCTGATGTCAGTAGATAACAGGAAAAAGTATCCGTCAGATCTTCTTACAGGACAATTACTGAATATCAGCTTCAGCTTCAAGAAGAAAATGGAGCTACGCCAGTTCATATCAGCTGGGCATTGCACCCATGGTCTCCACTAGGTCTCATTCTCCATTCTTGTCAATCAGATTGTATTTTTCGTTATGAACAAAAAAGGCAGATTTTATTAACATCAGGCAGTTTTAACCTTTTCAATAAACTGTGTAGATCAAGAATACACAGGGTGAAATTGGGCATTACTACAGTGTACCAGTTCACCCTTTAGAGTGATATATGCCCAGCAAACAAACAAAATCAGAAACATTGTTTTCAAAATAGGGTTTTTTTTTCCCCAAAGAGATTAGATTTCTGTATTTTCTTTAGGCAACATGTAAGTACTACCTTTTAATTGCCAGAAGTGCACTTTTTACCATTCTGGGGCTCCCAGGCCTGTTGGGACACAAGGTACTTCAATATACATATTGTTTGTCGGTGGAGAACCTCGGTATCAGCTTTGAATAACATAGGAGTGTGTGAGAAGTTACTATCAAAAAACAGAAGCAAAAAGCGTTCCCCTCAGATATATATACTATATGACTTGTCCCTGCTCCTGACATGGATTGGCAGCTAGCTCATGAAGCAGCAGCTAATCCTACAGCTCGCAGTTCACCCTACTGCAGTGAATCAGCACTGATTTTGGCCCAGCTGTATGTTCTTCTGATAGTTCAGTAATTACTGCATGAGCATCTGAGTTGTGCCTGCAGCCAATGCATGAGCAGAAATGAGGTGCAGGAATCGCTGCAACCTCCAGGCAAGCTGTCCTGCTTGTAGCCTTGGGCTCTCGGGAAATGTTGCTTCCCTTCCTGGCTTAGCCACAGAATCCTAGTCTGTTGGAAAGGAAGTCATATAAGGTGAATCTCTCAAGAGCTCAGTTCTCTTTAGTTACTGAGGTAAAATGGATTTTTGAAAGTGTTTGATAACAAGTTATGTCTGTTGTTTGTTGATTTTTGGTCATCATACTTATTTACTAAGAAGTAATTAACTGGGAGTTGAGGGCTCCTTAGGGAACTTGGAGCTAGGGTTTGGTACTGAATATTTTTGGAAACTAGGTTCTTGTCTTTTGTTTAATACTGCTGTGGCTGATGTTCTCAACCTTAGTAAAGAAAATATCAACAATTCCCTCCTTCAGCCCTCTTGTTTATTTACAGTGAAAGCTCTCTAAACTGTTATTCAATGTGCATGTAGAGTGCCTCTCACACAAAGGCCTTGATCTCTCAGACTCTGTAGGTAGTACAACTAATAAGCACTTACAGGGCTTTTGTCTTGTTTATGTCCTAGTAAACTGTAAGGTATGCCATCTCTGCTACTGTTGCCAACAGAGATACATCTAACTTTCTTCTAAAGACCTCCAGTGATGGAGACTCCACGGTCTTCCCCAGCAAGCTTGTCAACATATGTGAAGTGCACATGCTGGTATCTCTGTTATGCCCCACTTAGTCTTTGCTACTGCAGTCTAGAGAGATCCAACTCATTCATTTATTACTTGTAGGTAAAGTTTCTTGTATCACTGATCATTCTTTATTATTTTCCTCTTGACTCTTGAAATGCAGTGTCCAGAACTGAACTTAGACTATCTGGCCAAGAGCTTATCAATACTGAGAAGAGCATAGGGATTACTTCATGTGTCTTATGGGGTATATATGCCTGTCTACAGTGTTCAAAAACTCAGAGGTGAGAAAGGTTGTTAAATGAGACAATTGTCGTTTCCATCTTGGATTACGTTTTTGCTGTGGCATCTCTTCAGATTTGAATCTGGTGTTCTACAAATGTGTATGTATCTGAATGTTGCAGTTCAATATTTAGTGCAACTTTTATTGCCAAGTAACTCCTGTTAGTGGGAGCTGTACCTAAAGGATTTAAGTCTGTGGAGGTGGAGAATTATTCCACAGACCATACGACTATCTCTGCAACAAATACTGTAAGAATTGTCAGTCAGTATGACAATTATCTTCTGTCACTAGAAGGTTTCTTCTGTCCCCAGTCAGAACCTCAGACCATCGAGGAGGCTCGGAGTATTTCTAGAAAGGTGCTAGAAACTGCAGTCTCTATTTAGGAGGAGGTGAGGAGCATGAGAAGGATGTGACATTCACTGGGAGTTGTGGAAATCTGTGTCTACCCCTTTGGGTTTTAACATCATTTCCCTTATCAAAGTTTGGAGGAAATGCTTGCCCAACAGTACACCTTGTTTTGATAGCTTGGTAGTAAATCAGAGTGAGGAGGTATTAAGGTGTAAGTGGCAGCCTGTAATTGCACAGCGCTGCGTAGACCCACGGTATTTTCTACACATGCAGTATGACACCTCCTTGACTCCCTAAGATTCCAGAAAGTGAGAAAAGCTTGTTTATGACTGCCTTTTCAAAGCCAGTCAAAACAAAGTAAAAATAACAGGGATCTTAATCAACCCCTGCCAATTGGCCAAAGTGACTGGGCACGCTTTGCTTAGGTCAAAATTTTGCTGGAACATATCAGTGAGTGAGAAGTTCATTTGCAGTGTAACTATGCCAATAAATAGCCAAAAAATAACACTTGGAAAACTTGGTAGACGGACAGCTCTCCCATGTGTCAGCAGCTACTTTTCCAATGCAGTGAGAACGGTGGGTAGTGGAGGGGAGTTGTGGGAAGGTTTTGGGAGTGGGGGTTGATTGGAATAGTTTTAGTATGATGAGGAGTGTCTTTTAGCTAATCAGTTGTCTGAATGGAATTTTATCTCTACTGGGAGGTGAGCTCATTCGCCTTTATCGAGCTCAAATCCATGTTTAGAAAAAAAAAAAATCAAAGTAGGATGCATTCTTCTTGATGGCTTATTCTTACAAAACACAACTGCTTCTTACCACCCAGTGTCGCCTGAAAATTAGCTGTGTCTTGATTTTGGTCTGTTTTGTACTTTCTTTTGCTGAAACAAAAAATGTAAGCCCTCAGATTAGCTCTTTGTATTTCTGGCTGGTTTTCAGTGACGGATTTTAGAGCATCTCACAGCCCATAAAAATTTTATCAAAGTACTCCAGCCACCTTCTTCTTGTTGCTGTTTTTTTTCTTCCTCTCTTTTAAGACCAGGTTATAGAGTAGAAGTAAGGCAGGGTGTTTTATTCACTCTAAGGTTCACCGAAACCCAGCTGGCCATCCATGCTACCAGGCAAGGAACCTCCCAAGTCTGTAGAGTTGCTTTCCTACCCTGCTTTCATTGGCTGGCTGTTTTTCTTTTTCTCCCTGGCTATCCCTATGCCAACCCCACCCATCTCTTTTAGCTGGTGCTTTTCTCTCCAGGAATGTGCACCTGATGAACCTGAAGATGCTCTTCTTGCCAAGTGGCTATTTGGCGAAGAGATTTTTGGAGGGTGTGGGAGTGTACAGTGAAGGAGACAGAAGGAGGAAGGTTGTGGATGTGATTTGTCTAGGAACCCACAGCAGATGGCTGGGACTAAGGCCAGAAGAGGAGATGAGCAGCGGGGAGCAGGGAGGAACAGTGAGCTGGGCAGTAGAGGAAAGCGGTTGAAATGCAGCAGGGCTCAGGGTTGCACAAGGGGAAGATAACTTAAGTCTGTTCTGTGTAAATGTTTATGCAGTAGACATGATCCTTGATAAGCTGTCATGGAGCAGAAGTTGACGTGTTTGTGTTCCTCTCCCTGTTTGAATAAAGTTGTTGGAAACAGAGGGAATTGGGGTATTGTCAGTGTAATGTTTTGTTTGTCTGAGGGGCAGATTAGGCTACGAGGTATAAGAGTGCCCAGCTCACTCACCGTGGGCAGCCAGCATGCTGTTCAAATAGATGGCTCAGTGCCGGCTCAGCCTCTCTTGCTGTGGGCACTGAGCACCCAGACCTCTCTTGATGGTGTCAGGGAGGGAACGACATTACCACATTACTTCAGGGGAGAAGGCAGAGGAGTCAGGGAGAAGGGGCATGAGTGTTATTTAATCACATCTTGAGTTTGGCCAGTCAGCAGCAAATGGCCTTTGCTTCTTGGGTACTTGATTAAAAGACGTTTCTGCTAAGCTAAAATGAATCTGGTTCCCAAGTCAACCTTTGGAAGATTTTCAAGAAACCACTAAAAATGCAGTGAGGACTTAGTGATATAAATCTTATTCTAGTAAATAAACTGAATCACAATTTTCCAAAGCCGTTCTAGGAGTGGATTTTATAAGGCTCCCTGGGTGACAGAGAGAGGAACGGCGGCATGGACTGGGATCCAGGGCTCTCCTCCTCCATTTTCCCAGGCTGCAGGAAGGCTGCCGGCACTGGATGGGCTGAGGATGGAAGTGCGAGCTCCTGTGAGATGGAAAAAGTGACTCATCCATCCTCCTCCCTAAATACTGCCTAGGAAGGACAACGCAGGCTGGATTTCTGTGCTTGTCCTTTGCTATAGAGACCTTTCTGTAAAGGAAGTGTGGCTGGAGGAAAAGGGAGGGGGTTAGAAGAGCCAGGTCCCAGTCTCCGCCGGTCAAGAAGCATCTGTATAGCCAGGGCTGAGCCCCACAGCTTGCCCCACAGAAAGGCTGCCTATCCTACTGACTCCGTGAAAGGGAAATTCCTTACACAAGTATTCGCAAACTTCTCCCTTCTGAGTTGGCCACCTGTAGCCCTCCCAGCTGTCACACTGGAGGGTCTGCTCCAGGCTGATCCCGTGCTTCGAGATCAGACATAAAAGTGGTGAGGAGAAGGATTTCTTAAGAAGGTAACTGAACAGGAGACGTTATATTTTGTTGGTGTTTCAGGCAGAACTAATGCATACTGGAAGCACCAATAAAATGAGGAAATTCAAAACTAATGGTAGTGTCGCTCCGTAAGATACACTGTAGATTTTACTCCAGTAGTTTGAATTTAATTTTCTTTTTTAATTAGGCAATTGTCAGTAAGAGGCTCAAACTTGCAATTAAATTTAAGTTTGTAGAAATATTCATTACGAAGAAGTGCTAAACCTCTTGAACTTACACACACTAAGATGATAATCCATTTTGTCCTAAAAGAACATAATGAAGGAATTCAGTGAATGGGAATTACATAAACTCTTCCATTGGTGTTGGAGGACATGATCTATAAATTAGGAGATTGAGAGTAAACAGGAAATTCCACAGAACAATTTCAGGATAAAGAAACTATAGCAACAGATGGAAAGATGTTTCTGTTGGAAGATTTTAGAAGTTGGTTTTCATACCTCTACCTTTTTTTAAAAGAAACAACCACTCCATCTCCATGTGTTAGTTGTGAATTTCAGCTGTGCGTTAGCGGAGCAATGCTAGCGCCAGCTAGAGCAAAATGCTGCACAACTCTTGTCAAAAGTTCTTGTTCCCATATACAGGTCACACTTTTTTCCTCTCTGCTTTGAGTCACATTGGGAACTTTGTGGGCATGATACGTCTGAAAAGCACCCTAAATATGTGAACATATGGACAAGCATGTTTGAATATGTTTGGGTTTTCCTTAGGGCCAGAGCAAGATAACAGATAAATGGAAACTAGATCTTGCAATGAAAAATAATTGAAGCCTTCATGCCTGATGTATCTTATATAATGTAAAGGAGACGGGGGTCTATTTTCTACTCATTTTAGCGGTATGGATCAGGCTTTAGTAATAACTCCTGGTAGCAATTAGTCACAAAAAGACTTACTCAGTCTTTTTATTTCACCAGCTTTTCAATCTCACAACAAAATTCAACCTGCTTTCTACAAGGATATTCTCAGAAATATATTAACATTCCTACTCAATAAAAATAGGACCTTTCAATATTAAAAAAAAAAGGGACAGAAATGTTCATGTCCACAAGTTATTATTATTTTCATAGCAACTACTTTGTAAAACAACAAAAAGCACAAAAAAAAACCAACAGAAGAGAGGCTAATTAGCAAATAGTTTGAATGCTTGAGATAAGGAATCATAATGGCTAGTAGGAAAGAAGAAACTTCACGTTTAAGAGAGTTTCTCAGCAAGCTGCATAATAATGTCCAAACATACTTCCTTTTGGCACATGTCGTTATACACAGACAAAGAAACAGGAAAAGATTTTTTTTTTTTAGTTCCCTGTGTCAGAAGCATACACTGATGGAGAACTCAGCCATAAAAGTACATTATTCTTACTAAAGAGAAAAAAATAGCCTCGGTTTTGTGCGAAGCGCTGTATTACAGTTGGAGGAATGTAACTCTGAAAAGGATGCTTTGGTGGATCAGGTTCTGGTTTTCATCTATGCGCTGCCTTGGCTCAGTATTACTGATGTGCTCTACAAACGCCAATGGAGTATAAGCCGACTCGTAGTTGATAAAGAAACATGGCCCTTTGCTATGCAGAGCGTGAATTTTCAAGGCTGCTGTAGACATGGCAATAGACAGAAAAGCTGGTCAGTGCAGCCGACACTGGGCTTCTCAGTTGTTCTCCAATCTAAATATAGAAAGCTGCCCATATCACATTTCTCTCCCCGGAGGTGGACCTCCAGAGAGCAGAGCTCAGCAGGCACACAGTAAGGATGGTGAGCAAATGTGAAAGAACCGTGGTTCCCCTCCTCCACAAAAATGGACACCTGCATGCTAGGCGTGAAGAGCTTTCCCTGTGCACGTGTGCGTGTTTGTGTGTGTGTGTGCGCGCAAGACTGCTTACTCATGCTTTTACCGAGCAAATCATTCTCGCAATTAGTATGAGTTTACTGTGAAGAAAATTCATGCAAATAATTTTAGGGAAGTTTTCTTCTTTGTAATATGAAATAAACAAAAAGGTAAACATGGACTTCTTTAATGAACAGTTCCAAATTAGTATGACAAACTGAGTTACAGCTATTCTACTGTCATTATTATTCACACAGAAATTTGATCCTAATCTGAAAAGAGGGCTTTACTCACCCACGTAATGCAAATAATGAGAAAAGATACAGTTTTGCCACTGCGGAAAATGCTGCCTATTGAAGCGACAGAGACTTGAAGAAAGGAGGTGTTATCCGCTGTAAGACCTTTGCCAGTGTTAAGAAGGAAAGCCATGATGGAGCTGAGGATTAAACTACTCAGACCTGCAGAGTGTTAGTGCGGTATTTTAGCTATGAAATCATGGTAGTGTTCTTAATTTCTGCTTGTTGTCTCCATGTAACTGTTTGGTACCAGCTGCTTCATTAGAGTGGTGTCTAAATCAAAGTATCCTGCAGGTCCTCTTGCAGCCAGCCCTGCAGTGCCAGTGCCCCTACAGGCTCTGTTCCTCCATCTTGATGAGCTTCATGCTTTTCCAGTAGACTATGGGGCAGAGGAAGGGGAAGAAGGAGGCAAGGAGCACCTGTGTCTCATCCTGATATACAGTAAGGAAATGGGTGGGATAAGCATCTGGATCCAGGAGCTGGGAAGCTGTGCTTGGTTCTCTTTAAATGTAGCCCAAACTGAAAAGGAGGAGCCAAATTCTGTCCTGCATGTATAAGGACTTCTTCTTCTGAAGACCAACAGCAATCGAGACCTCCCCGCTCCCCTGTGAAAATTCCAGAGCATTCAATGTGAAAAATCTGATTTCTTGCCTTGTTGAGATGTGTTTTAAATAGCCTAGCTGGATCGCTCTGCAGGGATGCTGACGCCACTCTAAATAAAACTACGCAAGCAGTCCAGCTATGATGTCACATTAATCTCAACAAGCGTATTATTCAAGTGCAGCTGAATATTAAACCTATCGCAAGAGCTCATGTAGGAGGAGATGATTGTGCAGTAGCAACTTTGTTTAACATTTCTTCACGTCTGTGGCTAACGATGAGTTCTTGAGTGTGCTAGACACTACTAGAAAAGGGAAGGATTTTGCAGCTCCTGGCACTGCATATTATATACCAGCAGAAAAAGCAAAGATTTATTTTTGCTTGCTGAATGAGAGAGAGAATGAAGTGCTGAGAGGTCTGTAACATTTCATACTCTCTTAGACACAAAGAGCCAGATGAATATTGTTGGAAAGAATGTGTTTATACAAGAATCATATTTATCTCAGAAGCTGGGGTCCTAACGTTAGATGAGGCATGGGGTGAAAAAGCTGAGCATGTCATAACTCAGCAAAATTCCTGCTTCTGTCATGTATTTGAGTAAGCTTCAATTAGTTATTTTTAGGGGGTTGTTTTCAGAACAGCTTACATACAATTTGTTTGCAATAAACATTTGCATATAGATTGAGAGAAAATAAAATACGTTCATTAAGAAAGCATTGTTTTCCAACTTTGCTTAACTTTCCTGAGACAAACAGTCACAAATGGTACTCCGTAAATGCGTGCATTTGAGGCTTTCAAAGAAATAATCACCCGGCTTTTAGACAAAGTATCAGGCTCGGTCTCAACCTTGCACTACATTGCAGGTTGTTGATAGTGCAATCTGGATGGCTTCTTCTGGGATCTCAGAGTACATTCCCATGCTCTTTGACTTCATTGATTTAATGGTAAATGGCACATTCTTGGAATGCTTTCAGCGGAAGGATTCTATATTATACGGATAGGAATAAGCATGTGAAATAGTTTGTATTTTAAGCAGAGCTGTTATTCCCTCTTGTTATATTAGTGTCGTTTCTTTCATTCCCATGTTATTCCTAAAGCTTGTTACTGTGAGAGATTCTGAGCTATGAGAAACCGGAGTTAAACTAGCTTTTGCTCTAAACTGCTTTCTAAGAAAAAAAAGGAGAGACATTGGAAATTTTCCCATCGCACATCTGTTAGATGTTAGACCCAAATTTGTTCCCAGTTCAGCTGCACTGGTCTAATACTGGAGTGGTGTAATTGAACTCAGTGGAGTTAATCAGAGATGACAAGGCAATAGAGTTTATTGCAACGTACTTACTGTTTAAATAGCAGTGATGGCTGTGTACTGAAAGCTAAAATAATCCCATATTAAGAAAATCTTATAGTGAAAGGCAGAGAAATCTATGAATCATACATTTTAACATAAAGAAACTGTAAATGGCCACAAGTTGACCCAGAGAGAACCTTATTCTCGCAGGCTTCCACCATCAGTCTCTCTTTGCAGTGGGAACCTTTTCTGCATCCACTGCTGCAAGCCAGTGAATGTCCTGTTCCAGCAGTGTATTCAGTCTGTACTACCTTTTGAATATCCTTTCCTTTTTCACTAATTCTGTCAGAAAGAAATACATCTAAATCTGAGTTCTGATTTGCAGCATGTACACTTACATTTCAGTTCACATGAAAATTAGGGAAAATAAAAGTTAAATGACAATAAAAGCCCATTTAATAAAGATGTGTGCACAAGCTGTTACCTCCTTCACTTTAGTTATCAAAGCCATATTAGTCAGAAGCTACACTGTTGGGAAGAAGATGAAAAATAAGGAAGACTAAATTTCTGCTCAATCCCCTTTTGGAAAACTGCAGCAGGGGAAAGGGGAATTAAAGCTGCTCTGCAAAAGCAGCTGAAGAGGTTCCCTCCAGCATGAGGAAATCTTAGGCTGGACTAAGGCCAGGAGAGCCAGGCTGGCAACATTGACTCCATTCACAGCACAGCAGGTGTAAAAGGCAGGAGACAGCAAGATCCAAACATGCCGTCCTCCAGCGTAAAAGCGAGGAGGCTGCTCTTGGGTGGCGTATGGCAGAACAAATGTTAACAGAGCCAATTTTGCTGACCTGAAATATTTTCAAGACTTGAAATATTTTATTCCTAAATAAGGCAAAACTGAGAAATTTTTTTTTAAAGGACTGAGATGGAAAACCAGATTTAGAAAAAGAAATACAGACATGGCAATGCAGCCTAGGCAATGCAGCACAGCTCTAGGCTTGAACCTGAGCTTCCCACGTCTCCTGTGAGTGCTATAGCCATTCGCCAGCACAAGAGTTGGCACCTTCTCTCATTTTGACCAAAACTCCCATTTTGGAGTTGGGAATTCTGTCCCATTTTTCCCCCCATGTCTTCTAAACTGATCCATTCAAAGAATCTTTTCTGACAGATTGGTGTTTTCTGATAAGAAAACATTCAGCAAAATAATCCTAAACAGCTCTGGTTTTAAGGCTGCTTAAGCCCAGTGCTGAACTCTCTTTGGACTGCCCTCAGAATGGGTGGCTTGTGTGGTTTTATGTTCCCAGCTTTGTTTAGCCCTGCAGATCTAGAAAAGCTGCAAGTATGCAGTGGTTGAGCTTGTGTTTCACTTTGGTTTTTCACAGCAAGAAGAGTGATAAACTCTTATACGGCCTACTTGGGATCTGTAGGACTAGTAACACTTAATTGTACAGATTTTTTGGCATTCGTGTCCAGCCTTCAAACACAGCACTTCACAACCAGGACTAACTGCAGCTTATTCATTGCTTTACCATCCATGGGCATAACATTTCGCTTCGAGTAGTGCTGCTGAGAGCACACTGTATTCCTGTTAATATTACACGACAGCTTGAGATTTTTTGGAAGCCTCCTCTCTCAGACTGTTTATCCGTCTACATTGATATTTGTCTAGAGATATGTTTTACAGTCTATTTACTTACAAATGTGTCAGAAAATTGTTTACCAATAAAATGTGGATAAAAATATTTAGTATGTGTGTATCAGTTGCCAGTAAATTTTTTCTATCCACAATTTTTTAAATGTTAAAAAGAGATAATAATGCAAAAATGAATACATTTCAATGATAAAAGGTATGTCATTTATTGGGGTATATTCAGTTTATTCTGGCTACCCCATAATCAAAATAAACTGACAAAAAAACCCGCTTATTTTCTCCATTCAGACCAATAGAGTGCACCATTTGGACCTCATTTCCAGAATCTTTTCTCACAGGAATTTCCCACTGATGTCGTGGATAGTCTGTCTGAGCAACAACCGAACGATCAGGCAAAACCGCAATGATTGTTGCAGGCATCTGATTATAATTACTAGCAAAAGTTCTGATCCTTATTTCTCCAGCTATAGCTCCAAATGTTTAACTAATAGCACCACATACAAACATTATGACTATTATTTTGGTGGGTTTAGGCACTGGGCAGCACAGACAAATTTTGGAGCAAGTTCATGAGAGTGACTCAAAAAATCTTTGCCATGACTGCAGCTTCTAAGCAATTTTGCAGGAGGCAGAACAGAGCATGTAAACAGCGATGGAAAATTATCTGAACTAATCAAACCAACTTATCATGAATGAATAGTCTTTCTGTGGAGATGATGAGGAGATGTAATGGAATGATGTAGGAGAACTTAAACAAGGAGCTCTGTATTTCATGCTTGTGATAGTAAGTGGCCTTGGGACGTTCATTTTTCATAGTATTTATGCTCATTTTTAGTGCCGTGGTCTCCATGCAGGGGATTAAAATGAATCTGTCCAATTATTATGTGAATTTTACATAACTTTGTAAAGAAAACTGAGTACTGCACATGAGCTGTTCATTTTTTGATGTTTGTAGAGCCTATTGTAGATCAATAGCATGGAGATGGAAAGTCATCTTTACTCAAGGAAGATGGGCAGTACTGACCAGGATTGTAGGTACACCAGTACTGGATGCTACCCCATTCTTTTCAGTCCACATGGAGACCAATGGAAGGAAGACCTGATAGTGTAGAGTGGAACCAAAGACTCCCTTAGGCAGGGCAGATAAACAGCCCCCATGAAGGAAGATCTCCTGTGTTCACCCCTTCCCTCCACCCTCCCAAAACGAAATCCACTCAGAAGAAGGTGGTACAGAGATGGCTGTATGCCTCATTTCTGCCTCCCAAAGAAAGCCGAAGAAACTTTTCTGGCAGATGCTGTGAGAAGCAGCTAACAGTTTGGGACAACTTCATTGGAGCAGTACCATTAAATAGGCACCACTAAAAATCACTGGTCTCTTTTTTAGGGTTCGACCGTCCCATTGGGTTCTCATGGTCCTTAGGAAGGACAGCAAGGAGAGCAGCCTCTCTGCACAGCACCCATGTCTCCCTAAAAGGAACTGATGAGCTTCGGCCCAGAAATTAGCATGGGCTTAATTTAAACAGAAGTAGTAACTCATATTTGCATTTTTTAGGCTGAAGTAGCAGGGCAGTGAGGTGTAACCAGTGGCTTCCTGACTTCTAGGGCAGCAGCCCCACCAGGAATGCCTGTTGATGGCTCTTCCATGCACTGATGCACATCAGGAATATTCATTGGTGTAGCAGTGGTACAAGAATCTCTGCAAGGCAAAATTTAATCTTTGAAGAAAGGAATCAGTAAGTATAATTTTTGGAAGTGTTCATACCACAACTTTATTACAAATAATTATTCAGTGTTGTACCATTTAAGTCTCCTGAAGGACATATAGGAGCATTTAAAAAGAGGAAGTACTTGAAATTGCTTCGCAGATTTTCCCATGCACCTCTGACACCCCTCAACCATTGCTTGCAAAAAAATAAGTAGGTGTGGCTGCAGACAGCTGACCTTGAGTGAGGCTTTGACAATCATATCATATAATCTTTGCAATACAGTATTAAAGTTACCTGAAAAGATAGGCATATTTTGGGCCATATTTTGAAGGTCATGAAATGCCCGTTTTTCAAGTCTCACTTAGTCCACTCAGTGGCTTCTTGTGTACCCATGGACTGTAAGTTGCTGATAGTCAGCTTTGCTATGAGGACATGCTGGGATAAATCTCAGATTTCTTTGACTTATGTCCATCCAAAATGGCCTGCAAGGTGCCCTTTTGATAGTTGTGTCTGCCTAGAGCATCATGCTTCAATCCCTGCCATCTAATGCGTCTGATGTGGAGCAAGGTGTACTGATTACAGCTAGAATCTATTCTTTTTAATAATGTTTTTTAACTCATTTCCAAAAATTTATGATCAACTGTGTCATCAGTCTTTTAAATCTGGAACTGATACTGATGCATTTTACTGAACACATACATCTGAGCAACCTGATCTAGTTGAAGATGTCCCTGCCCACCCCAGGGGGTTGGACGAGATGACCTTTAGAGGTCCCTTCCAGCCCAAACTATTCTACAATTCTATGATTCTATGTTCCATTAGATTTAGGAAAAGAAGTGATTAATAATGTAAAAGCCTTTTAAATGGATGCTTGCATATTTTCTATTTAATCTCGGAGATTTAACTGATTTTTTTCACTATGCATCTTTGGGACGGTGCAAGAAGTCCCACTGCTGTGTGGCTTCAGTTGTTTAAAATTTCTGGATGTTTTTTTAATTATGAAGGCGGAAGCATGCTTTAGCTAGCACGTGACTGAACAAGACTTAAATTATGTCACAGCCTGGCTTTTCATGTTTACATTTTTGCCACTGTGTATTATTATCCCAACACATATCTTTTGCATTTCTTCTATGATGTTGTTAACAGCTGCACAAAAAATGTCTTCTGAAATGTTCTTCAAGCGTCTTCCTTAGTTTTCTCCATAAATAAAAGAAGTCCTGTTTATCTCTGTGTTGAAGGATTGCTGCTGATGCTGAAGCAGTCTAATAAAAATAATTAGCAAATATCAAACTGACAGAAATTCACCTCAGTTCAGAAGGGCTTGTCTGAGACCTGCGGCTCTCTTGAGGTGAGATAGGGATTGTGATACCTGCACGGGTTTCTGCAAAGGGTGGAAGAGGACTCACTGTGGACGTCAGAGAGGTGAGCGTGAGGAGGTGCTGGGCATTGACTGGAGGTAAGTGTTCTCCTCAACAGGTGCTTCCCATCTTCAGTTCACTGCACAGGAGTGATACTGCCGTTAGCTCAATGCAGACCAGTCTCAAGCCAGCATTAGTATCTGCACGCACTTACTCGCTGAGGAATAAGAAAGCTGTAGTTTTGCCTGTTTATCCTACAATCACTCTTTAATATCAGGCAAACGTTAAGGTAAAAGTAAATTTTATAGTAATTTGTTCTTTAATAAAATAGTTACAGTTTAGCTACTGTTTGGCTACTGTTAGTCTAGACAGAGTGCAGAAAAAAGCAAAAACAAAGCAAAAAAGCTGTCTGTACTTAATTTTGTTTCCAGTAGGTTCCCTATTTTATCCTGTGAACGCTCCATCCAGAAGTCTGTCTTTCAGTTCAAAGGCAGCGTTGTCATTGTGGGAGATGGAGCTGTGCACTTGAACAGCATCGTGTTCTGGCGTCAAGTCTGTCTCTACCAGTTTTCTTCTCAGGGGTTTATGTGTAGCTTCACATCTCTTCCCAACTGCCCTCCACCTCAGACATACCATTTCTAACGTCTCTAAATAGGATTAATGGCTGACATGTGGCTGCCAAGGCTTTAGAAATGTTGATGTCCCTCAGCATGACTTCATGGAGCATCTCTTGCCCCGATTTTGGTTTTTTTCCTAAAACTTCTGGTTCCTTAATATTACTAATTTGTTCATCTGTAGTGAACGAAGTGATCCCCGCATACTGTCGGGGTAGGATTTAGTGTCTATTTCTCTTTCTAAGTTGAAAACATACCAATTAATAGCTGTATATTGTATATGAAGGACAGTAATGCATGTGCTTTATAAATAGCATGGACCAGAAAAGACTAGAAAGAAACAGTTGACCGAACAGCCTTGCAGTAATAGCGTTTGAAGGAGGGAATCACTGATCCTAGCTTGTGGGCGTCCCTGCCTTCCCCGCGCTGGCAGAGCCTGCCATTCCTCCAGGGTCTTCCTCACCCTTCCTATCGCTTTCCCTGCCATTTCCTACTTTGATCCAACTAATTTCAGCTGTTTATTTTTACTTTCAACGATCTATTTCTACTACTTATGTTGTCAGCAGCGGTCTAGGGCAGCAGTGTTCTCAGTGCGATGGAGAATGTTGTACCCTGTCGTCAGTTAGCTGTTTTCTCAAATCATGGCTGAGTTCTACTGTCAAGGATTAGATATTCAATTGGGTAATGAGGTCATCAGTTCTCTAAGATATGACTTGAATGAAGTAGCAAGTTACTTAGCTAAACAGCTGAAAAGCAGTCTACTAAGTCTAATCTTTTGCTAGATCTTGAAATATATTTCCAGCTATTTTCCTTAACATTTCTCCTGTATTTTCTAAATACGTTTAACTTTTTTTTTTTTTCAGATTTTCTGCATACTAAGATCTGAATTTGTTGGGGAAAGTTCAGTCTAGGAGGGACTTCTGCAGAAATCTCATAACTACTTTGCATGAAATAAATAAAATTATTTGAATTTCTGTGATAATTTGAAATCTGAGACATCCATATCTTAAAGTCTAGACAGGCCTTTATAAATAACCAAAATTAATTGGGAAATTATAATAAACCATACTTCTCTTCAGAATAAAATAGTTTTATTGAATGCTGAAAGGAAATAGTTTTGATATTTTTTTTCTGTCCACAGTCTATCACAGTTGTTAATGCAAATGCTTTCTCTACGATGCTTCATTAAAATTCTTCCTGATTTGCGTAATCCCCATGGGGTTACTAAACTGTATTCTTTTAGAATTAGTTCCATCTTCTCAAGGTATCTAATATGCGTAGAAACTGGATAGATAAAATCATCAGGAGTCATCAAGACCAAAAAGAATATGCAAATAGGCAGATTTCTGGTTTTCTTCATTGCAGTGGTGTTAATATTTATGGAACTAATGTTGCATTAACACAACCAGCATAACTAGAAATAAGTTTTCATTGATTCTTAGTACAGTGCTTGTTACTGGAAACTTATCCTCTGGAAATTCTTTCAGCCTTGTTAAGACAAATTCATTTATATTCTTTTCATATATCTGTTCCAAAGTCTGTTGTGCGTTTCTTGCTTGTTTGGAGGTGGCAGAGGGGGTAGGAAGAGAAGTATGGCCCTAACTCAAAAATATTCAGAGGAAGCTGAATATCTTCATCATCTTTCTTTCTCTGACTCCTTCTTCAAATCTATGCTCTTAAAGATGCACTCTCTTTCAGTTATTTCTCAGGACAAAAAGTAATTAAATACCAGGCTGTGTTCAGAAAAAAGTAATTTTCTTCTCAGGAGTGCTCACTGATGTCTTTCTGTGGAAACAAATAACAGCAGAAACTTTTGCAATCTAGTTCAGAACTGCAAGGTCTGCATAAAGCAGTAGCGTTGGTAAAGTGACAGGTCTGGCGGGGTTTTAGCTGAGGTTATTAAAGCGTTGCAGAACCAGAAGCCTAGCTTTTCTCATAAATACTGCACCCATCTAAACTGTAAAGATACGGGAGACCTCACACATACACAAATACATCTGCAACAAGCACACAGCTATTGTATCCACAGGCAGATAGCTATAAACTTGCATCTTGGCTTTTGTTAATAATGCTAACTTTAACTGAATAGTTCATAGTAATTATCAGTGTTTAACAGTAAGGAAGTATACCGCCTCGTGTCAGTGACTCCCTCCCCTTATCTGTTTTAAAGAAACCAGAGTGCTTTACGGCTTGTGTTAGTTACACAGAGATCTGAAGACAACAAACCAAAGGGAGAATAAATACATACACAGACATAGAAAAGTTCTGCAGACATCACAGAGAGGAAAAAATCTAAGCAATAGACCTGGCGAACAGCTGAATTGCAGGATCTTTAGAACTTGAACCTCAGGTGTATTGCCGTAGTTCACTGAATCACTGAATGGTTGAGGTCAGAAGGGACCTCTTAAGATCATCTAGTCCAACCCCCCCTGCTCAAGCAGTTGGACCAGAGCAGGTAATATTTGATTAGTCTTGGTTATTGTTCAGGTAATTTTGAGGTTACCAGTCTCTAGGCTGTAGTGACTCATTTAGCCACCCACATTATCACAGTCTGTATTGAGCACTGTAGCACTCAATAATGGTATTGCTCAGAGTTTGTTTGCTTTCATATAACAAGTGTCCTTTGCCCCTTGACAAAAAAAACAATAAAAATATAGGCGTTAGCTTGCATAGGAGAGCTAGCATTGGCTCTTTTCAGAAGCTAGGTAAAAGCCATAAGCTCTCCCAGATGCAGAAGAGGTAAGAAAGTTAAAGTTGAAACACCTTTTCATGGAGAAAGGGAAGAGGGAGGTCAAAAACTCAGAGGAGCCACATGAACATGAAGTGTATTTGTTACTGTCTCTGTCAAAAATACAGAAGACTGACGCTCCCTGTGACAGTTGAGGTTGTTTCAGGTACCTGGAGGATCCAGGACCTATAAATCTAGGATACAGATGTTCCAGCATTAGTTAGTTTTTTGGAAAGGAAGAGTAGCTTCAAATTTCTCTCTTGCTTCCTTTCATCCTTGCCTGTGGCAGACAAGATAAAGCAGGAGAGGCATCCTAGCAGAGGTTCGGGGTCATGGTTAACGTGTGAACTGTGCCATTCTGACCTTTCATCACCAGCAATTTGAATTTCCCTCTCAGTAAATGCAGCCTCTCCAATTAGGCTGATGGAAGCATCTCTGCAAGTACATTATCCTAAGTTCATGAAGACAGCACATCACCGTGCAGCACTGATTTCTTTGACACAACTAAAACTGCAAGCAGACCATGTTTTAGCCAAGAAGGCACTAATTTAACAAAGCTTGGAGGCACTCCAGAATCAGAATCTGAAATACTGAAGATGCTCTCCTCAAGCTGAAGCCTGGAACCAGTCCCCAGAGATGGGACCCACATGAGTAGTCATGACAAATTCTTTAGCAATCTCTCTGGTATTCCCATAGAACACGAAGGCTCCTTCTGCTGTTTCTCCTTGTCTGGAAGGCTCCTCTTTTCCTCCACATTACCTGCATTTACTATCAGTTAGAGAACAACCTTAATTTTCTCCAGGGCCTGTCAAACTAATGGCATGTCCTTCAAGTAAAAGCAACTTGCCATTACAGTTTAATAGTACCTTCGCTCCACCAGTATCTGCAGAATGAAAAGGAGTAAAGGATCAAACAGAACGGTTTGCTCTGATTCTCAGCCCGATGCTCTGCTGAAGCAGCTGCGTAGCCCACACTGCCTACAATAAAAGGTTAAAAAATTTCCAGTAGCTTTTGAAATCAACATTTGAAATGATAAATAGGCTTTCTCCTTGAACAGCTGTGGAACTGTCTGCTGCTGATGCTCTCCAGAAATCCTTTCCCATGAGTGATGAGGTTTTGGAATCCGCAGATGTGTGGGCACTCTTGGCCCCCATTATTGCTACCTCAAACCAAGTATAACAGAAAAACTAGATCTTTTGTAATGGATCTGGAGAACTATACCTTCCTGTTCAAGTTTATACTCCACTCTTGACCCACTTCAGGACTGTTATCACAAGTTACATTCAACAGAGAGAGTATTTTTTTCAGGTAGATGATACAGAACTATTTCCTTCGGGATTCAAAGGAAAATATTTTTACTCTCCTTCTTCCTGATTGGAAGGAAAAAAAAAGACTTGTGTGGGATCACAGAGACTTCTCCAAGTAATTGGTTGCTGTAATACTTTCCCCAGATCATTTAGCTTCCCTAGATCATTCAGCTTGATCTGGTACTGTCAACTTATGAAAAACTTCTGTGAATCTGTGCGTACAAAAGACAGGAAACTTAGTTGTATTATATAAAAGACAACTGCTGACAGTTTTCAGTATTTCTATTTACTACCTGAAGATAGCAAGACTTCTCATAGATTTCTTAGACTATTTGTTGTTTTTGGAGACAAACCCAACATGAAGCCAGGCTCAGTTTAAAGACCGTCAAAGTGATTGCATTAGAATATTTGTGATGTGAACAAGCCACATCCACTGGAAGGCATAAGGGTTCGTTTAGCTTCAGTGTAAGCTGACTTCAACAGCAGGCTTCAGCGGAGTCCCAGTTGCTGAAATTTCTAGAGCATCCGCATTGGTACTAACATCAAGATTAGCAAATCATGTAGAGAAAACAACTGTGCAAACTCCATTCAGATGATCTCACAGCACCCCACTGCTCTTGAGACCCATCTGTCCAGAAGTGTTAGAAGAAAAAAAAGGTGTCTCTTATTCTGCATCAACAATGATTCTTCATATTGCCGCACACATCTGCCTTAAAGCCCCCCGTCCTTCCTGGTGGTTCAGAGCCAATCATCTGACCTTGCCAGGAACTCGGAGACCATCCCAAACTGTAAATTCCCATGACTGGAGTGTGAGGGTGTCTAAGGTCTGCACCGAGTCCCTTGTACATGCTGCTAGAGCATGTATTCTGGGCTCTCATGTGGAGAGGGTATCTCAGCACACAACTTATTAAAAAAGTCACAGCCTCTGTGAGAGATTTAAATTCTTTCTACAGTTAAACCAGCCAGTAGTAACTTATATTTGCATGATCAAGTCAGTTTTGATAGCTGTTCCCACCACAAAAATAGTTATGCTTTTGTTTAAACAGAAGAGGAGCACAGAATGGAAAAATTGGCATATGATAGACTGAACTCCTGCAGGGGTTTTAATTTTCACATACTCTTAAACTCATGGAGCCTAATGAGCTTAACATTTTGGCCAGTTGCACAATTTGGACATTTCAACAGTAAATGGTTTTTGGACAGAAAAAAAATGTTCTCACAAATATGAAAAGTGGACAGATGTTACTATCGGTACTTCCAACGCCTACTGACAGAAAACATCTGTGTTGAACTTCCTGAATTTTAGGATCTTGAGAACACTCCCACACACCACCGAAAGCCATTTGAAAGCAATTGGGCTGGCGGATCGGCTTTCTGAACATTCTATGACTGAATGTTCTAACGCGAGCAGGTGCTGGTTGTTGTCTTGCCTTGAGGAGCCCAGCTAGCCAAGCAGCAACCTTACGGCTATCCGACCCACTGTGTTATGCAAGTTTTTAGCATTTTGTGTGAACTGTGATTTTTAAAAAGGCATAAAAGCAATTGATCTTAACAGTATGATGGTAATAAAATGAATGGAATGAATGGAAAGAATGAAACAAAGGTTTTGGTGTAGATACTAGCAGATTAGGAGAATTACACTGCATTGTATGGTGCCCTGGAAAGTGTCTGGCTTTTTTAATCCTGTCAAAACCCACATTGAATGAACATAATTTTCTTCTGTTTTGAAAGTATACTCCTTGTGCTAAAAATGTATGACACATTCGCTGTCCCTCAAAATGCTCAGTCAAACATTTAATAGGTACCATGACCAAAGTCTGGCCTTCTACATAAGCGTGATACAGGAACTGTCACGGGGTAGCTGGGAGTTCCCTGCTTCCTCCTGCTCCACACCCATCATCTTAATATTTGTCTGGTTGTAAAAGCAAATTTGGCAAGATGATTTTCCTCTCTGGTGAATTTTTGGTTGGCTATCTAAACTAACCTTCTCCAATTAATTAAATGGTAATGAATGTTTTGCAAGGATAAATCGACGTCATTTTGGTGTTCTGTAAAACATCATTAGCTCATGATCTTAACTTTAAGTTCATTCAAAGTAACATCTCTAAGTTATTTTAGTTAACTCTTTCTTAAAGATGGTATTTGGTTGGAACTCGGACAATATTTACATGTCAATAGAAGTAATTTTTTTCTGGTTTTATAGTTGTCTTAGGCTGGTACTCTCAGTTTAACCAACATAAAATGAGTAGCTCCATTAATCGCACTTCTACTCTCACACTAACCCAAAGCATCTGTCCAGGTTGCAGAGTGTCAGGCCAGCCCCACCTCTGCCAGCTCTGCAGGTTTCTGAGATCTGAAGATTTCCCCATGATCCCCTTATGTCCTGCCAGAGCCCCATACCAGAATTTTAGCAGAGCCCAATATAGGCAGAAATTTTGTTATGCCCTGAATAAGGAACATAGAAACTGAGCTAAGAAGCTATATAAAAGCGTTGGTATTTATGTGGCTGCTAGCAGCCTAAAAGAAACATGTATCTGAGTAGCTAAAAAGGAAGCAAGATAGGGGCCAGATGATATACTTGGAATCAATGGATATACTTTTGAGCGCACAACATTAGCATCTGATCACTTTTTTATGTTGAAACATTTCTAACTTCCAAGGAAATCCTACTGTTTTGCACCACTAGTAGCAATGGTTCTGGCATATACTGCCTGCCAAGTTTAGTAAATTTATTGCATTTATATCCAGCTCCTTTTTCATGCAGCATAATTTTAATGCTCAAGTTTATTTGAGTCTTAATCCTAACTGCTAAATCCACAATTCCAGGACTTGATCTTTTGGGGTGTTGCCTTCTTGCACAGTTTAGAAAGCAGCGATGTGGAGGTCAACATTTGAGCTAGGGACCTAAGCTCCTTTTAGAGACAGTTCAGAAAAATGGGCACATTCAGTGTGCATTCGTTTGACCTAGTTTGAATGTCTGCGTTAGGATATATCATGCCATAAGATGTCACCCTCACCTGATGGGAGCTTTGCATGAGTCTACGGCATGTAGATAAATGTCTACATCTGTTCAATAAATACAACCCTTAAAAAAAAAAGTGATGCCTTTCAAGTCATTACAAGTCCTATCACATAATTCAGTAGAGCATGCTCACCAGATAGTATATTTGCTATTATATGTCTTAATTCTGATTCCAAATTTCCAAGCCCGTAAATTACCAAGAAATAAACCAGGATGTGAGTTTATAGCCTGGCAACCTCTGCTCCACCTTTAGCGTGTGCATACACGCTGACCCTACCACCGCTTACTTCTCAGTGGCAGTGGGGTAAGATACTTCATATTTACCACACAGTAAGAACGTGAATGCAGGCAGGCTCCACAAACATCTAATGTGTTGCAAACCCAAACCCTAGCTTGCTTACTGCCTCATCATTTGTTTGTGCAGCCATACTTCAGCAGAGATGCTGCTTTGAACTTTCAGAGCTATCCCCTTACTGAGTCTGCAAACAAAACCACCCTTCCCCTCTGCCCACGGCTTCCTTCCCACATCTTCTCCTTCTTCCTCGTCTCCTTTCCTCTACGCAATAAACTTTTGAAGACTTAGCATGGAAATCCTCGTGAGGTTTTGTCTAGACTTGCTCTTTCTGATGTTTATCTTTGAGAGAGCATTGCCATGGTCCCAGTATCATTCTTTCTACAGCAGCTCTGAAAGCACAGATAGCATTTTGGACATATACTCCTATGTATTTTGTGACATGAAGAAACTTTTAACTGGTTCTTTTGAGTGCTTGACCTACATTCCAGTGTATATTTTCTCTTACGCATGTTTTATCTTCTTGGGTGACATAGCAACTTTCTGGAAGATCACAAATTAGATCAAACTGTGGGAACAGAAAACAGTACAAAATTATTTCATTTACTGACTACAGAAAATGGCTGTGGCTTCTGGTAAAGAGAACCCTTTCATAGTTCTTTTCTTATGAAGATTTAATGTTTATTCCTTCCCTAATTAAAAAAAAAAAAAAAACAAACAAAAAAGCACTTCTGCAAGCTGAATCACTGCTCTGGAATTAATGTTAAAGTCATTTGGTCGCCGCTGTCCTGAGAGAAAAATGTCGTATGTCCAGACAAAGTAGTTGAAAGAGCAGCAAATTGTTACCATGCCACTAGGCTGAACTAGCCTCATTTTTTAGTTATTTTTAACTTAAAGTGAATTTTATAATTTTTTTTTTTACTTTTTGGTATAAATAAAAAAGCTTTTTAACAAATGAGAAGGAAAGTTTTTTTTCTGAGAAAACGAGCTGGAATGTGAAACTCAGCTAAATAACCTTCTCTGAAGTAGAGAAAGATAAATTAAAAATAGAAATAACCATTAGCTATGTACTTTTTTTTTAAAGCCTGCTGACTCCTTCAGTGCTACTTTGTGTTGAAGAATTGAATATCACACAGCTTAAGGCACTTGAGAAAGGTTCGCTTCGTTTGCTTATCAATATTCAAGTTAGATCACAGAAGTCCATCCCTTCCTACCACTGGTAACCATGTGGTGGCAGAAGCTAATGCCAGCCCTACAGTAAAATACAGATTCAGAACAGAACACTTTCCCAGCTATCTCACTGCCAGACGTTTTGCAGGAAACCTTCTGCTTTTGTTGCTTTAGACCTCGCACAAAGATGTGTTGACCCTACCTGAACTCCTTATCAGATTTCCTGAAGGTTATAACATGCTCTGGAAAGGTGCACCTGTGGTGGTCGGGGCTGCGTGCAGCGGCAATGGCTGGTGCCATCTAGTGAGGAGCTTCTGAATGCTCACTGCAAATCGATATTGATCATCTATCTGTCTTTTAGAAAACAGTCGTTATTACAGTCCTGAAGACACAGTGACATGCTAATATGTTTAACAACCAAGCCTGCACAAACTTCAGGGTTTTTTTTTCTCCCAGATAATCTTTCCAGTGGCTGGCATTAGCTATGTTTTGCCCTATGTATTTATATTTTCTACCATTCCACACATTGTTTTGACCTACTTTTCCCAGGTGGAATTGCAAAAACATTTAAATCTTGCTAAAACAAAACTCTGAGTTGCTGAGGTGGATGGAACCATTCAAACTATATTATCAATGTACAGCATAATGATGTATGGTGTAGAAATGTACCAATCTCTTCTGCATCATGGTAAATGTTGTGCTTATCAGTGACTAAAGTTGTACCCGGCGAAGCTTTGAAAGCGAGATGTTTTAAATGGTTTATTCCAGTAACCACTGGGAAGTGCGAGTAAACAAAAATTTCATCTCAATAAAGCTGGCAGGAAAAGAAGACTACCCATGTATCCCTGCCACGGAGAGATTGTGCGAATATAACCAGTTAAGATCCACAGGGTCTTAAACTTGTTTTGGAATTGGTTCTGTAAATAGTCAGAGGGCGTTGTGCGACGAGCTCTCTGGAGATCTGTCTGCACTGGGCAGCCTGGGGCCGCCAGAAGCAGTCGCTGACTCGAAATGAACTGGTTGAGCTATGGCAGCACGATGCTCCATGTGGTCTGCTTTTCTCTGCTTCTCAGCCCAAAGCTGTGCAACCCCATAGCTGAAGTATTTCTGGCACAGCGTGCACTGCATGGAGCTGAAACCCCAAACCCTTCCCTTACATATTCCCCTTTAATATGTTCAATCCATAAACTCCCGGATTTACACTCCAGGAGAAATGCCAGGTGATATGCCCATCCCAGTCTGACTCAGTGTGCCGCAACAGGGTTCTTGAGGTTGTTCCTTGTAGTTTATATTTTTGGGGGTGGGGGGAGCACTAAGGTAATACATTTTTTAGTTGGGCTCAACGATTGCTTTACTATGCCTACCTCCATGGAAGATGCCTCAGAGAATTGCAAATTCCCTACATTTACACCCCGTTCTCCACATTTTGCCAGCATTACATTTAAAAACTTTTCTGTTTCTTTCCTGTGTGCCTGCGGGGATGCCTTTTTCTGGGTTAGCACTTTTAATCAGCTCAGAAGTTGCTCATTTTCCTTGTAAACAATTTTATTCCCTGGTGAGTTGCTCTCTGTTCTGCTTGCTGGTCTCCCTGTAGTGGGACCACATCGAGGTCCTTGCTGACATGTCCTTTCCCCAGCTGTTCTTACAGGGACCGTTCCAGGCTGAGCCCTCTTACAAAAAGTCCCAGCTCCCGCTTGTCCGTCACGGTCAGATCACCCTTCCCACAGGAAGTGAACTTGTCCTTTCAACGATGACCTTTTTAAAATGTCAGGGAATTAACTTCCTTTCTTCTTGTCCACTATTAAATAAATGATGGCCTACAAGGATCGTTTTCGTGTGAGAAATACTGAATCATCACATTCCATACACCAGAAGCAGTTGCAAAATTGAAGTGTGTAATGAAGTGTGGAGAAATGGGCTCAATGACAGTGAAGCTCTGCAGTAATTCTGATTCTGTCTCCTCTTCATTGCAAATCAACAGTTTTCTCCTTTCTTCATATCTCCACGCTCGTAGGTGGAGCAATTCAACAACATCAGCAATTCATTATGTTGTTCTCGTATTTTAAATCCTTTGGCGCAGGTACTGTCATTTATTGTATCTCATTTATTGTATCTTTATATGTATAGCACCTTAAACAATTAGTTACTCTCAAAATTAGCGCACCCTCCTCCACCAGTTTTGTTTCCACACTGCAAATTTAGCAGTAAATTAGAAGGAAGAAAGTTTTGCAACATGACATGTCTTCATTTGACTGATCCTAAAAGAACTGGAAATTAAAGTTCAAGCTGCAAGACATGAACATTCAGTACAGATTTAAAAGTCTGTTCAGGATCTTCTTAAGTCCACTGGGACTTAATTGCAAAATGCAGTTATTAAATTCAGTCACAACCCCGACAGCATTTTCTTTCATACACGTCACTGGACAAACGACAATGTATATACAACATTGCAAATATTTTCTGGGAAGATTTCCTCCAGGCTTCCTAAATTTCTGACCTTTGCTCCTCTCTGTAAATAGCTTTTGCACATGGCTGGGCCGGCCACATGAATTGTGCGAGACCTCTTCCAGTCAGCTGAAGTCGCAGGAAGAGCAAAGCAGGGACTGCCTATTTAGGAGTGTATCCTGGCATTGGGAGCTTTGTAATTCATCTGAACGGTCGTGGAAGTTTTGTATAAGAACAAAGGAAAAACTTCTTGTTAGTCTCCAATATATTCCATCAGCCCACTTTTTCCTTTTCTTTTCACGTGCTCCCTCCGAGGAGCTGGCCATAGCATGCCATGCATGCCTAGGTAAGCCTCTTAGCACTGGCCTGTAAATCCAGTGGTGGGTGACATGGGATAATCGTGCCATGCTCTGGATTCGGGAAGAGTTCCAGTTCACCCCAGCAAAATGGGAAGCCTTCTGCCAGGGAGCACCATGGGCCAGAACACGTTTCTGCATTGCTTTATCGTTTAAGGAAAGGGAGCACCAGAGAAAGTGCTTTGTGAGTTGCCTAAAATATGACAGATAGGGATAGCATGTTTCCCTAGGCTTGCCCTTTTTTTTTTTTTTTTTTTTTTTTTTCTTGGAAATTTAATCCGGACCTAAGCTTTCCCTTTTTTTTTTTTTTTTTTTTTTTTGACCTGGAAATTTAATCCGGACACAATTTCACAGCTTTGGAGAATTTTTGAGGATTTCTGACCCTCCAGGAGCACAAGCAGAGCAGTACCATGCGTGGCATGTTTCACACAGGGGAATTTGGGACTCTTAATAATTGAGTCATGCTTTATTTGACTAAACCTTTCAAATTGATTGTCTTTGCTTAAATCTCCTCAGTGACCTTTGCAAAAGAGAGAATGTTCTTAGGTCATTTGCTAATGAAAAGGGGACATACTTGTTCAACAAAAGATCTAACATAACGAAAGCAGAGTAAAAGCTGACAAGTCTGAGTTAACAAAGGTTAACAAAGTTAATTCAGTTAACAAGCCAAGGTACTAATTGGCTGAAGAATTACACAAACATTGTCATGATATTAAGTACTTCCCCAGCTCTGACCCTAGCCTCATGCTAAACTGGTCACAGAAGGATCAATTCTCTTGTCTTCATCGCAAATAAAATTAAATAACCCCTATTCCTCAACAAACAAATGATCAGATAATTACCAGGAAAGCATGGGGAAGGGGCGCTGGCGTTGCCCAGCTCTCTTCCTCGTTTTCCATTCCTTGTTTACTTCTTCCTCCACACCAGATAGGAAAATGGGACTGGAAGTGGGAGAGTGGTACTTGGTGTAGGAATTAGAGAGGTAACCATGTTCCATGTAATGCCACCTTTGAAGTATTGCAGCTCTGCGTGGCCCCTGCAGAAAGCCAGGCACAGATGTAACAATTCTGAACATAACCAGCATTTTATCAGAAGTTACAATTAAATGTTTTACACGCATTCTGCCTGCAGCCTGCTGCCCGCAAAAGGGGTGTAGATGGGCATCTCGGGTGGATGAGTAGCTTTTGGAATTTATTTGACTTCTTTTGGCTTTCAGGTACTTCAAAAATGAAGCAGCATTTTCAGTGTACAGAATCCATGTTTTCCTTTCTTTGTGGAAGTAGCGGAAACATTTGTTTTCAGAACCTCTCAAAATTAAATTGAAACTGGAGCCAACTCAAATCTCTACAATTTAATTTGAATAATTTTTCTGTGTGCTTTGCAGGTGTATGAGATATGTTTTCATCCTTTTTAAAGGTTCCTTTCCAGATATGGGTGTATGGGGAAGAACAAACTAGCTTAGGTATTTAATTAAGTTTTAAGGCTTTAAAGTAAGATGGAAATATTTTATATTGATATCTGCGTAAGAATTGATACTGCTCTACAAAAAACAATAAGGAACACAGACTGTGCATTTTTTTAGATGACTGAAATACCTATTATTTCCCTAAAAAGTCAGTTTCATGGTGTATACTCATATGTACTCTCTCTTAATTCCTTTATACTTAAATTTTGAGCCATAGTAGGTAAGAAAAGTCAAGAAAAAGTGACATCAGAAAAGACTTCTTTTTCCTGATCTTGGAGCTCATCCTGATGAATATTGGTTCAGATTTAAATCATTATTCTAGTGCTTCTAATCAGCATCTTTCCATTTGAGTCAGGTAACTAAGAAAAATATGTCTGCTGTGAATCTGTTTAGACAAGGATCTGCACCTCCATAGAATAACTTTCAGAGATTCGCTGATTTTTAAAAAACTGAAAACTACTGATGTGGAGAAAGATGCATCTGTAATAGCCAGCTGTGGCTGGCGTAAGGAAATGAGCAGCCGCTTGTTCAGATGTGTATGCCTCCTGCCAGCCCGAATCATACTATATTTTATATGTATTCACATAAACTTTGTTACTTCTCAGTTTGTTAACTTGAAAAGACGTTGACCTCCTAGCACCTAATAATCCACATGAGCAAGCTTGGTTTAGAAGTAGGGATGCTATATAAAGTTGGGCTTGGCTGTAAGCAGAGGAGAGATTCTCTTTCACACTGACAGCTCGAACATTTAAATCCATGGTGTCCTTTGGCAATGCTCCTAAACCATCAGTTTTGTCAAATTAATCATAACAGTATAGCAAAAGATCCCTACTGTAAGAGACCCATCCTGGTGGCTTGTCCCGAGGAACTCCATGTAATTCATTCTTCATACTGGCTCATTCCTAGTCTTCTTCCAAGAAAAAAAATTGCTCTGAGTTTTGTACTTTGTTTGGCTAAGTCGGCTTCTCAGTATGGACTCATTTGATATAATACGATAGGATTTAAAATATAAAAACTTACTCCAACTGTTGTGACAGCCATTTTCCACAAAAACAGTGTGGAAAATTGATTGGTTTTAAAACTAGAAGTAAGCTGTGTTTCATTCATAGTGTTTGTTTTCAGGTTTGCAATATCAAGACAACTGTAGCATAGATAAATGTTAATTATAGATAGATTGTTGACAATGAAGTTTTGAAAGCGTGTCACAAATGGGCCTATCCTTCATATGAGAATAAAATAAATTTTGCCTAATATCAATAAGGCATTGTTCAGCATCTTTACTACAACGTCCTGAACACAAAGAAATTAGGATATCTTCAGGTTCATTTCTTCGAGTTGCCACACTGCCCTCCTTCACTCCTTCCCTTTTTGGGCGGGAGTGTTGATCTGCTCGAGGGTAGGAAGGCTCTGCAGAGGGACCTGGACAGGCTGGATCGATGGGCCGAGGCCAACTGTATGAGGTTCAACAAGGACAAGTGCCGGGTCCTGCACTTCGGCCACAACAACCCCATGCAGCGCTACAGGCTTGGGGAAGAGTGGCTGGAAAGCTGCCTG
>NW_008795029.1:1497769-1505367 GCF_000699145.1 Aptenodytes forsteri
GCATGGTGGTGTTGGGTTGACGGTTGGACTCGATGATCTTAGAGGTCTTTTCCAACCTCAATGATTCTATGATTCTATGATTCTATGATTCCACCCCAATGGCATTAAATGAAGTTGAACTATTATCCTTCTTGGACAGGGATTGCATTCATCTTCTAGCTCTTTCTTTCCAGGCATGGGCCAGACTGTAAGTATTTTATACTAAAACAAGGTGTTATTTTTTTATCAGCTCGTTTGTATAAATATGTATCTGTTTGGTCATGTTTTGCTGTAATTTGTGCTTTGTGAGATATTGATGCTGTTGCAGACTGGTCTGTGAAAAATCTAATTGCATTTTAAAAGTACTTTCATTAGAATCGGCTTAATTAGAACGTCTTGGTAAATGGTGCTTTGCACCATTGAAGCGTATTTCGCCAGAAAAGATTGCGGCTATTTACTACTAGTGTCATTAGTGCAGAGTACTGTAGAGCATGCAAAGCATATGTGCCTTTGGTGACACTACATCTGGAATGGCTTTCAAATACTTTGATTCACAGATCTCAGACATACTGTCACAAGCCATTACTTAAACCACCATTGTGTCATTTCAAAATGATTTTTTCCCCTGTCGAGCCTTGTGATGTTGGCAGTCAACAGGGGATTATTTTTAAACAATGTTTGAAGTGGCCTGAAGAGCCAAACCAGCGCTGGAAGGGAGAATTACAGGGGAGCCCTGCGTGCAAGTCTTCAACCTGTGTGGATGCGTGTGCGTCTAATCATTTTCAGGCTCCACTGCTAAATAGAAATATCATCCCCAAAGAGGCAGAAATTCCTGCCATTAAATATCAGACTCCATTTGTAAGAAATATGGCCGCTAAGCAGATTTCACAGTTAAGCATATTTTACTTGCTTGGAGTGTAATTGGTTATGTTGTAGGTCAGTGAGGATCACTCTCGAGAAGCCTTATTCCAAAGAAAACACTTTTTTCATAGAGTAGCCATGAATATTCAAGTAATGAATATTGATTTGAGTGTTAACTTCCATGTATTGATTTTGTCACACATAATGTGGTCACTGTTGCTGGAGTTTCTCCGCATGGTGTTTCCAGATGACATTCATCAAAGAGTCTGGCCTACTGGAACGGAAAGAGATTCTGTTTATTTTCTCTTCAAGAGATTGACTCCATTGCAGCAGTGATAACTAATCCAGCTTCATGCATCACAACTGTTCCTAAATAAATGCTTTTTTATTAATTTTATCAGGGCCAGCCAGGACTCCTTGGATCACAGGGGTTCACTGGACCACCAGGATTGATGGGGATCCCAGGAGTGCAAGGTCCCAAAGGTCACAAAGGTGAAAGAGGATATCCAGGAATAAGTGGACCCAAAGGAGAAGTGGTAAATTTTCAATATCAGATGTTTTAGCTAATGAGCAAAATACTGGGCAGAACATCGTTTTAATTGTGCTGTTTCACTCTAGGGGCAAAGAGGAGTCACTGGATTCCCCGGGGCAGATGGCATTCCTGTAAGTAGCCAGTTACCTCATCTTTAAGAAATCACCAACTGCAAATATTGCAGGCTAGTTTAAAGCCTTTGTACTTTAATTAAAATCTCTAAATTCTTCATCAGCCACGTACACACTTTTAAGCTAAGGGCATTTGTTGAAGTGAGTAGAACTGCAGATGCACAACGAGAGCAGAACCTGTGCTCCCTCTCATTCCCTCAGATAATTAAGCTCCATTTGCTTTGTCCTATGGAGAAATCCCCTTGTAAAGGGGACAAGAAAGGACGGAAATTTCCTGTGTCCCTGGAGGTTCCCCAGCGAAGTATGTTCTTTTGTAGGAAAGAGCTGTGAGATAAGTACTTCACATCTCTTAAGCTTGTGAGCGAAGGACACCGGTGGGTTATTCCTTAATTATTTCAGAGGTCAAAGCACATAGAAAGACCAATGATTTTAATAATACTAACCATTGTTATTTGCTTTATAGCTCATATGGCATGCTTGAGATAGTCTTAAAAAACTTACTGAACACTAAACAGTGTCAAACTTTGAACAAATTGACCAGGTCCATGAAACTGAAACTTTCAAAGAGAAAAACCGGGTAAAGTTCACAGCACAGTATTTTCCCAGCTTGCACTTCTTTACATCTTGTGTCATAAAATAACAAAGAAATCTGAGTCACTGGAATCCCTGGACAGAGTTCCCAGGCTTGGGTTTCCTTTGTAGTGCTCCCTGACACCGGGGCCCCGCTCTGCAGCCCACGCATCCATATCCACTCTGCTTTCACCCTTTTTTGTTTCCAGAAGAGCTCCCTATCGAGTTTCAGGGCTTTCTCTCTCACAGTCTTCCTCCTCTCCCTCTTTCTCACCCTTAAAGGAAAAGCAGAAGACCCCCTTTCCCATTCCTGTTAACACTCCTGAAGCCAAGGATCTTGTTCATCTCACCACGTCATACTGAGGTTTTTCTATCTAACATCCTGGGAAGGAGAGTAAATCGCTCCCCTGTGAAGCTCCGTGTTGCTATAGCTGGACCACTTCTCTTACCTGAGCAAGTTTTCTTTTTTAGCCCTGCCTTCCTGACCTCTGCATATTGCGTTGTGAGGGATAAATACCTTCAGACAGTACTTGAACCTGCATGCTCGTTGTGTCCTGTCCTCAAGCTCCCTCGCCCTTCTCACTCGCTTACGTTCTCTGACCAGTTTTCTCAGGCCGAGAATTAACACTGACCATCGGAAGGCAGATAGATAGGCACATGTACGAACTGTGATGGCACAGTGCTAGGATGTGGGGCTGGAGGCCAAAAGAGGATGGTGGCAAGCCTGAATCTCTTCTGGGGTGAGGAATGCCAGTACTTGATGGACCTAGGTAAGGACATGGACAGATTTCTTTTTCTAAGCAAGGGAGCAGAAGCAAAGAGAAAACTCTTGCTCTAGATAGAGAAGGGAGAAATGTTTTATGTTAGTTTCTCTTTTTTCTGACTGAGTCCCCTGGAAGAAAGAGCTGCCTAAGGGCAGCTTTGCTTCTCATCAGCCTCAGTGTAAACCAGAAGCGGCAGCAATTAAGGTGAATGTAGGTACAGCAATGGAAATCCAGTTTGAGACAGGAGTAACTTTTCAGAGGCTCCGTGTGGAGGTTCTGCAGTGCCCTCGGCTCCCTTGCTTTGAGCCCTGCTGTTTTCTTCCATACTTACAGCCTCATCACCATATTCAACCTAGCTCCAAAAGCATCTCTGACTTTTTTCCCGGCTTGGAAGCTGTTCAAAGCCAGCGAGGAACCTTTCTTCCCACTCTTCCAGTGTGAAGCACTGAAATACTTAACAATCTCAATTCTTGGTGGCTCCCTGCACAGCAGCCTCATCTGGCTTAATTCTCTGCCTAACAGAGCCTGCATTGAATGTAGCTTTCTTACCCTTTCTGAAAGGTCCTTCGCTACTCATTTTTTCATGCTGTCTGGGGCATCTGGTTCAAGCTGCAGCTATATTAAAAAAGGCACTGTCTGTTTCTGTCTTTGAAAATCATAGTTTCCCATGGATCCAAGCCTTGGGCTTAATGTGAGAATGTCTAAATACCGTGTGACTACAGGAAAAGGAAAACTAGAAACAGATGGATAGATAAACACTTTTTTTTTTCCTCAACAGGGTCATCCAGGGCAGCCAGGATCAAGGGGGAAACCGGGCCATGATGGCTGTAACGGGACAGTAGGTGACCCTGGTGACTCGGGAAGTCCCGGACTCTCTGGTTTCCCTGGTACCGTTGTAAGTAGCTGGCAGTAAGTGAGTACCTGAAGCTAAGATCATTACTGAAGTGAGTTTCATTCACGTGTGTGTTGGAAGCGAATGGAACATCTCTTAATGGAGCTCCCTTTTGGCCCAGCAGAGCATCCGTGCAAACTTACCATGGACACACCGCACAATGCTTAGTTATTAAATTGCAGCCAGGGCTGGGAGGTCTGCCCAGACCTTTACCTGTCACATAGGTCTTGCGCAGAGATTACTTCAGGAAAACTTGTACAGCTTTATCCAACAGCAATAAAAGAAGATTAAACTCACAATTCCTGATGAAAGTAACCTTTTCCTTCCCTGCCCCATGGCCAAAGTATTGGCTTTCCATGGCACAATACGTAGGATCATGCTGAGGTGAGCAATGGGGCTCCTGGATTTACCAGGGCACGTGTCAGCCCTGAGGAGCTGCAGCTGCTGCTCTAGCTCGGAGGTGCGACCCCGTAATATCATTCCTGGGTAATGGGGGGTTCTTCCCCCAGAATCAGAAATTCATTCTTTTATGTACTGTGAGGGTTTACACTTTGTTTTTAAACCGTGAATTTCCAGAGCTAGGAAAATTTATAGTCTCTGCCTCTAAACAGTGTTATGTATATACTCATGAAAACCCCAACAAATATTTTTCATTGCTCTTAGCTGTTTATGTGTTAACATATATGATATGAAAGCTTACTTCTATTATTTTTTGGTCACCTCCAGGGAGTCCAAGGGCCAAAGGGCCAGAAGGGGGAGCCCTATATACTGCCGCCGGACATTGCAAGCCGATACAGGGTACGTCCGTAAGTCCTGTGAGTTATTCATGCTTAGTACTGTCTTACAAGCAGATGATGGAGAGTTAATTTTTCTTACACTCTGACGGACACGTCCCAAGAGGCCCACTTTGATTCTGTGTAGGCTTTGCAAGGCAACTTCTGCTTTCTCTGGTTACAGCAAAGTCTATCTGATATCCAGGGGGGAAAAAATCTCCACTCAGTTATTTGCAAGGAATTCCAGCTTACAAGTGGGTTGCAGAGGCACTGGAGATGTTGTAGTTCAAGTATTACCCTCTTTATTCAATGACTACCTTTGTATCATGCGTGGCAAAATCATTCTTTTGCCATAGTTTTGCCCACTGAATGATTCTATTTAATATTAGCATCCTTTCTGTATAATTTTCATGCAGGAGTTTGGTTGACTTGGGATAAAATATGCTTCAATATATTATTTAGTTATTTAGTAAACCCCAAGTGTTCCTATGGATGCTTTTACTGTATCTAATCCTTAAAACTTGTTTTGTAATCACTTGTAGCTTTTTCTCATATATGTAGCCTTGTATCATTTGAAGGTATCAGATAAAGATAAGGGGTTACATACACTGTTAGAGTATAAATTGTGACAAATTTACGTACAAAACTACATCTGAGCTGTACTCAGCACAGAAGGGATCTGCTGACATCGTTTATGTATATTTTGTGCCAGTGATGAGTGCCAAAATAGGTTTTTCTGTTGACATATTTCTAAGTTGCCTGTATTTTTTAATGGAATCTTCTTTTCCTTTCAGAAACTCTTTAAATCTGTACTTGTTAGTAATTAGGAATGATTAAGAATTGCTCAAGTATATTGTGGCCAAGGATGGATACTGACACCTGTATTCATTTCAGAAAGTACTTGGTTTCTCAAATTATTCTGTTAAGTAAACTCAAATTAACTAGTTAGGATGCTACTCAAAATGATTAAAGGTGTCTGGACTGAATACCGCATTATTTATGGGTATTGGAAGGTCTTTGCACTAGAACATTTTTGGATCCAATTTCCAAAAACATTTCAACATGTACTGCAGTTAAAATATGCGGTCACTGAAAAAACAGTATGTTCCAAATGTTTTTAGTGACTCAGAAGAGAATCAAAATGATTTGGTAATTCCCATGCAACTCGTGAAAAATTAGCTTGTACATTTCAGCTAAGGTTATAGCCCTAAGTAAGCCACTGGTTAGATGAGATTTTTCAAAAAAGAATTAAACGTGGTCTGTTGTCCATTTCAGCCTTGTAGTGGAACCTTAACCTCCCAAGCCAACTTTGTACCCTTCTACTGTATTGCATGCAACTATATTATATATAGAAAGTACAAAATCTGTGTGGCCCGCATTCGGTTATCTCAACGTCTGTATCGAAGGCTTCTATATGTAAGGGTTTATATAGCGTTGTACGCTATGATTAGTTTTTGGAATGAGAAAAAAATTAATGAGTGAGAAAAAAATTTTATTCAATTTTGTATATAGTATTTATTGCATTTTTTACTTTTTTGGTTTTTTTAGGGGGAACCTGGGGATCCAGGGTTCAATGGTTTTCAAGTAAGTAGTATTACAGCAAATGTGATAAAGTGTCAATAGTAAATGATATCGGAACAACATTAATTGATGGTTGGGGTTTTTTTTTTATTTAAAGGGACCTCCGGGTACACTGGGTATTCAAGGACCTGTTGGTCCAAGAGGAGAGCGAGGAAGACCAGTAAGTATGTTTAAAATATGTTCTGTAGGAAATTAACCTAACAGAAGAATCATCTCAGCAAGTTCCATTATGTTGGATTGTAACCTAGCAAATGGATAGAAAAAACAGGTTAGAAATAGCAAGGAGGTGTCCTTGGGTGCAAAACCTTTTAAAAAGCACTGGAAGACAATGATTCTACAAGGATGAATATTGCAAAAAGAGATTTACTTTCTTTCACGTTGTATTGCCAGAGGCTTTTGATTTATATTGTATTTCTTTAACCTCCTTTAAAGAATCTTGTTTGTAAAGATTATTGAATGCAGTCCAGTCTACATGCCCCTACATTGAGTTATCAAAGATATCAGGTCCTAAATATGTTATCTTTTCTGCTCATAAAGGATATGTATATTAGCTCTCCACACTTCCCACAGGAGATTGAATAGATAACATTCTTCATTAGTATTTAGAATACAATTTTATTTTTAAACTATTTTTCAGTCATTTTTTCTAAAATCAACATTTGCAGCATTGACATTGACAACTGTTGCTGAATAGTTCTTTGGGAAGATTGTGTTCCCTCCAGATACCATTTTCTACATTTCTTATTACCATGGTTAATGGTTTTGTGGGTGAGAAACAGATGTTCAAATTCAATATATTTCATTTTCTTTAGGCTTGCTTTACTTTCCTGTAAGACAACTTTATAGCATTTGCTTTTTTGTTTGTTTTTTGTTTGTTTTGTCCAAATTCACTTCAGATCTGGTTTACAACACTGATTTGGGGAAGAAAAAAAAACAAATAAATCGACTAAATCCACAGCACGCTAAGCGTTTCCAAAGTTAATTTTCTGCAGTGGCTGGTTTATCATCTGGAGTAAGCTACACCTTGTCTTTCTCCTCTGGTCCTCCTGAAGGGAAATCTCCTCAGTCCTTTACTTACTTTTTCTCTAGAGTGAACCCACAAAGTTGGGTGCAAAGTTGCAGCCCAGCCTGCAATGACTCATATTCCCAGTGCACTGCCTTGGATGTTAGGAATGCTATGAACCATACATTTTCTGAGCCCTGTGACTACATCCCTCTGGTTGCCATCTTGGCAACATCTCTTTTGAACACTCTTCCAGAGTAGATGAATTCCCACCATCTCCGGCTCTTAACAAAATATATCCAACTATATTTACCATTTCTAAAGTAGTGGCTCATCTGACTTCAACTCAATGACTTTTTTGCCTCGGTCTTCACTGGCAAGTGCTCAAGCCTCCCCACCCAAGCCGCAGAAGGCAAAGGCGGGGACTGGGAGAATGAAGAGCTGCCCACTATGGGAGAACATCAGGTTCGAGACCATCTAAGGCACCTGAAGGTGCACAAGTCCATGGGACC
>NW_008795029.1:1507076-1532839 GCF_000699145.1 Aptenodytes forsteri
GTTGCCCAGAGAGGTGGTGGATGCCCCATCCCTGGAAACATTCCAGGTCAGGTTGGACGGGGCTCTGAGCAACCTGATCTAGTTGAAGCTGTCCCTGCCCACGGCAGGGGGGTTGGACTAGATGAACTTTAGAGGTCCCTTCCAACCCAAACTATTCTATGATTCTATGATCTAGGGACCTGGGAGCATTTCCCAGGTCTGAGTTTGCATCATTCCTCTTCCCTAAGTCCTAGATCCCACATGAAGGCAAGCGTGGCTCCCCTAAGTCCCTGCAGGGCCTCCAGGCAGTGGGATGCCCGGCACAGTGCATCTGCCCAGCAGATTAGGCAACAGCTCACAGACTACTTGACTAAGCAAAACTGATTCAAAAGTAATTTTTTCAGAAGTTGTTGATTGTTTATGCACACAGCGATACATAGCAAGGCAGAGATGCATAGCAAGTTCAGGTCCTACCTGAACGTTTTTATCTTTTCCTTGCAAGTTGGGCTGGATTTTGCATAACCTGGTTACATCCCCTTCGGGGCTCAGTAGGTGCATGGTTCAGTCTGCAGCTCACTCTCTTTTCTATGCCTCTTATTCACCATCTTCCTCTCTGAACAGCTCATGCTTCTTACTCGCCCCACCTTTCCCGCTTTTGACAGAGTTTTTAATGTGTAGAGCCCTTTGGAGCCTGTTAACTACCGTAGCTGACTGAAGCAAGGCAGGTTGTCTCTCCAATTGATGGCTTTCCTACTACTCTTCTTGTAAGACTCTGGCAGCGTTTTTTCCTGTTTACAGTTTTATTTCCCACCATCTTCCTTTGATTTCATTCTGTACAATACCAAATAGGTAATCTGAGATGCATATGATAGTTCAACTCCCTTTACAGACCGATGCAGTACTAAGGCACAGTCCAGTGAAGCACTTAAAGCCGTGCTTAACTTTAGGTATGAGCTTAAAATGTTACTAAGTCAGGATCCAAAAGCACAAGTTCTTATTACTTGAAATAAAAGTGCGATTTCATTAGGTCTAAGCTGGGAGACTGTTACTCTGTTAGGAAAGATTATGATGCGACTTAGGAGGGTATTTTTCAGAACAGTAAACACAGCTAATATAATGAGGATAGCACATTGAAGGCTGAGGAATACACTGCCTTCTAAACATATACTTGTATTTCAGACATAAAGTAACTGACCTTCTGCATGCATTGATTAGAAAGCCACAAGTAACTTGCTCTCCCCTATTGTCTTTCCCCAGGGACCACCAGGGCCCCCAGGACCACCAGGACCACAAGTAAGTCTTTGTGTCAGAGTTGTTTATGTTGATTTTATGTCGCTAAGGTTTATCCAAGACCCACTTGAAGGCAGTAAAATAAAGAACCACAGGCTGTACCAAAGGCTGCGTAGCACAAGACCTTCTGTGTTGGCTGCATACCATGAGAAGTTAATCTTACACTGGGATCGCCTACCCTGAAAAGATTAAACCAGTTCTAGAGCCAGATTTAATTTGCTACTGTAGTCACAGTAGCTTCCCATTAACAGAAAATCCTTGCAGTCTTTTCAATACTCAATTATATCTCAATGGAAAAAATATGAGTTCATTGTTCCAGCCCACTTAGGTATTTTTATTTAACATTCAGTGCTATTAAAAATCTTGCAAAAGAAATGCTTGATCTTTTCACGACATTATTCAGTGAATGACTCAACGTCTGTTGTAAGAAGCACTGGTAGCATGAGATTTTAATTAGAGTTGTCTTTCTGAATGTTTAGGCCTATAAAAATACTTTCAAATCTATAAAAATACTTTGAGGTAAACCTAGACTATTATTTGACTGCAGTTCTTCAGTGGTGTCCTACAGACTTTTAAGCCTGAAAAGGCCTTTAAGCATGCTTAAATTTGAATTTTACATTAGGAAGCTGAGTCATACACTTAGTAAATCTTGACCTATTGTTTTTGCAGGGCAACAGGGGCCTTGGCTTCTATGGAGAAAAAGGTGAACAGGTAAAGGAAAACTAATGAATTAATATCACTACTAAAGGACAGGTTGATGTTACTTGCTATTTATAAAGGAGCCTATTTTAAATACTCTCTTAATTTGCAGTTATATTACATAATTATAAGAGAAAAACAAACAAGTATAGCTTTGAAAGTAATGATAATCTCCATAAGGAATGTCATAGCTGAACTAATTTCTACATGTCTAGGTCTAACTGTACCCTCATTTACACCAACACAAATCAGAGGTAACACTTCTGAAATTTATGGAGCCAGACCACTTTATTATATAAATAATAATTTAGCAATAATCTTTATTGTCATTCTGGAAACATACAGGGCAAGAGCAAGTATTGCTATATGTTAATTCCATCACAAAATAAATTTGTCTTGCCATCAATTTATTTAGAGGTTTAGAACCATACTCCTAGCAGGGGCAAATCTGCGTTGCTCCTTTTGTTGCAGTTCCTTAGACCCTGTGCTGATCAACAGCTTGTCAAGGTATTATAACTGTTAGTAAATGTGCCCTTATGCTTTTCCTGCAGGGCCCCCCAGGTCCTCCAGGTCCACCTGGGCTTCCTACAAGAGAACTGATGGGTGTCCCCTCTGACAAACACAAGGTAACTACAGGGTATTTTGCCAAAATACTCAAGAAACTAAGAGCTCTGCAGTACCAAAACTAAAATATTGTACAAAAGTGCTTTTACATATAGTACTTAGAAGACTTTAGTATATCAAAAGAGAAATCTGCTACTCTCCCATAGCTTGGATCATGAAGTATTTATTGAAACTATGGTGGCTAAAGTCATTCAGAGAGCACTTCTCACAGACTAGAGGTGCCTTAGGCAAACTTGTTCTTTTTGTGTAAGTATGCAACTACTGGCCATCACTCACATCTTCTTATTTTAAAAGCAGAAATACCTGCTGAGAAATCATTCAATATCTTATTTTTCATAATAGTGAGTGAAATTTTCTTCCTGTAAAAGAAGAACATCTTTAGGGAAGCTATCTGAATTATTGTGTTTGTTTATATAACTTATCTATATGGTACAGATATTTGTATACTTACAATTAAGGCTTGTTCATACGTATTGGAGAAATCCTCAACAGCAAGATGCAGTTTATTCTCATCTATTGCTTCTCACTGGGAGCAGAGGTACTCATACCCTGTATGCGTATATTCTGTATCGGACACCAACCTCCAGACCAGTAGTTTTTCATCCCAAATTTGAAGTTAGAAAGTTCACATGGCTCATGCAACTTCTGCAGTAAGATAAGTAAACTGGTATGATACTGAAAGATCTAAAAATGCCTTTGACAGTCTGCAGTCTGCATTAAGTAACATACATGTTGGGATTTCCATGACTAAGCAGAGATGTCTACATATGAGCTACTTATCTGGAGAGCCTTTATATTCAATGGAGATACCGTCAATACAGTGAGTAGACTTTAGGCTATGATTTGTCTCTAACTTTTGATCAGACAATTCATAGATAATCAGTAGGTAAAGATGGGAGAATGTGCATTTATTTATAGGCATTACTCAGGCACTCACCACCCAGACATCTCATGAACAAGCCTGGAAACAACCTGAGGTGTTCACATTCCTGGAAACCTTTTCAGAAAAAATAGCAAATATTTTTTAAAAAAGCAACTTCAAAAACTTCGTATGAAAACATGCATTTCATATGACAAGTGTATGAATAAGGAACAGCACAAGAGTGGTGTTTTTTCTCTTGATAAACATTTGTCACTGTGTTGTAGAAAAGTTATTGAAATGTAAATGGGAATGCCTAACATATCTAAATACTTTCTCTTTATTGTTAGGGTGACAGAGGAGAACCTGGACAAAAAGGGGAAGCTGGAATTCCAGTAAGTCAAGTGGAGAAGAACAAAGACAAATAATAATATTGGAGTTAATACTGGTGTATTCTTCATTGAAATGATGCAATATAGATATGGAGCAACATAAGCAGAGACACCAGTTCTGATGCTTTAGAAAAACTGAACAACATGACATGTAATATAACTCCACAGTGCAATCAGTCATTCTCTTACTGGTTTACCGAAATAAGGTTTTCCCTCACACATTTTTTAATTTTAGCTTTAACTATTAATAAATCTCTTTACTGCTGCTGATCTGCTGATCTATGTTTAAAAATTCCACTAAATTTCATTAAATAAGTATATATAGAAATCTTCTCAATCCTTTTCAGCCTACTCTCCAGCACGTACAGACTTTTGGTCTCATTGGTCGTTAAGTCTGTTGAGTAAGTGGACAGTAATCCCATGTGTTGTTGTACCATTTAGAGCTGTCAGCCAGGCTTGACTGAATGTGGTTTAGTTACCTCACAGGCAACCTCTAGACTGTCTAAATAGCTTTGCCATTGAGTGGTTCCTTTTTACTTCCCAGAGTGGTTTAAAATACAGTCTTTACCAATTAGGGATGCCTCACTGAGCGTTTTGCAGAGCTTTATTTTCTCAGATGGTCTGGTCAGCTTCTCCACGAGGTTATGGGAGAAGGTTGCAGTGTGAGCCCTGGTGCCCTCCATGTGCAGCTGCTAGCCAGTTCTTCAGCTGTTGGTCAGATTTTACACATGTAGAATTTTGTTGACTACGTTAGGAAAACCATAGATTTTATGCTGATGTAGCAAAAGGGGATATGTGTTTCTCCCTTTTTTTCTTGATAGCAGGATGGATAGCAGCATGGCTGTGTTTGCCAAATAGTTCTCTGAAGCTACAGTTTGGCCATAAGCTGAGTTGCTTAATTGGTTGTATAGCTGAACAATTGCTTTGGCTCTTCTTCAGAGTTGCAGCCACAGAAGAAATGAAGAAGGAGATGATAGGAGGGAAACCCTGTCCTCTCCCTAATGGCCTGCTCCTGCTATTGTAACGAAGCAAGCATGTTACACTTAATTTTAAGGACAACAGTTCTTTCACATGTAGCTATTATTAGATCCTCCATGTGTTACAATGATGTTTTCTTCCTGTTTAGCTTCCATAAAACAGCGTTACAATTTTTTTGCACATAATGAAGAAATATGTTGAACTGACTTGCAATGTTTCCTAGGGTGCACTTCTCTATACTCCTGAAAAAGGTGAAGAAGGGGTAATGGGCTTCCCAGGACAAAGGGTGAGTCACTCATTAAAGGTAAATTCACTCAGCTGAATGTGCAAATCCAAGCTGAGTTTGCCTTCAGGAACAAAACACAGATTAACAAACTATAGAAATGATAGTTCTTCAGCCCACCGGGTTGTGGCCAGCTCTGATGTGCCTGATATAGGAAAGCAAAAAGGCCATTTTGAAATAGTAGTGGGAGGAGGGCCCCACAAGACTCACAGGCATGCCTATACCATCACTGAGAAGCCTTGTGCATCTCTTACCTAAAGCTGTGCTCACTAACCACAGCCACTGTCCTGGTGCTCAGCACAGACTGTATCTCACTGTTCCCATCTTAGCTCTCTTCAGACCATGGTTAACAAACCTGAGTTTGGCTCCGGTTACTTGTGACCCCAGAAAAAAAGCTAATTTAAGTAAGTACTACTACCTTGTAGCATCCATGGATGCTTTTTTGGGGCAGTGTTTCTAAAGTGATTAAACAGAGTGAGAACAGTACTCAGCATACATTTAAAAAAAATCTCAGCCGTCTTGAAAATCTTCATGGTCAATTTACAATGTATTGATTAAGAGATAAAAATCAAATACCAGATTAGATTTCAGACCTGTTCTGTTTGCACCATACATGAATCTCATTGAAAAAGTATCTGAACTCTGACTGTTGGTGTTAGAGTTTCAAGCTATCAGATTTATTTTATCTAAGAAATAATAATGATTCTTAACCATAAGATGTTAGGATGTTACTTTATTTTGCTAATTTTATTGTGCCTTCATAGGGACTGCCTGGCATCAATGGTTTTCCAGGACTCGGTGGAGAAAGAGTGAGTATTTCATACAAGACAGTTGTTTCTAATATATACGTAGACAATCTGTCTGAGAAGTAAACTGTAGAGGACAAATTCTGCCTGTAATTACACCAGCTGTAGTCTAACAAATATCATCTGGATTCATCCATCATTGTAATTTTGGGTCAGTTATTTTTCTCATCAGTGAGGAAAAAAAATAGCCCTGTAATTGAAGTCTGTTTTGCTTAAAACATGAGCAGGTTTTAAGAGCAGTACGGGGAGGTGTCATTTTCATTGTTCCCATTTCTGCGACCATGATTTCTGTAATTTTCTTCCTACGTGCAGAAACTTACTTTTTTTAATAGCTTTCTGCAGATGTGGTTGAGATGTATAGTTATCTTGAATATCACAAAAGAAGAAGAAGAGAAGGAAACTGATAAATATACCAGTTAAAACTCTGTCCCCATGGAAACGCACCCAAATACTTAAAACAGCATTCTGTAAGAAAGAGAAGAGCTCATACTTTCTGTTTGGTCTCAGAAAAAGGCTTCTTCAGTCAGCATTAGAAATCACTTCCATGAGGTATTCAAATAGCTGTGGGATGCTTGACTTTTCCATGCTTTTCCATCCTTAGTTGTTTAAGGATTTGTCCTGCCACCAAGGCATAACAATAATAACATGAAACACATGGGACATGAAAGTACATGAAATATGAAAAATAACTTTTGCACAGCTATTCGGTCCGACCACAGAACCCGGTGGCGTGGAGGGGAATATGCTATCAGTAATACGTATGGGGAGAGGTTGATGCAAAACCCATTAAAGCCCACTGGTTGACGTTAACATAGGTTCATGCTCCAGTCAGAAATGGTCAGTGGCTTCCCCTTATTGAGGGTGAATCTTGGCAACAATTTCAGCAGAAGGTACATCGGTTCGGGTGGAGTATCGTTGTATGACGTGTGTATGAGAGGGAACAGCCTACTCGATGTGCTGTTCACAACCACCTCCTTTTTGTTGATTTTTGAGTGATTTGATTCTTAAGAAAGAAAGAAGGATGGTTAAGTCCTGCCTGCACACAGATGAAGTCGCAGTTAATTAGGAAGCTGCTGCTTCACTTTTAGACCGCCAGCTCCACCTAGTGTAAAGAGATTTTACACCTGATACTCAAGAGGCTCCTTTTCTGATGGTGTGATGTACAGTTGCCATTATGGAAAGGTCTCTGAAGCATGGGGTCCAGTTTGTGGCATCTTGCTGAGAGCTGTGGTATTTGTAGTGCTTCAAAATTGTGTAAGTGTCTTACAGAGGTGGTTATTAAAATTCAAATTCTGTGGAGGAGTTGTTCCCACTGTGAAACTGGGGAGATGCTGAATTTTTAAAAAGCTGGCTAATAATCTAACTAGTGTGAATTATACAAATCTACTGGTTTCAGTGCAACTGTGTTAATTGATATTGGTTGATGATCTGGCCACTGTTTTCTACTAAAAGCTCACCTTTTTAACACTAGTCTTTTTCCAGAGTACATATGAACATTTTTCTATAGAGAACAAAAGTCAAAGAGCTGAGTAAAGCACACAGAAGAGATCACCTCTTCTGTATCAGCATCACTGAAATCTGCACTTTGCTCTGTGCACCCCCGGCAGCTGAAATATGCTCTCATGTGATAGGATGTACCGTGTTTTGCCACACATGTTTTCATCCACGTGCTTTGGATTTCAAACCCTTTAAAGGAATGAAGTGGGCGGGATCTTAACTATTATAACATTTGCTGGGGTAGGGATGGAAAATTTTCTCTGGGATATGGCATGCCTGGGGGTGGGAGAGGTGGATGAAGGCTCCTTCAGGGCTGGTCCTGAGATCTTCTCATTCAGCCGGGGAACCCCTCTTTGGCCAAACAGGCTCCAGCCGCCTGGAAAACAGCAAAAAGGACCAGTGTAATTCAGTGCTATTTCGCTGCTCGCTGTTTGCATTCCAGTGAAACTACGTCCACTCGTAATGATTCAGACTCATTTAGTCTTCTTGCAGCAGGTCGGTGTGTTCTGGCTGCCTGGCCCACATGTCTCAGGGTCAACTGGCACGGAGGGGATCCCCTTTCTCCTCCCCCATCCCGCAGCCTCCCTGGGACGGTGTGAGTGTAGGTGCTCCTTCCATCTGCACCACTGCCAGGGGCGATAGAGCCTGCCCCACAGCAGGTCCCTCTGGCCTTTGATGGGAGTTAGGCTTGGTCCAAGAGATGGAACATCAAAACATGAGGAGACTTAATGGTATTACCCAAATTACTACACCCCAGGGAGACAAATTGCTCAGCTCTGTTGCATAGTTTTCACACTAACATCGGAGGAAGCCAGCTGCTACAGACCAAATAATTTTATTCTCTCTCTGATAAAGGAAAAGTCAATCATTTTTATGTGTATTACAGGGTTTTCCAGGATTTGATGGTCCACCAGGTGGCTATGGTCCTAGGGGAAGCAAGGTACTGATTTACTTTCGTTTGCTAGAAGCAATAAACCAGATTTCATTTTGCTTTCTTTTCTTTTCTGTCATGTGATAACAATTGTGTTTGTCATCATTGTAGAACTGGTTATGTGGTTTGCTAACTTGAAATCTCTGAGATTTCTTAAAAGTCACATCAGTGCTTTTGAAAGTTTGTTTCTTTGTGTTTCATGGGCATGCCGTTCCATTTTAAAAGAAGTTCTCTAGAATAACGTGCTTAGATATGATACTTCAACTTTTGTTAACAGGGGGAGCCAGGCGAGATCGGTCCTCCAGGACCAGTTTCCTATCTTCCTTCCCACATCCCAAGGAAAGGTACGTCTTCTTTGCTTAGATTGCTTATCTTAGCTGCGTTTTACTACCTTCTACATAGATCAAAAGCATGAAATTCTGAGAATTCAACTCCTTAAAAAACTGTGGTTTGCTAAACTGTTCCAGAAGGTATAATTGCCTTCCAAGAGAGTGCCCTAATCACCTTTTTGCAGGCAGGTGGCTGCTTTGTCACTCTGCTGAAACTGGATTGCTATACAAAAGGCATCCATGCATTCCTGTGTCCACAGAGAAGAAACAAGCAAAAAAGCATGTGACTGTTGTCCAGTGAAAGGAAGAATGGGCGAGTCTGTCTTCTGCGTCCTGTTTCAGAGACTCTGGATAAAGTGCAGCGATGGCAGTACAGCAGAGACCATTCTTGTAATCTAATATTCAGGGGAAAAAAGCATTAAAAAAGCCTTGAGGAATAGAACATTTTTTTTTCCTTTTTTAAATTGACAGATTTCCTTTGTGATCTTTTCACTAGGCTTGTAGCACCCACTGTCTGCTGTCCTGCAGAGCTGTGGTGGCTCTGGCTGGCCAGACTAGAAACACCTAGAAGGTGATATCAGTTTGCCAAGGCCAAAACTATTCCAGGGAAGGTGCCAGCAAACAGCAAGGATAATCACATGCCATTGCCCCAGCCTGTGTCCTCAAACTGTTGAGTTTACTAGTCTTGTTGAAAGCCAGAGAGTCTAACAATGAATGGTTCCCTTCCCCCTAGAGAAAGGGGGCAAGAGACCCAAAACATTATTCAAATCATCCCGAATATCCTGGCAGGCTTTTATGAGCAGGAGAGACTGTGTAGAGAGACAAGGAAGCAGGCAGGGGGCTGGACACGCCATATGTCCTCGAGTACCTTTGACAAGAGCACGATACTTTTCTGCAGGCAATAGCTGGGCCCAGGCAGATGCTTTTGGTACTGGGGAGCAGAGGAAAACTCACATACCATACATCTGTTATAATGGCAACTTCTTGTAGAAAAGGAGGGGCTCTCCTCAGAGAGCTGGTCTTCTGTGCTTCCCAGGAGTAATGTAGTTCTAGCGGCGTATTAGTAAGAGCTGAAAGATATTCTCCTTCTTCCTGGGCCTGGTGGCTCAACACCATTCCTGTCACAAGCCGTGCTCAGCTCCCAGGTATTTGGGCTTTACAGAAATCTCTCAGATATATTTCTTTATTCAGACTGAGGCAGCATGAGGTAGCAGGTTTTTGCATTTCTAAAGCTACCTTTAAGAAACAATTGTAAATTCTAATGTTCACAAGCCCTTGAAGTTCCTAATTTTCACTTTTTAAGAACTGAGCAATCTGCAGTGTATCACAAGTCGGCATTTATGGGTCACAAACAGCATCACACTAACGTGTTTTGTTGAACTGGGGATGTCTTTCAGGTGCAAGAGGTGATCCAGGCTTTCCAGGTGTCTCTGGACTACAGGGAGACCCAGGAGAGGAGGGAGATCGTGGGCTGCCTGGTCTTCCTGGATTCTCTGATGGTAATATCCCAGCAACACGTGTTCCAACAGCTTAACTTTATAGCGAGTTTTAACTGATATGGGGTCAGGGTAGGGGAAAAATATGTGCGGACCGTCGAATATGCAGTGCAGAGTGGTAGATAACTAACTGCGGGGCCAAAAACTGAGAGGAGCATTTTCCTTCGGCCTCGATGGGGCTCTGGCAAAACAACTGAGGTAGAGATGATGACAGAGCCTTGCTTCAGTAACTGTTATTGATTTGCTCAGGTGAAAAGTGCAGTTACCATTTTTGCTCTATGCTAAATATCTCCATTTTTCCTTGCATACCAGATGCAGTTGCATGAACTTTCCCTTCTGCTACATGACAGCTCTTTGAGCAGCGTTGTTAAGAAATTGTTCTGAACTTCTTCCCTCATTCTGTTCCAGTGGATGGGGATAAGCCAGGCTTACCTGGAGAAATGGGACCAAAAGGCGAAAAAGGTGAATTAGGACCTCCCGCTTATCAGGCAGGCCCGCCTGGGTTTCCGGGTAAGCACGGCACACCAGGACTCCGTGGTCCACCTGGTCCTGCTGGATCCCCTGGTAAGTGCCTGAAGAGAGATGGTGAGAACTCACAGGAACATCTTTGCTTATTTTAAAGTTAGCTGTTGGCAAGGCAAAGTGAGAAAGTAGATTGAGGGAATGAAAGGAAATGGGTGGCGGGGAGGGCAACACAAAGGAGAGGTGTTGTATGCTCATCAATGAAGGAAAGGTTTGCATGGTTTTTAGACATTCCTGGCAACATCTGAAAGAAAAGAAGGTCTGTTTTGGGCTGGGGGAGGGAGATGAGTGTCAAGGAATATCTGAGAGAGTTGGTTCTCTTCCTTAGCCTGGAGAAGAGAAAGCTAAGGGGAATCTTACTGCTATCTTCCCCTACCTCTTGGGAGGTCATAGGGAAAATGGAACCTGATGCTTCACTAAGGAGCACAGCAACAGGGCAAGAAGCAATGGTCACAAGCTGCAACAAGGGAAGTTCTGCCTAGATAGTAGGAAAACCTCTTTCACCATGAGGGTGGTCAGACACTGGAACAGGTTGCCCAAAGAGGTTGTAGACTCTCCATCTTTGGAGATATTCAGTACTCAGCTGGATAAGGCCCTGAGCAACTTGCTGTACCTTTGAGGTTGGCCCTGCTTTGAGCAGAGGGTTGGACCAGGTGGCTTCCAGAGGCCACTTCTGACTGAGATTGTGCTGTGCCTCTGTGAGAAGCACCACACTGCAGTGCAAGAGCAGGAGTGGAGAAAAGGATGTGCAGGAGGTGATCCATAGCAGGCGGTCTGTGGTACTGCAAAGTGGTTTGTGCTGAGAGAGAGGAGCAAAGGAATTCAGGGTGGGAGAGAGCAAAGAATGGCAAGGATCACCTGCCACAGCAGATGGAATTTACTGAGAACGGGTTTGGAAAACTGTGAGAAGAGGGAGAGAGGAAGAGAACAGGGGGTGGATAACAACAGGCTGGGTTAGACAGTAAATGACATTAGGGGAAACAGAACAGGGCAGATGCAATGCAGCTCAAAGGAATAGGGAGGAAAGAGAAGAAAAGTAAATCTACAGTAGATTAATTTATACTTTTATTTAATTAAACTTCTAGGTTCTCTCTTTGGATTAAAAGGACAGGAGGGGACGCCAGGTAGATTTGGCATGCAAGGTTTCCCTGGGCCAAGAGGACAAAAAGGACCTAAAGGTAGGTTATAACAGATAACTCGATAGATGATCTGCTGTTATGCATTGTGTAAAGTTCCCATTGTATTCAGCCTGAGTTTATTGAACTATGACATGCTCGGGGACCGATGAATTTGATCTAGGGCTAACAACAAGGAAACATTGTGTTAGTTTCTTGTAAGGAAAAAAAACCCTACTTTTCTCAAGTATTTGAGAAACTACTCAAGTATTCTCAAGTCTATATATAAAATGGATACAGCTGAACGTCTATTTGTTGTGACAGAGCATTCTTTCTTCTCTTTCCGATCCTTTCCTTAGGCGAAGAAGGGGATTGCAGTAAATGCCTTGTGGGTGATGAAATCAGAAGGGGCTCTACTGGCCCCCCTGGCCCTCCTGGCTTTCCAGGAACCCCTGGCCAGCCTGGGAGGAAAGGAGAAGCTGGTGATCAAGGACCACATGGTATTCCTGGCTACCCTGGAGCAAAAGTGAGATACTTGTTTCTTTATTACATAGTTTTATATGCCTACTAGAAAAAAAACCCCAAACTATTCTCCATGGAAAACGATGAAAAGTACGATTTCTTTCTTTCTGTGCCATTTCAATAGCTTTCAGATTGCCATCTACAAAATACTGAAAGCCAAAAATTGCTAGGATGGAGGTGAAAATAGGACGTTTTGGGAAGAGCGAAAGATTTCCACATAACCCAAAGTCCACTTTCCATTTAAACAAAGCTGTTTCAGCAGAGCCCTTTCAAGCAGCTGTAGTACTGAGTATGATCTGACCATCTAGAAGGGTAACAATTCCAGTAGTAACCTAAGGCTGTTGCTAATAAGATGCATATGTCAAACTGAGGAAATGTAAGGTTCTTGTTTACAATACATTGTCTTCCTAAAAACCACCATTCAGTAACCCCGAGAAAAGGGCTTTTTTTATAATTGCTTGCTTGTTATTTACACTTAAAGGTGCTGTAATCTGTGGTATGCCAACTGCATCATAGTTCCTCACAGTCAGAACAGACTTCAGGAAGTCACATCTCTCAAGATTTTAGAACAAAATTTTTGTAAAGCTGACCCAAAACTGATTTTGTTTATGCAAAGATGTCAGAGCAAACATAATGTTTTCAGTTAGTGCTTTAGGCTCTTCTGAACATCAGGAAAACAAACTCACTCACAACTAGCTTAAGTTTGGGATTTTTTAGAATTAAAATAAAATAAACTTTGACTTGATTGTGGCTGTCAAAAACAAAGCAGAAAAAATAGATCTCTTTTTTGCTGAAAATTCAAAATACTTTTATGACAAGTTCTACTTTCTAGAAGTCATGAAAAAATTGACAAATATTTTCCAAAAGTTCAGTGTTTCTTCATCCCAGAATTTAAGTTACTGTAGAACAGACAGTAGTATAGACATATACAGACATAGCATAGCATAGCAAAATATCACTCAGCAGCAAAGCCCTGACTTTAACTCAGCTTTTGGTCTGCAGCAAATTCAAAGTAAAACAATTTAGCTTAAATATTCTTGGTCCATATTCTTAGGCACAAGTGACCCCATAATTCTTTGAGCACGTTCAACAAGTTACGTATATGGACAATAAATATACTTAATCTAGATCAGATCTATATCAATTTAATGAAAACAAAATTTTATCCCAAGCAAAGGGTATTTTTTTCTGTGGAGAAAGAGAAATTAGAAACAGCTGTAAAACATTTTGAAAACACCTGTGTGCTAAACTGCATTATACACAACATCTAAACCTTGAAAACAAAAAAATAGTGATGTGGACATCATACTATTAATGCAGTGTTACTGCTGAAGGTTTCTGCAGTTATATAGTCAGTGAAATAATTCGGCATTATATTAAGTTCCTGAGATTTCTTTTGGCCTGCAAAAAGCAATGGCCAAAAGAAACATCTTTACCGTGGTGTATAGATGTGGCTTCACTGACCATTAAAATGCAGTTTGCAAATATAGTCTGGGTAAAACAGGATCCTTATACTCAGATCTGATCTCCCCCCTTAGACTTACAGAGTGTGAACCTGTATTGTTGAGATGACCTACAGCTGAGATACAGTTTCCACACATGCTTTTCACCCAAGAAAATCTTGGAGAATGTCAGTAAAAGACAGTGATGCAAAAGACACCCTTTTAAATAATGGAGTATTTTAAACAAAAAATAAACGCATCAGGTATATCCCTTTCATTCAGTGTCTGTCCTGGAATTCAGTAAGAGGAGGCTAGGGAAAACCTAATACACGTGGCTTATATTTTAGTGAGCGTGAATGTAATTATTCAGAACTAAAGCTAAATGGCATAAAATAGTCAATGGTAAATGAGTCTGTAACCTCTGGGCCTTGGCACCTACCATGGGTTTGGTCCTGTGACTGAAAGGCTATTGGCCAGAAGCTAGCAATACCACTTTCAGATGGGCTGTTCAGGAGGAGGATTCTGCATTATGCCAAGGGATCAGGAATGCCAGAGACTGGTCTTTAGCTTCACCACAGTTTGCCTTTCCAAGAGAGGAATTCTCCCTCCTTGGAGATTTTCAAAGCTTGACTAGGCAAGGCCCTGAGCAACCTGCTCTAACTCCCAAGTGCTGGGTTGGACCAGGGACCTTCAGCTCTCCCTTCTGACAAAAACCTTTCCCACAGGTCTGTGGTTTAGGGCCGGTCACTTAATCACTCTGTGCCCAGGTTCTTGTCTCTGGTAAATGAAGATGGTACTACTTCTCAGCCCCACAACGGTGTTGTGAATCACAATCCACTGCCAGCTATGAGGCTGTCCTCTTTTGTAGTGGTGGGCAGGAGGAATTGCAGGTCAATATAACCCTGAGTTTTGTTTCCATGGTGCCAAAGTGTTGCTTACAGCATTTTCTTTAGTGGCTAACACTGAGTAATTTACCATGTTTTCTCCAATGCAGCTCTGCAGCTGCAGTCATCTGCAGGACTCTAGCTCATGGAAAGCCACAGCTGTCCCAATGCCATCCTCATGCAGAAGCTCCCCTACCATGCCACATAGACCTTGGTCCTAGTTAGAGCATATTAATAAAGATTCAGGCACAAGAATGGGATTACTGAAGAGGAAATCATTCACAGAAAGTAATGGGAAAGCAGTAAAATTTAAGGAGACTTTTTTTTTTTTAAGCAGAACAGTGGAAATGCAAATCTCGATACTTATTTCATAAGTGGTTGTGTTTCTTTTTTTTTTTCAATGTATGTAATACCAGGGATTTTCAGGCCAAGATGGATTTCCTGGACCAAAAGGAGAAAAGGGAGTTTCTTTACACATAACTACTAAAGGTAGAGTAAAAATTCATATTGTGTATTTTGCTGTCATTTATACCTTTCATAAGAGATTGATCTCACAATGAAAGGTCTTTTTTAGGCACCAAAGGAATCCGAGGAGATCCTGGGCTGCCTGGTATCAGAGGTGAAGATGGTTTCCCAGGCAGAGATGGATTAGATGGTTTACCAGGACAGCCTGGCCTTCCGGTAAGTAGCAAATACAGCTAAATCATTTCTACCGCGCTCAATTACTAATGCATTTAATTCTGAGGGGTTATGATCACCAGGCTATCCTTCTTTCACAGATAACGATGCACAACTAGACTGGCTTTGCTGGTTATTGATATATTAAACATCAGGTTTACACTCAGGGTTTTTAGAACAATCTTTCACTTTTATTTCCATTTTACTTAAACAACTAAGTAGTAGTGTATAACCCATTTAGGCCAGCTTGTTGTTACTGGTTAGTTTGTGATAATTAGTACTTTATTAATAACTCCTTCTAGCATTGTCTAAGAGAGATTCTGTGTGACTGAACTTCAACAGCTTTGTTATGACTGAGTTAAAGAAAAGCAAAATTTACTACAATTTTATGTCCTCAAAATGTAGGTTGTGTTATCATATATATGCTTGATAGCACTTCACCTAACTGTAGCCATCTAGAAGTTAGACATGTAGTCTTAGTTCGTTTTCTAAGCTGCTTCTGTAGGCAAAAGAAAAAGTTAAATACTTTGCAAGAGGAATTCATCTCGCCCAGCATAAATGCTGCTTTGGACCACGGGGATGCTCTTACATCATATTTGAAGACGGGCCAGAGCCATATCGTCCAATCTGGACCACAGTGCTTTTTACTACCAGTAAAGATAGTACTTTATATTACTTCTGAGGGTGGAAACGTTTTCTAGTGATGTTCATAAGATGTTGATTCAATAGTGTAGAAATATCACTAGAGGAATAGACAAAGAAAAAATCTGCCCATTTGGGCGCAATTTTATGTCAGCTTTTCTCAAGGTCTCAGAAGTGAATGCCACACCAGAACATCTCTAGCGATGCATGTGGTTTCCCCAAAACCCACTTGCAGCTTTTCAGAAAGGGTAGTAAGCCTCTCCACAGCAGTGATTCCTATTGCCCAAGTGCCATTCACGGGCCAACATTTTTAGGGGAATGATCCCTGTAAGAGTGCTTCTCTCATGCCTTTTCTGCCGTGGGGTCTAAATTAAAGTCAGATTATTTCAAATATATTTTATTTACAGTGTTGATTTAAAGAGCTGGGATGCAACACCTGAGGAATTACTGCCTGTAAGATGTTATTCATGAGAGCAGTTCAACTATGTGAGTTTTGTTTGTTTCTCAGCAAAGTCAGGAGTGACCACCTCCGTTCACTTCCCACAGGGTGATGGTATCAGAGGTTTCCCTGGCGATCCTGGTTATCCAGGCGAATTAGGCCCAAAGGGCTTTCCAGGAGAAGGAGGCCTGCCGGGTGAAGCATTTCCTGGTCCAAAAGGGTACCGGGGTCCTCCAGGTGACCACGGACAAGATGGAAACCCGGGACCTCCAGGTCTGCCCGGTCTGCCAGGAGAGCCTGGCCAACTAGGTAAGAGACATCACTCTGTCTTACATCAAAGCCACGGGAGGTCATTACTGAATTGTGTGCAGCATCTGTACAGCACACTGTTGAAAAGGTAGCAGTTGGTGGGGGGTTATGTGGGTAAAAAGGGGTTGGTTGTGTTAGTTGTCCAGAAATCTTAAAGAAGGAAATACTTCAGAAGTCTCAGTAGTTTCATGTCAGGTATTGAAATAGCACGAATGAATGTGTTAGTGCCAGCAAGTAACATCTTTCAGGTTTCAAGCAGTTGGAGGCAATGGAGCAATGTCCTGCCATTGGAGTAGTCACAGGTGGTTTTCTCTGGTCTTCCCCATCCAACATAATCTTTTAATTGACCAGAGAAAATCATGTATCCATCCTTCAGAGCTCTTCATAGTACCTGTGCAGCTTTCCGAGTCCCTTCCAGCATAAGAATGCCAGGGCTACATTCACAAGAGCTCAGGCTCAGAGTTTTATTGCTCGACTTCGAGATGCCTGGCGGAATATTCAAGCCAGAGCAGGCACCTGCCAACCCTACACAGTGCATGGGACACATAGCCTCCTAACTCTGACAGGGTTAGGTTTCAGGCCTGGATCTAAATTAATATATGGATAGAGAGTTCCAGTATGTTATAGCAAATAGTTTGTGTTTTATGTATGCATAATACATAAAAGAATAAATTATCTGATGTTGTAATAGACATTTTGGTTAGAATTGAGAGCATTTTACATTTTTCTCTTTTAAGTAATAACTGTTTTTTCCCATTCTTTGCTCATAGACTGTGGGCAGGTCACTGAAGACTTTTCTAGAGGAGATGGAACTGAGCCAATATGGTCAGGTACTGTACATACAAATGGCTTGAATATATTTTAATATTTAGTCTTATGCTGTTCTTATGGCTTGATACTTTCTTTCTGATGACTGTTTTGGATGCTCTTGATTTTAAATTATTTGAACTTCAGGTCACAAATAACCATGCATATACTGTACGTAGCTCTAAGGTAATTTAATCAAATTGAACATGTTCTAAAATTATTGCAGTTTTAGCTCTGCAATTCAGAAATTCTTTATTTCATTGCTCCTGAGTGTTTATTGTGACAAAATAATGATTACCATGCAATCTATAACAACAGTCCCAGAAATTAGGTGCCCAAGAAAATTTAAGCAACTTTTTTTAAAGAAGAACTTTGAGTGAAGATTTTCAGTGCAATTTGACATATAAAGAAAAAAACCCTTCATTTGTACCACAAATTGACTTGATTGCTTCCCCCACAGGGAAACAAAATGTCTCTCTTATTCTGAAAAATACTGTCATCCATAAGGTTGGACTACCCTGCCCATGCTGGTCTAACTGGAGCAGGCACCATAGCCCCTGTAAAATAGGCAGAAGAGCAGCTCTTGGGGTGGAGCTCAGCTTGAGGGCTCCCCTGAAAATGCCACCCATGACCAATTTTTTTTTTTTTTTTTAATGAAGAATAAAACTTTTTTAAATTAGCGTTTTGCCAGTTAATTTCACTCACCTGCTTTAATGATGTTGTCTCAACTGCAGGCGCAGAGCTGATGAGAGGTAGCATATGAGCATGTACGGTGCAACTAACCCTCTTTGTTTGCAGGCGCGGGCTGTGTGAGGCCACCAAAGGGATCCCAAGGCAAGCCAGGACTGCCAGGAACCACAGGTAACGTTTTGCCTTCACCTTTGTTACCCACATACACTACGTTTTGAGGGAGATCTTGCCAGATCGATTAAAGTTGAGCCTTAGCAGGCAGTGAGTTTTAGAAATTACAATGGAGGACAGCGTTAACTTGAAGCCAGCAGAGAGATCTAAGCAGCGTGCAGCCCAGGTGGCTGCACTGTTCCTGAGCTAATTCTGCCTTTGCTAATGAGTGTCAGCCATGAAACAGGAGACAGAAAGGATAGCCCATTTGCTATTCTCCACGTGCAAGTAAGTGAGAATATACAGAGAGAGTCTACAAGTTTATTGGTAGAGAGTATACCGAGGTCTCTCAGAGCTGACTGGACACCTCACAAGGAAAAGCCTGTCCTCTGAGAGCAGGGTGATAAAAGGTTGCAGTGGAGGACTGTGGCAGATCCTTCTTACTATTCCTCCTTGTGTGATATAAAGAGCGCCTTCAGCAAGTGTGAGCCTAAAGTCTTTACCGGAGCTCGGTGTAATGGGCCAGGTTGTCCGACGCAATGCAGTTGCACTGTCCGTAGCCACGCACACCTTCCTTGCAGAGCTGGTCCACCGTAGCCCAGAGGGACCATCTGGTGATCCTGGGCCTTCCCAGCACTGACGGTTCCCCACCTCTTTCCAAAAGGAAGAGGAAGAGGAGGTGGGGACAGGGTCTACAGGACTGGGTGAGATGGAATTGAAAGAAACATGGACAAAGTGTGCTCAGTGGTCATAACAATTGACCTTGAAAAGGGAACCTCTGACCAGCACTGGTAGTTCCTATAAGCTTACGTACTCCCAGCCTAAGCCATAAAGCTGTTTTTCAGTAAATCCTTCTCATCGCCAGCTGGTAAAGGTACTGACAAAAACCATAACTGCGTCCTTCAGAGTCTGGAAAATGTAAAATTCTTGATGCACCCGTTCCTGTGCCCCCTGTGCTTTAGCCAAGGTCAGAGATCTGGACTATACATTTTAAGGTGAAGCTTTTTTTCCCCCAGCACAAGGTTTATTATGGCATGCATGGATTGATGGATTGATATATCACAGACTAATGGATCTTAAAAGGGAACATTTTATCTCTGTTGAAAGATGATGTGTCTCTCTGACCTATGTTTCCTTAGTCCTAATGCCTTAGTTTGTTGTTAGGATCGATGCTTCTGAAGGTTGTTTTCTTTGCTATTTTTGTAATTTTTTTTCTGAGTATGATGATTTGTTTATTCTTTCATTCACATGAACTTGAAGTTTTTTCTTTCAGCGAACACAGTCAGATTTAACTCCTAGCTGTAAGACTGCTGTCACAGTGACACTGTTTTCCTGTGGTTTACATTTTGTACTCTTGGTTAGCTCTTTAACAAATCTTTCTCTGTCAGCTTGTATGTTTTAGTAATTTTAAGATTTGTTTTGCATCCCTTCCCTCCCAAAACTGGAAAAGGCCCCTTGCTGAGCCCAGTGCAGAACTGTTCGTAGCTGCCTTTCAACCTGAAGCTGTTCTGGAGCTGGAAACCTGTGAGGAACAGGACACATTTTACAACTTTCCATGGCTTCTTGTTGCCATAGCTGTGTCAATGTAGTTTCCTGGAGCATCATTCCTACCCACGTTATCTGGATTGACACAAAAGCACCGACACCTCCTTTACACTATTTTTATTGTCTGCTTAGAGTGATGTGGTTTTGTCCACAAGATTTTCCACCTTCTTTTCAGCCAGAATGGAGCTCTGCTATAGAAAATCAAGTCTCTCAGTGTCCTAGGTGCTGGTGGCACCCAGGGTATCAAGCAAGGAGTCACCTTTATAGCCTCACACCCTCATGTCCTTGTGTTCCTTTGAAATTCCTGGCAACATACACAGCCCAACCTAAGTTACATCCTGGTTATTCAATAGTCTCAAGACCTACGTGGTCGCTGTTGAATAAAATGTTTAAGTTGTTTTCCGTTTCAAACATACAGCTAAAGTGCTTGCAAGCTAAACATTGGTCAAAAATAAAAACTTTTTCTTATCACTGTTTGGCACAACATGTTAACACCAGCTAACATCGCATAATGAGTTACTGAAATACGTGGTAAGCGGTGGTTGCATTCTCCATCTGCCGCCTTCTTTCTCTAACACGGCTTTTTAATTAGTGCAATACTGAACAGAATGAATGGAAGTCAGTTATTACAGGTGGGAAACAAGACCAAGATGCTATTTGGGTAAGAGGCACATTAGAATTTTTCATTGAGACCTGAAAGCCTAGGATATTTCCTTTAATTGCTTTCTGAGAAGTTATTGTTCATATAAGGGAGAGAACAATCGTCCTGTACGGCACTGGGAAAATGCTATTCACGCTGCATTGGCTGTTTATGTGCACCTTATCTGTGGTCTTTTTAAAGGTTTCCTTCTCGCCTTCACAAACAACAGCTAAAACTGCAAAAAATCATGGTTAAATAATGGAAATTCAGAAAACTAAAGTGGAAAAAAGCATCAAAATTCCAGTGATATTTTCCTTGGTTTGTCATAGTTAGAGGTGGAGAAATTTGCTTTCAGCGTAATAAATAAATTAGCTGTAATTCACGGTGATGCTAAGCAACAACACTTAAAATGCTAAAGCATGTTGTTGACCTTCAAGCCTGTGCTGGGAACTTAAAGAGTTCGAGGAGCTGGGGAGGGTAGGGAAACAAAGCATTCCACAGGAATTATTTTCAAAGAATTATAACAAAAAATCTTGATCTTGGAATACAGTGAATTAATGAGACTCATGTAATAAAACTATTGCATGGAAAAAAATAAATAAATAATATAATTTTATAAACTTAACAAAAGAATCCTACGAAATGCTTGCAGGTTTTGAGATGTTAAGAAACAGTAATATTTGCCGTTACCCAAATGTCAAATACTAAATCACAAGGAAGCGAGGTCTCATTTTACCTGTCAGGAGATAACTCGGTATGAAGATGAGTTCAGTGCCAGAGGAACACTTTTTCAGGGCGCAGCCCTTCTTTTACTACCGAAGCTATAGACCTGTACTGTTACAAATATAGTAAGTAGGCTAGTTAATTTGTATTCAGTTTCTAGGATGATTAGATCTAACCTTCAGCCTTACATTTCTGTTTCGTGGTTATCTAAACCAGTCTGCTCTTGTTCTGTGATCAGTTTAGCAGGGAAGGGAAAAATTTGTTCCTCCTACAGCATCTCATCTGTGCCCGTTTCTGTTGAGCATTATTCTTTGACGTTGCCTTTTGACCTTAAGCTAAAAGCCTTAATTTACAAAATATTAAAAGTCTCCAAAAGTCTGTGAGACTAATTATTTTCACCCTAGTAGTCTCCATATCATTAGTCTTTAAGTCAGGTTAATCTATGTTTGTAAGAGCACTTAGCCTAGATTTTTGGTCCATGTCTTGGGATCTTGAATACTGCTAAAGAGCTACAGTATAGTCCCATTAAATTTAAAAAAAAAAAGCTTCATCTTTGCATCTGGAAACACATCATGATGATATTTACCACTACCTTTTCTTACATTATATGCATATTTCTGTTTTGTTTGTTCAGATCACACTTTCTTACTTTCTTTTCTATAATTTAGGTGCAAAAGGTGCAAGAGGATTCCCAGGTGATCCAGGTCCAGTGGGATACCCAGGGCTAAATGGTACACGAGGTGATCCAGGTCGGGAAGGATTCCCAGGTCCTCCAGGTATCTTGAAATAATTATTTGTTCTTTATATACTTTTGACCTCTTTACTACAGTCACTGAAACACAAAAACTTGATTCCAGATACATTTTCACTTATCTTCCCTTCCACGTTCAAACAACATTATACAAAACTGCTACTTTTCAAATCCAAAAGGATTTCCTGCAACTTCTATAATGATGAAAAGTAACATAGATGCCAACCTTTTAAAATCTGCTTTATAGTGCAAAATAATAAATGTGACAGTAAAAATTCATGAAGTTCACATAGAAATAAAGGAATTCAATAACAAGATATTTCAGATTCCAAATGGAATATACTCAGAATAATGATGCAGAAAGGAAGAAAATACTAGTATTAGTATTTGTATTTAACTCCTTCCAGCATTAGTATAAATTATACTGGACATATCAAAGGCAGAGTACTAGCTACTCACCCTGCCCATAGGCAGCTGTGTTTCCAAACAGTGTTTGCAGGTGTTCAGTGCCTGTCATATTTCATGCTAGCCTGTAATAGGTACAGATTAAATCCCAGGGCTTCTGTATCTCTCCAGAGGTTCCAGGATGTTCAAGACACATCAATTAATTGCACGTATAGTTGATCTGTTCGTAGATAGTAAGTCAGATGAGCCTAAAATAGTGCCTCTGCACACATATATAAGCTGCAGTGGGTATGTTCACGGATCATCAGTCAGTCCAGCAAGAGTTACTGCCAGAAACTACCACTTCCCTGTGGTTGACCAGGTTAATTTGGTCAGAGAAACGGGCACTGAGTTTTTTCTGTAGCACAATTCAGAAGCCATTGATGCAACTTAATTTAGGAGCTCTTTAGAAATTCTTTCCATCTGTCTTCCAAGTCCTAAATCCTCATAGATACCGAAGTGCTGCAAACTTTCCCAAATCCAGTGCCCAGGTGCTGCTTCACCCTAAGGCAGCACATGACCTGAAAGTATTGTCTAGGCTCATCTACAGCATCTGTAGTAGCAAAAGAGAAAGCAAAAGAAGAGCTGATGCATGTCCTGGTCAACAGGCAAGGGATGCATCATAAAACATGGCTCTGTGCAGCGTAGGGCAGGACCATGAACTTGTATTTCTGCTAAGCTCTGCAAAGTGCTCTAAATGCTAAATTAGGGCTCCCACACCATATGGCTCCCAGGCCACAGGGTGGTCAGCACTCAGACCAATTTTCTGCAGTCTTCCATACTGTCTTTCACCAGTGCTTGGACTTAACTTCCAGTCCAGGTCCAGTTTCCCAGTCCACAAGAAGCCTTTCCCGTGTCATTTTTGGTAACAGGGGCCTGTGCCCTCCCAGTCATTCACCTACAGCGTGGAGGACAGGGACGGTGGCGTTCCTTCATCAACAGCGTGAAGCGATTGGCATTGGGCCCTTGAGATGTGTGGGGAACAGCAACAGCAATGACTCATCTGGGCAACCCCCCCAGGTCTTCCCAGTTTACCAATATGCATTCACTCCTCATTTATCTTTTCAAATTTGACTCCCTGAGATGTCTTACCCCTGCTGCATATCAAACCAGGTTTTTGTGTACAGGAACTGGTTTTTTGCCCTTACAGAATAAGACGTTTATAAAATGCTGCAATAGCCATGTCAAAATAGTTGCACAGAAGTAGCTGTGCTTGGAGCTATGGATGTTTTATCACCCAGGCACTAGGTATCCTGAGGGGTCACCTGTAAGTTCTGCCAATTTCCACATTTGGTCAAACGTTCTTATAAATGCTACATGGTTTAAAAACATTTATCTAACACTTTGTTTGATTCTACAGGTTTCTGCTAAGAACTAGGGGAAATTACAATAATATAAAAGGCGTTATGACGGTGTATCTAGGATTTGAACTCCATTTGTAGTGAATCCTGTGATGCCTAGTCCATGTTTTATTTATAGGTTTTACTGGGCCCAGGGGAGACAGGGGCCCGAACGGTCTACCTGGACTGCAGGGACACCCAGGCCTTACAGGAAAATCTGGTGCTCCGGGAGCGGCAGGACTGAAGGGCTTTCCTGGTGACGTTCTAGGAGCAGCAGCAGGTTCCCGAGGGGATGTCGGGCTCCCTGGTTTCCCAGGGTTGAAAGGCACGCCAGGAGATCAAGGAATACCAGGAACTAGAGGTAACAGCTACTTCAAATAAAGAAATGTTTGAGTAAGAGTGTGATATAAATGTAGCCAAATTATAGAGACATGAGAGTAGTAAGAGACCATGTTAGGACGCGTTGGAGGTACTGAGGACCCCAGCATCAAATCCCAGTGCCTGATGATCTTCCATCCCTTCCCCGTCTACTTCAACTGTTACCAATATGCCTGGCTCCTCCAAACACCTTCTGGAGATCCATTGCTTATGACCAGCACTCCTTCACATTGCACTACATGAAATCAGCTACAATAGGATACCAGAGAACCAGATTTTGCTCATCTTTGTTGTGTTCGGATGTACTGTTAATTTTTCCCACTGTAGTTAAGGGAATGGTGATGTAGTTACTATCCTGACTTTTCACTTACATACTGCATAATACTGAGGTTGTTTCCCATGCCAGAAGTTGTTTGGATAATACATGGCCTTGCAGAATAGCACATTGCACTAGTGCAGCATTTGTAAATTTTAACTAAGAGGACATAGAGTTTAGTAAATGTTAATAAGCCATTTTACCTGGTCAGTCTTTGGGCACTCAGGAACAAGAAAAAGATAACATTATATACTTCTTCATAACTTCAGGGTGTTCATTTTATTTCATTATTTCACAGAGCTTAAAAAACACACTGAACTCCGTATAGAAAACAGAGAAAACCATAGTTTCTCCACAAAATCTGACTTTGTCGCTCTCTGAATTCTGTGGAGGACTTTCAAAAGCACATGTGGGAATTAAGCATCCCCTGCTACACAGTTTCACTAGCATTTGGACACACAGTTAAATTTAGGACTGCTGATTACCCCCTTGCCCTGTTGTGGAAGTGAGAAAGGAGTAGTTAATTGTGTGACTAGCTCAAAGCAAGGAGGTATATCACAGGAACCTGTTTTGGAGACTCTTCTCATGATTTTTCAATACAAATAAAAAAAAAAAAAAGAAGAGCATCGTCTTATGTGAGTTATTTGAAGTGAGGAGAGCTGGTTTCACATTCAGTAGAGCCCCAGAGTGAAGGAAAGAGATGAAGGCAGCTCTGTGGCACTTGGCAAGTTTGAGAAAAGGCAGAAAGCATCACTGACACCTCTGAAGAGGGGAAGAAATTCAAGGTAAAACATGGATTGAAATGGAAAAAAAAATTGTGTGACCTTGTACATTCTTTCTAAGCATTTCTGTAGAACTAAATTTTCAATAATAACAAAAAATAAGTACACTGAAAAGAAAAAGCATTACTAGTTTGTCTGTTCTTGATTTATTTTACAGTTCTGGCAGAATGGCTCCAAAAAAATTATGTGAATTTTTGTGAGTCATTTTTTTTTTTAGTTTTATATGAAGTGGCTAGTGATTGCTTTATATCATCTATGCCACTTAAACTACTAGACCCTCAGAATAGAGAGCTAAAGCCTGTATTCTGTTGAGAAAACTCACCTTATGTGATCTCAGTTATAAAGCACACTTAACAACAGTCAAGCCAATGGACCTATGCTGATGTAAAACCTGAATAGAATCATAGAATCATAGAATAGTTTGGGTTGGAAGGGACCTCTAAAGGTCATCTAGTCCAACCCCCCTGCCGTGGGCAGGGAC
>NW_008795029.1:1533346-1554731 GCF_000699145.1 Aptenodytes forsteri
ACCCCCAAGTTTGTCGGCAGGGCTGCTCTCAATCCCTTCAGCCCCCAGCCTGTATTGATTACCGGGGTTGGCGTTGCCCCGACCCAGGTGCAGGACCTTGCACTTGGCCTTGTTGAACCTCATGAGGTTCACACAGGCCCACTTCTCGAGCTATAAAGAGAATAAAGAGAAGCAGATCCACTTGGCCCGGATTTTAAGTGCCGTATACTTTTGAGGTCTTGTACGCTGCTGCTTCTCCAATCTGAATGCAAAGCAGGCATCACTACCTTTTGAATCTTGACACCCTTTGCTCTTACATCATAGAGATGTAAATTTTCACCCAGTGCACTAAGTCTTGTAGAATCAGGGCCTTTTTGCTTAGGAATTTGTATGAATCTTACAACAATGCCTTGTAACGACCTTACTTGAAAATTTCTGAACAATAACACAAAACCAGAACCCACCGTCTGCCTTAAATGTTCCCATTCCTGCCTATCACATTTTAGAAAAGATACAGAGCATTATTTCAGTGGTTCAGTCAGCTGCTTGATTCAATTCTTACAAAGATGTATGTGATCAGGAGAGAGATCAGGAATTACAGAATTATTGGGGTTAAAAGTGGAAGAGACCTGCTCCATCTATATCTGCCTGGTGCCAAATTGTTCCATTCATTTGAAAGAGCCAGTCAACTTTTCCGATGCAAATATTGAGATCAGTACTGGTAATGTCAATTATTTTAAAACTAATGAGCAGTCTTTTAATTTGCTTTTCCTGTTCTCACTGAATTTTCAGAGGAAAAACATACCCTGAAAGACTAGTGCATACACAGAAGTGATATGTAATAATCAGCTCTCTAGATATTTACACTCACTAATGCATGTCTATGGTATTTTAGGAGCAGATGGTAACCCAGGTTTGCCAGGACCCAAAGGAGATCCAGGGCCGCAAGGTCTCCCTGGTTTGATGGGATTGCCAGGAACACCAGGAACACGTGGATTCCCAGGGCCACCAGGAAACCCTGGGCCAGGTGGCGGGCCTGGCTCTCAAGGACCTGTTGGTGAGGAAGTATTGCTGTCCTGTGTCACTTCTGCCAGTCCTCTGTGGCAGGGCAACTGTATAGTTTCCACAGGGGAAAGTTAAGCTTGGGGTTGTGGCACATGCCACACTTTAATTCCCAGCCAGGGAAACGACAGTGATAGTGCAGACGCTGTGATTGCAAATTGTGCTGGTATCACAGGTGGGAAGTAGGGGTGATGATGGTCCTCACTGGCAGAACTGCTGCTTTTCTTTCTATAGCCACCTACCAAGCCAGGTCAGAGCTTGCTGGTGGCAGACTGGGAGAAGGGAGCTACCAAATGGGAGTAGTCTTATGGAAAAGGGGCTTAATTCTTAAATTAAAAAGGAGGGGAAGGTCCTGTTGGGAGTGGGTACAGAACCAAGCTGGTAGTGAGACTGGTTTGCATTGATGAGCTGCTTTGTCTTTATAATCGTTTCTGCAGTTCTTTGCTGAAAAAAATCCTAATTTCCCCCCCTCAGCATGAAGCTGGTAGGATAGCAGTTTTCTCCCTCTTGAGCTACCTTGTATGAAATCATCATGTATGTCCAAACGCTTTTTAATCTCCCTGTTCACATGGCAGGTCCACCTGGTGCTAGGGGAGAAGATGGTGAGCAAGGTTTTCCTGGCCCCGTGGGCCTGAAAGGTCTGGCTGGTGACAAAGGTGAAACAGGTTACCCTGGATTACAAGGTATACCTGGTGTGACTGGTCCCCCTGGCATAAGCGGAATGGGTGGCTTTCCAGGAGATAAAGGTGAGCTCTGGACAGATGCTTTGAAAAAAGTAATGTTGCTTAAAGCTGTTATGTGCTGAGATGAACAGGACACGTTCTCTGCTGGGCTACCTCTGTTTAAAACAGAAGAATTAGGGTCATATGCCTAATATATTCCAAAGTCACTGTCTGTTTTCCCCGTGTTGTGCTTGGCAAAATGCTGGCTTGTGACATGCAGCCCTATTTAGAAGGGCAATGGCTGTTTTATTTCTCCTTTTAAACAATATACAGTATTTACTCTTTTCTCTCTCCAAAAGTCTTTCCCTTGTCCCAGTCCCACTGGCTCTCAGTGAAATTAAAGAGATGTTTCCCCAAACCTTTGCTTTAAAGTTTTTTAAAGCTGGCAGTTGTGTCTTTCTTATGCCAGACACAAGACCTCGATGTTGGCTTTTACCAGGATACTAATCTTACGTATAAAGAAGGTGAGATTCTCACTTGCCAGCCGCGAAAATGCTATGTATAATGCAAGTTGTCTACATCACACAGGGAGTTTCAACAGGATTCAATGCCATGTGAAGCCAAGTTAAACACAAAGAGGGGGGTGCATGCCTAAAAATGCGTGTTGCAATTTCATCAGTTGGAAAGATAGGACTTTTTTCCTAGGACAGCTCTGGAGTACTGATCAGCTCTCATTTGAGAGAAATGAAGATCTATTTGTTAGCATGACCCGTGTAAAACAGCATCCTCTTGTTTAGAAAAGAGGAGTACGGGAATTTTTGGTGAGAAAGGGCCAGCCGGTCCTAGACCCATGATTTGTATCTCTACATGTAGAAGAATGGGCTGACTAAAAACCTTGCGTGGAACTAGGTACCTTTCTCCAGCTTATCTGTAGGAAAGGGGTTGAAATGATCTTTCAGAAGAAGACACTAAGTTCTGGTCATCTCCACAACACCTCCTCTTGGCCAGTTGAGGCAGTTCAGTGTACCCCCGCTCTTCTTTACCTCTCAGAGAGCTTGGGTGCCTGATCTAGAGCTGCAGATTGCCTAGGCACCAAGGCACCCAAAAATAGGTACTGCTGCACTGAAGTTTTCATACCATTTTAGTCATGCATTGCTGGTTCACATTTACTTAGTTTGCAGAAATCTGAGTGAGGTAACAGTTCTCTTCCCCTTCTTTCTTTAAAGGCTCAAGAGGTTCACCTGGCATTGATGGTTTCAAAGGCATGACAGGCCTAAAAGGAAGACCAGGCATCAAGGGGATCAAAGGAGAATTTGGCCTCTTCGGGGCTCGGGGCGATAAAGGCTCACAGGGCACACATGGCTTTAAAGGTATTTGCTTATGGGTGGTACTAGTGTGTTTGCTTTTCACGTCTGGAGAACTATTTTACAGGGACACAAAGACAAAGAAGACACATTTTTCACATGGTAAATTTAGCTCAGACATTCCTCCACCTATTTCACACATGGGCCTCTGGCTGAGAGGCCTGGATTTTAGGCTCAGGGAAAGGTTACTTCTTTGTGAACCTTTACACGTTTAAGGTTGGAGACAGACATCTCATTATTCAGCTGAGCTCAGACAGTGGCACCTCCGGGCATGTGCAGAACTCAACAGAGCCTTTTCCCAGGAAGTGTAAGGTGTTTGGGGGCAAAGATTCAGATTTTGCTCCAGTTGCACTGTAAAGGCACTGAAATATGCAGAAAACCAGGCAATTAAGTAGTTAAAAGTCAGAAACGTGTCAGTTGATATCATCATCGGTGAAAACTGTAACTCAGTCCTCTTTTCTTTGCATACAATCATCTTTAAATACACGCTTTACCACAGGGCCAAAATGTTCTTTCTAGGGACCCTGAGATAGGTACTTAAGAAAAAACGGTCTGCAATTCAGAGGTTGCAAAACAGTGCTCCCAGTAATTCAGGGGAGGCCTGAGCAAAAGGCAAGTGTGAAAACAGCCCCCACGATGAAAAGTGCAAATATACGTCTTGGTGAAGAAGTATAAGATGGTGCACGATCATAGGAGACAAGTCTGGGTGGCTGGCCTGTCTCTGCATCCCACAAAGAACTAATGACAGTCATACAGTCTATTTGGGTCCGTCCTTCAGGATATTATTTATTGATGTCACCGCTAACCTTCAAATCAAGAAAAGGAACAAAATAACTGGTAACAAATCCAAACACTTTCTTTCGCCCAAGGCTTTTTGACTGAGAGTTTCCCTTTCACTGGAACTAACCTACTTTTCTGTGCTTTCTCCAGTGTGCTTTTTGGTTTTTTATAAACACATGATACCTAACTGATCTGCTGAGAGGTAAATTATCTATCACAGAGGAGTCTGGGTCCAGCTCCCCAGGGCTGTATGTACAAAAGTTTAACTCAGTTTTCATGTTTTCTTATGCTTGACTGTTCTGCTGACACGTTGTAGTGACACAGGTAACTTTTTATGCAAGTGGATTTTCCATAGCTTGCGCAAGATTATCTATTAACCCCTTTTTGCTAAATTCACTCTTCTGTTCACTTTTTCCAACACAGTGCTGCTGACTAGCTTTTTGTAACATGGTTGGGTTTTTTACCCTTTAGGTGACCGTGGGGATCAAGGCCCCCCAGGAGAACCCCCAAAGCTCAAGCCCAGCATGATGATGGAAGTTAAAGGTGAAAAAGGAGATGTTGGAGAAAGGGGCACAAAGGGATTCTTTGGCTTAAAAGGTCAGTGGTCACAGCAAAACAAAGCAAGCACATTCAGGACTATCGATTGGTGTCTTTTCTCAGTTACCATATTAAATATTCCCTGCTCATCGTACCACTGCGCTGCAGCCCCCCCCCAGCAAAATCTCTTGACAGCGAAAGCTGAGCTCCCGTCTGCGTTTCACAGAGCCACCCCTGAGGAAAGCTTTGCGGGGTTATGTCGCGTGTGTGTGCTGCCTTTTTGTACTAGCGCATCATGGTGCCATGTTTTGAGAAGGCCACTAGCAGGAAAACTTCTTGCGCACAAGCAACTGCGTGTCAGCCTTCCCAGCTTTAATAGTTTAGGTCTTCTTTATTTTTCTTCTTCCCCGCCTGCAGGTAGCAAGGGAATGCCAGGCGTTCCCGGAAAAACAGGAACTCCAGGGTCCCCCGGGCATCCCAGCTACGTGGCCGGTGTGAAAGGGGACATCGGCACGAAAGGGCTGACAGGTCTGAAAGGGTATCCTGGTCCAGCCGGCTCTCCTGGCATCAGAGGCTTCCCTGGCAGCACAGGAGGCAGGGTGAGTTCATGCCCGTGAGGGAATAAGGGTGTCCTTGTGCTGGCATTAAGCTTCTCTAGGGAGTGGCATTCACCCCTTGAAATTGTGCTGAACAGCTACAGTGCAAAGATAAAAATGCAATAAAAATTGAATAAATAGATCAAATGTTTTTGCTTGATCTCTCCAACGTTCATTAAGCAGATTCCTTTCTTTTCTCATTGGGAGATGTCCAAATTTCATGCACCAGCTTTTTTCCGACGAGGACCCAGACAGTTCCTTCTAGGTCCTTGGTCCTGTTGCTGTAGCTGTTGGTAAAAGTTATTCTCAACGCTGGGCTTACTCTTCCCTTTCTCCCAGGACTGATGGTACCACTGCCAAAAATTACTCACTGTCACTAATCTAACAGTAAAAGAATCTAAGAATCTCAGCTCCTAGAGGGTAATCCACCGTCATTCACTTTGGCTGCAAAATAAGTTACACTGGAAGAAATAAACTCTTACAAAAGGCCTGACAGTAGACTCACTGACACCATTTATTTAAGAGAGCCAAAAACTCTGTTGCTTTCTCAGGTAGCTTTGCCCTTAGATTTCAATAGGACTTCTTCGTAACCAAGGACTGCAGGACTCTCTACCATATATGTGTAACAGGATGTTCTCAATTTCAAACTTAAGTCTTTGCAAACATAACTTGTCCCTTCGTTTGTACTGGTTTGGTTTAACTGATTTCAGCCAAATGACTCTATAAAATACTATGGAAACTCAAAAATGGTAAATTTAATAGCCTTTTTTCAACATTTCCAAACTGTGCTGCTTGGAAGGTTGAATAAATCCTCATCCTCATTAACTGATACCTGTTTTCAATCATATGATAGGGAGAAAAGGGTACTCCAGGAATTTCAGGCCATTTTGGTACTGCTGGCTCACATGGTGAAATAGGTGAGTTTGTTCTCTCATCTGAGTGCTCTTTGTATTCATTACCCATCAAATGCTCAACATTAAGTTCTGAAGAGTCTTAGGGGGTCTTCAGTCCTAAAGAGTCTTCGTACAGTCTTACAGAATGATATTGTAGATGTGGGAGGCTGTGAAAAGGTTAATACTGTTAATTTCATGCAATATGTACTGTCCATGGATAAATCCATCCATGGCAGGGAGAGTGGCTGTTCTGGAGACTTTATGGTTTTCTTTCTTTAACTTACTCCTCTTTTATTCTAGAAAGATAGTGATTACTGAGTTTTGCCTCAGAAGTTGCAGTTCCTTTGAAACAACAGGAAATACTGTTTAAATTAAAGCCTTACCGCTCATGTGTTCATTTTTCCTTGAAATAGGTGAGCGGGGAGATACTATAAACTTACCAGGAATGCCAGGCCTTAAAGGGGAAGTTGGTGTGCCAGGCTTAACAGGTATTAATTTCACAGTTGCTCTGGATGTATTACTTTTCACATACTAAAGTCCACAGAGGAAGGGAGGGGGAGCTTACCATGGGCTTTTGATGGCTGTTGAACCTGTGCTCTCATGACAGCTCCTGAAGAGGTTCATCTTTTCTTTATTGAAATGAGTATGCGCTACGTTTACCTCTTCAACTGAAAGTACAGTTATAGCAGTAAACATCAATCACATGCAACTCCAGTAAACATTTCTATATAATTTTTTGCCATTGATGACAAAAGGAGCAATATCAGGCCATGATTATGGAAGATGGGATAGCAGAGTCAGGTCGATTTTGGATTGGGTCGGTTGGGTAATGTATTAAAATTTCCCTGCACATGCAGCACACTTGAACATCAGTGTCATATTGCACATAATTTGGGGAGTACTTTTAAAAACAAATTTAATGATGGTTTGGCCAGCATGCTGTAGACGACTATCCATTCTCCCAGATTATGCAAGCACCCTGACTATAAGAATGCCTTTATGTGGCAAGACCCATTCAGTAGCCAACTTCACATTATGTTTGTTAGCTTAGGGTCGTATAGAGATTATTAAAAGAATATACTGGCTTTGTGGTTTTCCAGGCACAAGAGGAGGTGCAGGACAAAAAGGCGAAGGCGGTGATCCTGGTTTCATTGGCATTGAAGGCCTCAAGGGCACGCAGGGTGTTCCTGGCTCTCTGGGACAGGAAGGTAAAATATTCTTTTCAACGCTCCAAAGAATAAAACTTGTTTAAGAAGAGAAAGAAAAAAATCTCTTTTCCCTTGAAAGAAAGTCATTAAGTTTTTTAATATGGTGATCATTCTGTAAGTTGGTAAAGAGCAGTGAAAAGGATGTGGAACTCATGGTAGAACTCACTAAGAGGAAATTTCAAAAGCCTGACTCTGCTTCATACCAGTTTTACCTTTTTTATAGCGATCACGTGTCCACTCAAAGTGTTGTATTGCTGGCGTACTCAGGTATTCTAATGCTGTCTCAATACTACAGGGAGGTGCTTTTCAGTGCTCTTTTCTGCCATAAATGAAGTCAATATCCCCCAGGACCCAGATACTCAGGAGCCTTTCAGCCAGGCTCATCGGCCGACTGTACAAGAGTACTGGGGAACCAAAGTCAGGTTCAGCTCTGGCTGGATCATAAACTCGGGGCTTAAGATCATGTCTTATTGCAGGAGGATCATGAAAATGCTCTTTCAGAACAGTTCCTCCACATTTCTCATATAATTATAGGGCTTAGAAACTCCAGCCAAGACTGGAGCAGTTTCGGTAGGTACCTCACTAGGAAACAGTCCTTGTCCGATCAGCTTTCCAGTCGGAAAGGAAAAACAGATGCGGCAGACGGGGAAACTGAGGTGCACATAAATGAAATTACTTATTGTAACTGGCAATAGAAGTAAAACTATCATTTTAATAGGAGGACCCCACTGTATTTCTGAGGTTGCCAGAAACCTGAAGTTTGTAATGAATTGTTCTGTTATACTTTGCCTCTCCTACCTTTGCTCTCTTTCGTTTTCTTCCACTTGGATGAGCAGTGCAGTGTCATACAATGACATTAGGAGGGGAAAGCCTTCATTTTGCTACCTGGGAGAATGAAGGTAGCACAAGTCCATGTTTTGGGCTACTGGTTTTAAGGACGCTCATGAGCAATGACTCATCATTGTCACGCAGGTTTGCCAGGACTGGTTGGCGCCCCAGGGCAGCAAGGAAGCCCCGGAACCCCTGGATTTCAAGGTGAAAAGGGAACTCCCGGCTGGCCTGGCTTACCAGGACAAGCAGGTATTCATACAGCTTCAGCTATTCAGTCCTTTCAGTGTGAGCACTTGCTATTGTTCCTTTGGGGTGAAGAAGACAAAAGGGGGCTTTTTGCAGTTCAGAGTAGCAGAGCTCCCTCTAGTAATCGTTTATTCCTCGTAAAGTCCAGGTGCATTAACGAAGACCCACACGGTTGCTTTCTGATTTATGGCTTCTGAAGGACTGGTGTCTACTGAGCTCACTTTAACTGCTGATGACCTCCCTCAATCAGGAAAGCAGTTTTCAGGAAACATTTTCATTTTTTCGTGACAGCTGGGAAGAAAAAACAAAAAATTATTTAAAATGCAGCAAGAGTAGTGATATACAGTATTAGAATATTATAATGTGGCATTAGATAGCAAACGATATACTTGTCCTACATCATCATCAAAAACTGCGAACTGATCCAATGTCTGGTTTTAAGGATAAATGATTTATGGCTCAGACAGAATTCTGCTATCAAAATACAGGTGATAGTTTAAAATAAAGCTGTTTGTTTGTATCACAGGATGCAGAATCTCATTGGTTGCCACCTAATTCCTTAATATACTAAGTAAGCAGATTTTTTTCTACTGTACAACCAGAAATTGCCCTGCTTTTAGTAAGATTCATCTATCTGAATCTGCATCAAATCTGAGCTAATACGGTTATGAAGGCCGCCTTTATAGACAGTGAAGAGAGACAGACATTTATTTTTGTGAAGGTTGAATTGTCCTCCAGAGCTCTGGCCATTGATTAGAGATACCTGTCTAGCTTTAATATCGCACTTAACACTTTGACAGGTACAAATAGATGGGATAAATTTTACCTGTAACATCAGCAGCGGCGGCTATTAGACATTTTGTAAGGGTTTTGTTGGTTTTTTTAAATTTCACAGAGTGACTTTCTCCTGAAGAGAGTTTCATTATAGAAGCTCATCATTTAGAGCCTACAATTATGCCATAATTGTCTTGGTTTGAGGATTTCGGAAAACTAAATGGTTATTAACAAAATTGTGGCAGCAAGACTGGAACTAATGGCATGCTACCAGACGGATCAGAGATACTTAAAAAAAAATCTCGTAGTGAGTTTATTGGATAATAACAAAATTTGTCAATCACAAAACCATGGTGTGGTGTATTTCATAATAAGCTTATTGTAATGAATTAATTTGCATATAATACACAAGATTTTAACACAGAATAGTATTTATTCAAGCATTTGAAATTTTTGCCTAGGAAAATATACAGACTCATAGAAACTAGTATGATAATCATGAATGTAATTTTAAAACAGGCTTGCCTGGCTTAAGAGGAATCAGTGGACTGCATGGTTTACCAGGCACTAAGGGCTTACCAGGATCACCAGGTAAGTGAGACTTTTATTCTGCCTGTTCATAGGCACAACATTGTGTTGGCTGCAAGTTTGGTCGGTGAGATCTTTGCAATGTGACTTTCTTAACTGTGTCATCCAAAGCCCAACGTGGAATTTGCTTCGTTACTGTGGGCTCTGGCAAACAACTTCATACACGCCACACAGATGGATTAGAACACAACTTCAAGTCATAATTTCTTTCCTCTTATAAAATTAAAGCCTCAAGGCCTTTTTTTCCCATTATGAGCCATTTTTTCAATCAGCCATTACAGACTTGTATTTAGTAAATCCACATGCTCTATACGTGTACATTAGCATGCTGATACATTGTTACATGCGGAAACATTTCAGCTTTCATCTTAATTTTGAACAACTCCACAACAGGTCCGGATGGCTACGGCTCTGCAGGTTTCCCAGGTGCAGCGGGTGACAAAGGGGAAGCGGGAGAGCCGAGCAGAGTGGAAGGCAGCCGAGGATCTCCGGGTCAGAAGGGAGACAGAGGTGTTCCAGGTTTGTATTCCGGAGAATAGGATCTAATTATTATTTGTTTCAGCTGTGGGTGTTAGAGATGTCACAAAAGGCAGTATAGTGTAGACAGTTGTGTAGGAGAGCTCCTGATGTGGGGAAGGTCACTGTTTGGAGTTAGTGCTGCAGCTCAGCCAGCCCTTGCTCAGAAACAGCTATGTGTATTGCCCAATGCTGGACAAGCCAGCCCTTCCAGGGCAGCCTGGGTCCTTCCCCACGGTAGCAGCATCTTGTAGCACCCACTGAGCTCAGCACACTGCAAATGCCAGAGCCTACTCTCAGCCATCAGCTCACAAAATGTTTTTAATGGGGCTCCAGTTACACAAATGCTATGGCTTTTCTTTCTCTCTTTTTGTTGCAAATCCGTCAGTGTTTACCTTTCTTCTGAAAGCCTCACTGTCCATCGATGTGTGATTGTCCCGCTGATCCCTCCTGGGCTCTATTCCCATGCACAGTGCTTTACTCGTACCATCACCCCTCGTGCAATGTACCCGTACAGCCTTCCCGCTCAAACCTACCTTGTTGTAGTGGGCTGCGCTCATCTCAGCATGGTTCACCACCAGTTCTTCCATTGGGGAGCCACCAGACTGATGTTACGGATGAATCAACTAATTACAGGGGTTTTTAAAAAAGTTTTCCAACATTTTGGCTCTGAAAGGATTAAGGGCTGGCATAGATACAAAACCTTACTGCCTTTGCCTTCTTGGTTCAATGACTCATTCCTATTCTTTTGTGTTATGCTTTGTTGTTATTAACATGGTGTGCCATCTCAAACCCATTCAGAGATTTATTATCAAGCCCTGGAAGAAACAGCTATTTCACTTATCTCATTCATGTTTGTTTGTCAGAATTAAATATTATTTATTTTTTTTAAATGAATAAACAAAAGGAGTTTTGTGGCTTCCTGACAACTTGAATCTACTTAAAAGAATAATCCGTCATTGTTGGGCCAGATTTTTGGCCATTTAACACTTTTCATCTATAGAGAACTTTGTGGGTTCAAACTTTGGTTTTAACTGACCCCAAAAAAACCCTAAGTGTCTGTGACCCCTGACTCCGCAGGACACAGAAGAACAAAGCTGCTTTCTTGTCTGCTTCAATATACCTAGGATATTTTGAGTACTTCCTATCTTGAAATAATCTTTTACCTGGCAGACACAAGATTATAGCATTCCACACAGTGAGATGTAATTAGCTATCCAGAGAGCTTTGGCACAGAACTAGTATTTGGTTCTTTTAAGAAAAACCTCCACAACATCATCTGAAAAAATAAAACAAAAATCAGTGGGAACTGCAGGTGCTTTCCATTTTGAAAATCCCATTCTTTATACTTAGTCTAAGGTGAGTCCTTATAATTAAAATTGTGCATTTTCCTTGCAGTACTGATTATTTCTTCTCTTCCTTTCAGGAGTCCAAGGACCCTTTGGGATTCCTGGGCAGGAAGGATTTCCAGGGCCTCCCGGGATTTCAAATATATCAGGATATCCTGGTGATAAAGGCTCCCCAGGTCTAGACGGAGTGCCAGGTAATTCATGCCTTGTTCCCCTCAGACAACAATAAAAGACTAAGTACAAGGTTGTGCCCTCAGACAACAATAGAAGATTAAGTACTGAGTTAGCAACAGCAGTCATTGTTATTTCTGTCTTGATTCAGTAAAATATCGCTATTAAAAGCAACACTAAAGTGCATGAATAATTGTTGGACAGAACTAATGGTACATAAGATAACAGGGACAGACCTCTTGAAAGCAAAAGGCAGTTCCTCCAGGTTGTCCTGATGGAAGGGTTTGATTTTCATGCAAATAACAGATTTAATCATCCAGAATTCTCTTAACAACTTTCAGAAGCATTATGCTAATTTACTACTTTAAAATCTGAGGTCTGTGGCAGACTTGCAAGTCTACGGGATATTTTCTTAATAATTTACAAAATTTTCCTATGTGAAATTACCGTGCAAACTAAGTTACATTGGAAAGCATTAGCTCTTCTCTCTAGAACTCCATGCTTTGAGCCTGCCTCCCTCATGCATATGAAAGAGCCATTCTGTGTCTCTCTACATTTAGAGGCTGATATACCGGCTGCTTATTGGACTGCACAATCATTTCACACTGTAGTGCCACTGTGAATGAAGAGCTTGTAGCACAAGTTGCAGGTGTCCCACTATCATCTTTATGTGATGCATGGAAATTTTTATGTAAACTCAGCAAAAACTTACAACAGGCAAACCAGCTGAAAACCAACAAAATACCTAGGTTTCCAAATGGAAAGAGAACATTAGTTGGCCTAACTCTGCATACTGATTCCCACTCCCCAGGCAGCCATTGGATTAAAAAATAAAAATAGAAGCAAGTCAGGAGAGTGGGAACAGGAACACCATCTCCCAGCCAGAATGGTGAGACAGGCATGGCTTGCTCCTACTTTGCCACACGCATCTTGCATTCACATCCACGTGATCCAACTTCAACAGGGAGCACGAGAGATGCCCCACTGAAAACCCTAGTTAGTAAGTCCTTCTCTCCTCAGAAACAAGGTCCAAATGTCTTCTTAGGCAGCAGAGGTAACTGAAGAGAAACCTGCCAAGTTTAGCTTCAGGCAATATGTAATTCTGGAAAAAGAAGCTGTTCCCATAATTCCCAAGACAGCATGAAGTAGTTATTTGTATCCAGATGTTCAGCTGAAGCACTAAGATACATGGAACAGTAAGTCCTTGGCTTATTTACCACCTGGCACTGAGTCAGGTATTTGCTGCTCTCTGATTTCTCTCTAGTTACTTGGAGAATTTAGGATGAAGCAGGGAGGCACCAAGTGAAGTGGGGCATTTGCTGGGGAAGGAATAGCTCATTGAAGGCTGTATCTCAGCAGGCATCCCACTTCTGCTGAAATCTTGCTTGAGATGATGCTGTGCCTTGTGGGAGCTTCATGTTCCAATTCCTCTGCCACCGCAGCAGAAATGTGTGCCAGCCTGAGAGCAGGAGCGGGAGTGCTGAATAAGTCTATTGGGGAGCTAAGCATTAGCTCCCTGCTTAAATTAAGGAAATAAACCCTGATGGGATACAATTAGATAGTACTGTTATTTTCCCTTGTGCCCACGTCTTAAGTATAAACAGATTACAACCTGTATGTGCTCTAAACAGGCTATCCAGGACTACAGGGGCAGCCTGGAATACCGGCTCCACCAGGAAGCAAAGGAGAAAGTGGACAAACAGGTGTGAGTGGACAAATTGGCCCAAAAGGAAGTAGAGGTGATCCTGGATCAGCAGGGAGACCTGGCGTTCCTGGGTACCCTGGACCAAAAGGTGAGGATGGGAAACGCTGATCTTGGCCGGGGGCAGGGGAACCTCCTATGCTACAGCTGCTTTAGTAACAGGACTTTTGCACTCACTTGATCTGTGTTGAAATGCACTAATGCCACCTGTCATTTTGCATTAAAGGTCGTAAGGGTGAACAAGGTGTCATCGGCTTTATGGGCACAGTAGGATTTCCAGGTGATTTGGGACCTATCGGACCCAAGGGGGATAGAGGAGTAACTGGTGAGTAAGTGCAGTCGGATGCATGACTCCTTTCTGAACTACTCATTTTGCAGCTCCACAGAGCTGATGTAACTGGCCCTGCTTTGAGCAGGAGGTTGGGCTAGATGACCTCCGGAGTCCTCTCCAGCTGCATGACTCTGTGTGACCCCTGGCAAATTCCAGTGGACAGATGCCTGAATTTAACATGGGTAGTCAACTTTTTGCCTTTATGAATTTATTTTGTATGAGGTGCCAACTCCAAAATCAGAGCCACTTTCGGGGTTAAAAAAAAGAATTCCTGATCTAAACTAATCCTCCAGAGCAGACATACTGGATATTTAGAAATATCTTTAAAATCCTTCACTCTGTCTATTCCGTCATGTATTTGTATGATGGTATAGACGGGCTTCACTCCTGAAGCCCACCAAAAGATGGTGCTGCACCTCAGAGAGCTGTTGGCTGTTTGGGGGCAACTTCCCAGCTTCCTGTGTCAGAAATTAGGGAGCAGTAGCATCATTCACTTCCTTCTGCTTATCTGTGTGCTGTCCAAGAGAAGGCAATCCCCATACTCACAGACATTCCCCCAATATAATAAATACAGCTGCTGTACTCAAGGTGGTGGGTGAGTTGCAGACCACAATCCCTCTCTCACATATGCAGCCAAGTAACAGCAACATATCTGTGGGTGAAAGCACGCTAAGGAAAATACGGGGGGGGTTAATCAAACTATCTCATCTTGCTTCTAATCACAGGCTTTCAGGGCCCTCCAGGCTCTCCTGGGCTGCCGCCTCTTCCTCCAAGGCTGGTTGCTGAGCAAGGTTCACCGGGTCTCCGTGGAAATATAGGACCTCAAGGAAGCCCAGGAGATATGGGACCTCAGGGTCCACCAGGCGATCCAGGTAGGAATCGCACACTCAGAGTGAAAGCTCGGTTCCCCTTAGAGAATTTAAAGTAGAAGAGAGCCAAAGCAGTGCTCTGGTGGCCTCACTCTGCTAAGTCGGAAAGGAGAGTCAAATTTCAGTCTTTGAAAGCTAGGGCTTGGCTTTCCTCCTCCTCCTCCCATTCAGAACATAAGCAAAACAGGAGAAAACTTCGACAACACTCACATAGCCAAAGCAACATCAGATATGGATCTCACTTAAATCAAGACTGAACGACTTTAGTGGAAATGTGCACATCCTTGTGGGCGTGCTATCAACCCAGGGAATGTAGCGTTAGTGATGCGTGGACCCGATGCAGCGCATCTCTTGCTACTAGCCTCATCAGAGATGCGTGGTGGTAGCAAGAGTGGAAGATTAGGGTTGTGGGGCTCATGTAGTCTTGATCCCAGCAACCTTTTCTAATGAAGTCAGTGCTCTTTGCCTGAGCAAGAACCATAGGATCTTGCCTTTAGTGTAAATCGGTAAACCTGCCAGATAGGACCAAACATATGCAAGCAGAGCACATGTTAACAAAGTGGGTAGCATGTTGATATCGCTGCAGTCACTGTGCTTATAACCGTTGTTGGTGCAAGGTTTCAGAGGCTCACCTGGAGAGCCAGGATTCCAGGGCAGGGGTGGCATTCCAGCTCCTCCCGGCTCCAGAGGTGAACAAGGAGCAACAGGGTTTCAGGGTCCAGTGGGATTTGAAGGTAAGAGATGTCGCACAGCACTTCTTCCCTCTTTCCTGTTTCACTGCCATAAACTGTTCTGTAGTTACTTACATCACTGGATGGGGAGGAGGGGAGAGAAATTTTCTGTCTTCACAGCTTCTTCACAAGGGACAACTAACTAACTTGCAACAGAGTTATCTTAAAGCAGTATTTTTGGAGTAAGTTTTGATAGTTGTAGATGTCAGTCCGCTCATGTGAGTGAGTTTGTTTTGATCTGAGTGTATTTTTGTATTGGTTTTCTCTTAAGTGTTTCAGCTTAGTGTTTTACTAACAGTTACATTCATGGAAAGTAATGGTTGGGTAGGTGATATTTGGATAGATGATGTTTAAGGGAACGTATTTGTAAAAGAAATACCTGTGTCCTTATCCAATCAAAGAGCAGAACGATTACTATCTTAATTAGCTAAGTACACAGAGAAAAAGGTATTTGCAGAGCATAGTTTTAACCGTATGAAGCAAATGCAAGCAATTCCAAAAACCATTGGTTAATCTTGGACTAAGAAAACGTTTTAAAGGAAAAATATGCTCATCTGTGTTGTACAAAGTATGCTCAAATTCATCAGAACTTTCTATGTGACTTTCCCTGGCTCTGATAGTGAAATACATCATCTTAGAAACCAGGGAGCCTGATCTAGCACCAATCTACTTCAAAAACAACTGCTATAATCCTAGAACTACAACTCTTTTAACAATAACTTACCGTAAGAAGAGGCGTCTTGCAATTAAGCTTTGTTCGTCAGCAGCTTAGCTGGAACATCAGCTGGCATGAGAGCATTTGTGGAAGCACAAACTAAGTTGTATTATTTCTTTTCCCCTCCTCTTCTAAGGTCAGCCAGGCCGCCCCGGTAGCCCTGGGCTGCCAGGCATGCCGGGTCGCAGCGTTAGCATGGGCTACCTGCTGGTGAAGCACAGCCAGTCCGATCAAGAGCCAATGTGCCCAGTTGGCATGAACAAACTCTGGAGTGGATACAGCCTACTGTACTTTGAAGGACAAGAGAAAGCACACAACCAGGATCTAGGTATGTGCAGGTATTGCTGGCAGCAGCCTCAGTTCCATCTCTCTGGCTGAAAAGAACAAAAAAAAAAAAATAGAACTTAGAGGAAGCTGGGACTTCAGCAAACGGGCTTAGGAAACACCTAAATGAGAAGATAAAAACTACGTCTGCATAGAGTGCCCCTGAGAGAGCTCCTGCAAGTCATTAGTGGTGTTCAAGGGGACCTGTAAAGCCAGTGAAACATTCTGGGCCTCAGGGTTTTACTGACACGTGCTTGGGAAGGAGCAGGAAACTGAAAACGTGCACTGTCTTCTGCGAGAATGATTGCCATCATTTCTTTTTTTTTTTTTTTCTTCTTTTTTAACAGGGCTGGCCGGCTCATGTTTGGCTCGTTTTAGTACTATGCCATTCCTCTACTGTAACCCTGGGGATATTTGTTATTATGCAAATCGAAATGATAAATCCTACTGGCTCTCAACTACAGCACCTCTTCCAATGATGCCTGTGGCAGAAGAAGACATTAGGCCATATATCAGTCGCTGCTCAGTTTGTGAGGCCCCGGCTGTGGCAATTGCTGTCCATAGCCAAGAAGCTTCTATTCCTCACTGCCCTGAAGGCTGGCGCAGTTTGTGGATCGGATATTCCTTCCTTATGGTATTTGTTCTCCGGTGTCATGTTTTGTGGGGTGCTGGGTTTTAAGTTTGAGTCTTAGATACTAGGAGGGTTGCTCTGTTTTAGATCCAGCAACACCAAAACCATGCATCGTACTGGGGAACCAGGGAACTACAAAACTAGTTTCTAGGAAGCAGAAGAGAAGAAACAAAATTACTGTGAATTGCAGAGAAAATTGCCTCTTGTCAGACTAGCGTCTGGAGTCCTTACTTTATGTATAAAATAGTGCTTTGGAGCAGAACACAGGGACGGCTGTGGATTAGCAAATAAAATTGCACTGAGGTGCGACAGTAGCCTACAAAGCATTTTCACAGCTAAAGATTGGGAGTGACTTATGTACCTCACTATTAAGAAGCTGATCTGGAGAAAGAAAAAAAAAAACCAACCAAACTTTTCCCCTTCTTTTGGAAACTTAAAATCGCTGATGTTTGGTCGAAGATTTAGAAGCCCGTGTCTTTCACCTAATCTGGAAAGAGAGACAGCCTCCTGGTTTTTTTTAAATTAAACTTCAGTGTTGTATCTCTAATGGCAACAAGAGCTGAGCTGTATATCCCGTGGCTTATAGGATCTCTTAGATCTTGTGATCTTATAATTAGGAAATGGGATGTTACAGAAAACCTTAGTGTTAGGTGCGCAGTGGAAGACCTCCTGAAGGGCCTGACCTGCTTTTCTTGCAAGACTGTACAGAGGGATCATGTAAGCACTGGAGGGCTTCACATGGTAAAGAGCAGCTAGAATGTGTTAGTGAATGATCCGACAGATGCTAATTTCTCTGACTTGCTTGATGTACACGAGAGCCAAAACCTGAAACAGTATGCCCACGTTGTAAACTCATCAAAGACTGGACTGAATGCTGAAGTAAACAGGGTTGGGAAAAAAATAAGATTTCTCTGGCAGAAAACGTCATAGGAGAACAATAGTCAATCTTACCCGCAAACCATTTGTTTGTCAAAAGCCAAAAACTTAAATTTTTCAGAAAATAAAGGGAAATCTGATATTTTTCATTTAGTTACAGGGAAGAAAAAAAAAACGTTTTGAGAGGGCAGGTCAAATTTTTGACCAGCCCTATGTTTGACCTTTCTTTTGCTTCTGTAAAAAGCCCTGATACCAATCTCATGGTTACTTCAGAAGAATTCCAAGGATTAATTAAATGTTTGCAAAGCCCTGTGTAAACACTGAGCATTGTTAAGAGCAAAGTTGTCACCTTAGCAAGAACCTTTTGCCAGGACAAAGTCTGCCAGCACCAAGGAACACAGAGTGAGAAGAGTTCACATTTTCCCAGCTAGCATTCGGAGCAAATGAAGTGTTTGGTGTACGCATTTTTGCTTCTCGGGCAGCTATGGAAGAAGTACAGCACACTTGTGGTTATCTCAGAGTACATACTGGTTTACTTCCTTGGGTTAAATTTGTCACCTCCTTCCCCTGAGTAAGGTACAATCATGAGGGGAGTCATCGTGGACTCCTGCCCAAACAGCCGTAGAAGTCACGTACGTAGCAAGGGCACTCCACTGTCATGCATCCTATAGAGGTAGAGCAGCGTAAGCGTTGCAGAAGGATAAAAGGCCGTGGCCAATACAGGAAGGGACATCACAGGCATAGAGCTGGAGCTCGTACACTGAGCGTAGGAATGCCAGTGCTCGTCCTGAGGTTGTCAAGCGGGACTGCTCCCAAGCCAGGGCGCAAATAGCATGTGCAGTTTTTGCTAACTGCTTTCCAGCTCCAACTGCAAAGGCCTCAAGTTATAATAGTTTATGCTGCTTCTTAACAACTTTGTTCTTGTAGAGGGATGCTAGAATGGTTTTGCTCCTGAACTTCATAGCTTAGCGAATCTTGCAGATTTGTAGGACAGCTGGTAGGCTGCAGCTTTGGGGTTTGGGTGGGGGGTTTTGGGGGGAGGGAGTTGTTGTTTTGGGGTTTGTTTGGTTTTTTTTACAAAACCAACTATGTAAACCTCAGCAACACGTAACACCAGCCAGAGATCAGAGTCCTTTACTCTGTTAAAAGGTGGCCACTTCTGTTACTCATTTATCCGAACACAGTGGGCCTCTCGCAGCATAAACCAAGCCAGTTACAGCTTGCACTTTTATAGTACGGTGTTTATTAAAACACAGGCAGGCAAACATACATTTACAAAACTATTTAGCAACTTTATTTTCCAGCTGCTTTCTTTTATTTTGCAAATTCCTTCCGTTTTTAACAGAAAATTAAACAGCTTCACTTAAAAATGCAGCTGTATGGCTCTTAAAGGGACAGAGGAAATGCCTGTTTCATTAGCAATGCCTTTGACAGAAGAAAAGTAAAATTCAGTCCATTACCACAGTGTGTGTCAAAGGTAACAGTTGAGTGGTGTAAAGATGCATGATTTTGGTGTAATTTGCCGTCAAAAAATAGGCCGTAGAGGGAACTAGTTATTTGTATAGAAGCTAATTTTGTTTCCACAGTGCTCCTCATGAGCGATGCAGAGTAAGACAGACTTTACAACTAGGGAAATTCAAGTTAAATACGTGGTGGAAAGTTCTTCTCAGTGAGGGTAATCAAACAGAGGAACAGGTTGCCCGGAGAGGTTGTGGTAGCTCCATCCTTGGAGGTATTAACAACTCAACAGTGCCCTGGAGCGACTGAGGGCAACTTTGGAGTCGGCCCTGCTTTGCGCAGGGGACTGGCTGAAGTGACCTCCAGTGGGCCCTTCCCACCTAAATGATTCTCCAATTCTAAGACTTCCAACAGTGAAAATCTTAACTATAGAAAAGATGTTTGTCAGAAGATTTTACAGTGGCATCAACATATGAGCTAGCGCCTTTGTATAGCCAAACCCTTAAGCCTTACATAGTTGCAGGATTAGCCGACTCTCTGCTCTGGAAATAAGAATTAGGAGCAATTGTAGTGTTTTTTCTCTTTTCCCACGTGTAAGTTTTTGACAGCGTTGCCCAAGGTTGTACTCTGAACGCTGCCCTCCTTGTCTCGTTTAGCACACTGCTGCTGGTGATGAAGGTGGAGGACAGTCACTGGTTTCTCCTGGGAGCTGCCTGGAAGATTTCAGAGCGACTCCTTTCATCGAATGCAACGGCGCGCGCGGAACCTGTCACTACTTTGCAAATAAATACAGCTTCTGGCTCACTACCATCGACCAGCCCTTCCAAAGCAAGCCCTCGGCAGATACACTCAAGGCAGGACTCATCCGAAGCCATATCAGCAGATGTCAAGTCTGTATGAAAAATTTATAGAAGTCTTTCACAGTGTAAGGAACCTGCTTATTGTGTAGTTCTTATACAGTGAAACCTTCCATGATGGTTAGACATTTGAATAAATCATCTTGGTGCTTTTTTAACTTATTACCTCAAAAGCTGAATGGAAACTTAATTTTTAAAAGTGTCTGTAAAAGCAAATTAAGTGTAACACAGATTAAGTCTAACACACGGATCTAGTGCTGTGTTCTCCTACTATACCGTATATATACATTTTTTGCTAGTCTAACATTATGTCATTTGCCAAATGATACAAATACTCGCAGCTTTGAAACACCAAAAAAACTTCAATAATAAATGGTTAAGTTGGTCAGACACATATATTCTCTTAAGGTAAATGTAGTGGGTATCTTTTCTATTTACTGTATTTGTCACAACAGTGAATGCTAACAGCTGCAGTTCTGTAAATTAACACAGGGTGATCAAAGTGCTAAACCCTTGCAAAATACTGAAAATGTGCTCTGGAAAGTGCTTATGCCCAGCATGGAAACCTAACTTTGATTTTAGTATTTTATGCTTGGGCATTTCAAACATGCCCAAACCAATTATCTTGTTATTGTATTTGTTTTTTTGAAGCCTCACCGTGCTTTAGCACTTCACCACTGGCAATAGCAGAGAAGCCCACAGGCCTCCCAAACATAGTGACCACAAAATGCAACTCTTCATCATATAGTCTCCTAATCAAAAGAGGAAGATCAGCATTTTATTCTACAAGCTTGATGATTTTTTTTCTAGACATACCCCAGGCCAAAGGATCATTACAAAGGCCTCTTGCTCCACTGTGCTGTGGACATTCATCTGTGCCACACTGCCCACACAGCAGCGGCACCGAGTGGTTTTTGCATTGCAGCTTTTCCCCTCTGAAACCAAGCCACTCATCACAAACAGATTTTAACCACGTACTGTTGGAGCGGCTATTGCGCATAGGGTAGGTTTTGCCCAAGAGCGTATTGCTCAATGCCACGTGTCCTTCAAAGGCAGAACTTCCAGTTGTCTGTCTGAAAGTATGCTGTCCCGGCAGCTGGGGACACGTGGCGATAGGACGACCACCATCCCAGCTTGCACACATCCACCCTTGCAAAAGCAAAGGGGAAAGAAGCAAGGCATTTATTTGGCACCATCTTTTCCCACAGAGAACCAAGTCATTGCATGCCAGGCTTGATAAATGGCCAGAATGTCTAGCTCTTTCCTTCTGTAGAAAGAAGCAATTTAGCCCAAAGTTGTCTGTCACTACTGCCAGGGGGGGGGGGGGGGGGGGCA
>NW_008795029.1:1554912-1556987 GCF_000699145.1 Aptenodytes forsteri
TAGTCTGATTATATACCTGAATGCTTAAAACTGAAATCAAAGAGACTTTTATAGCAATGACAATTGATTTTTCAACAGTTCACCTCGCTCCTGCTTCAGGTGTTTGTTGGCTTTTGTAATTACATTCCATCCTCACTGTATCATAAATAAAACCTGGTTTTTTCTACACCTCTATTTGTTGATGATTTCAATTTTGTAAATGGTGTTTTTCTATACAATGCGTATGGACTGCTCTGTTGAGTTACTTTGTTTGCACCTAAGGAATTAGAAAAGCACTACCAGAAACCTCCTTCCACTGAAATTCAAACTCTTCAACCAGGAATACACTTGTTTCTTTCATGGCACTTAAAAAGATCCAAGAGGAAAGCTGTGTTTCTAAAATTGCTCGTTTAAGGTGAACTACTGAAATAGTATTTCATCTGTTGTTGGGAAGAATGATTTAAGCCAATAAATTGTGATGTTGCAGATTAAAGCAACATATTATTCATGCTCTACAATGCTCAGGAAACCAACATTAACCAAACTTGACAAGTGTTACCCCTGCAAAAAATATAAAGTATAAATTCAGTTGAAGTTCTTAGCTAGCACACCGTCTAACCTAAATTATACATGTAATTAGATACATCCATAAACAGAGAAATTACCTGAGCTTGAAACGAGCTTTCTGGCCATGCCATAGCTCTGAAAGGCAGCCCCCAAACAATCACACTAGTATTTGTTTCAGCTAAATAAAATACTTTGAATTGAAAACATTGCAGTCAACGTGAGCCAAATCTATTCCACGTTTGCCAATTCTTTTAAATTACACATGGCAGTAACAAACACCCAAGAATCAGCAATTTACCTCTTCCAGGTGTTGCTAGACATCAGTGGTTGTGGGATGATCACACAGTTATCACTTGTGATTTTTACAGCATGGTAACTCTGGTAATGCAGGACATCCAGTGTTTTAAGAGAATTCAAGTGGAGGTTATACAAATCTGTAAAAACCAATTATGCCAACAACAACAGCAAACTATTTGGATTGTCATAGCTAATACATTGCCTAATCTTCCTATGCAGCTAATTTTTTTTTTTTGCATGTAAAACTTTAGCAGGTAGGTCTTCCTCTGACAGTTGCTTTGCCTCTTAATTTTCTCTGACTCACGTTAAGTTGTTCTGAACAAGTTTGTTCAGCGCGGTATCAGCACAGCATCGAGTTGAACGCACAGGCATGGTACAGGAAAAAACAAACGAATGACAAAAACCCACAAGGTGCCAAGCAGACTTGAACTTTTGTGCTTTGTGTACATCATGTGCTTCAGGTCTGTGTACTTATACCCGTGTTTCTCCAAAGCCTAATCAGTAATCACTGTTCGAGAAGGGGAGGGAGCTCACGCATGCAAACACATGGAATACTTGCCCCAGCCAGAGGATTTCACCTTGTGAGCTAACCCGGAGCACTGCATGGAGGGGAACTGACTTACTCAAACTGCCTCTTACCTCCTCTCCTATGAGGAAAGGCTGAGAGAGGTGGGGTTGTTCAGCCTGGAGAAGAGAAGGCTGCGGGGAGACCTTATTGCGGCTTTTCAATATATAAAGGGTGCTTATAAAAAAGATGGGGACAGACTTTTTACCAAGGCCTGTAGTGATAGGACAAGGGGCAACAGTTTTAAACTGAAAGAGGGTAGATTCAGATTGGACAGAAGGAGGACATCTGTTACGATGAGGGTGGTGAGACACTGGAACAGGTTGCCAAGAGAAGTTGTGGATGCCCCATCACCGGAAAGTGTTCAAGGTCAGGCTGGATGCGGCTTTGAGGAGCCTGATGTAGTGAAAGATGTCCCTGCCCATGGCAGGGGAGTTGCTCTAGATGATCTTTGAAGGTCCCTTCCAACCCAAACCATTCCACAATTCTGTGATCCCAGAATCCACTTCCAAGAAGTTCACAGAGTCATTAAGGTTGGAAAAGACCTCTAAGATCATCGAGTCCAACCATCAACCCAACACCACCATGCCCACTAAACCATGTCCCTAAGCACCTCATCTACACGTCTTTTAAATACCTCCAGGGATGGGGACTCCACCACTTCCCT
>NW_008795029.1:1558499-1590846 GCF_000699145.1 Aptenodytes forsteri
CATTTCATGGTCGCTAAGCCCAAGACGGCTTCCGACCACCACATCTCCCACCAGTCCTTCTCTGTTTGTAAACTGCAGGTCGAGCAAGGCACCTCCCCTGGTAGGCTCACTTACCAGCTGTGTCAGGAAGTTGTCTTCCACACACCCCAGGAACATCTCAGATTGTTTCCTCTCTGCCTTGTTGTATTTGAAACATTTTTACACAGGAACAACTCAGCTACAGCAAAACAAAACAATCTTTTTACTGAACTATAGTGCTCCAGCCTAGGATGCAAAAAACAAGAAGTGTTTTGCCTGGCATTGACCAAGTAAAATCTTTTGCTCCAAAGCGTGCTGTTTGCTTCCTACACTCTCCTGTTTGAAAACACGCTGAAGTATGACATGCTGCTGAGCCTGGAGAAGGTAAATGAGATTATATTCCCCTTCTGCAGGTAATAGTGCATCAGTATATCAGCACAGATATAGTGAAGTCAACATAGCGACATCGGTTGACACCAATTATTTCCTTGGAGTGTATCGACCTGATCAGCCGAGTTCATTCACACCCTACATGACTGGGCTTGTCCACGGCTGCCAGAAATAGAAAATTAGCAAACGGCAAGCAGTAAACATGACCCCACAACAGAAGGTATCAGATCACTGCCAGAAGAGAGGCTGGGGGGTCATTGCTGATGTGCTGATGGCGCCCCAGTGCAGTCAGAAGCAGCCCCCGTAACCGGGCGGGGACCAGCAGCATCCCCAGGGATGGCCACCCGCGCCCACCGAGGGTGAGCGGGGGCCTGGCCTCACAGCCGTTAGGGACTAGGCACACGTCGGTGCAAGACGTGCTGGACGAGGGGAACAAGTAACATCACTGCGCCCCACGACCCAGGAGCGGAGAAGTAAAAACAGGCAGTGGTGCTTCCCATCACGACATGGGCAAGGGCATAACTAAGCTGAAGCAGGTGGCTCAGCAGCTCTGCCTGCCCCACGGGCACCCGGGGGTTTCAGCCTCCTTTCGCGGCCCCCACGAGACTCAAAGCCTTGTTGAGGTTGTCAGGGGCCAATGGGAACCTCGGTCTTGAACCATCAGCGCCTGCGAGGGGCAGGAAGCAGGATGGGACCTTCCCAACCAGCCCAGCACAGATCCTCCCCCACTCGCCCCACCGTCCCTCCATCCCTGCCTCCCCCCCTCTCGTCACAGCCTAGCCTGGCCATCACCTCAGACACAAGCAGGCCCATAGCTCACATTCACCCAGCATGGCCAAAAATAACATTCTCTTATTTCACTGTTCAAACACTTCACATGATCCAGACAAACATAAGGGGGGGGGGAATAAATACTTGTGAAACCAGGTTCCCCTCCCAGGCAGGGCAGGCAGAGCACCTGGGTCCCCGCTTTCACCTGCCATCCCTAGTCCTGGCGGGGAGGGGTTCCACCTGGCTCCAGCAGCACAGCCATGACTGGCACAGCTCCAGGCTGCGCACCGAGGTTATTAATGGGAAAAGCAACACTGCAGCGATGGAGGAAAACTCTTGCTACAGCCGGTGGGGTGCAGAGGAGCTGGCATCAAACAGGTGCATGGCACTGCCGCTGTTAAACGCAGGTCCCAGCGCTGGCCCAGCTTGACTAGTGGCCCAGCCTACAGCTGCTATGCTAAAAAGTACATTGGCTGCTAGGTTGTGAGGCTATTAAGACAACAAGAGTTAGAAAAGCGTGCATCAGTGCAGTTCCTGCGCTGCCAGTCCCTACCCTGCAGCTTCACTGCTCCTCCCTGTCAAGAAGCCAAGCTGAATTGTTCCAGTAAAAGGGGGCAAAAAAATGTCTTTAGCAGTGCTGGGATATCAGGATGCACGGGGGGGCAAAAAAATGCCTTTAGCAGTGCTGGGATATCAGGATGCACCTGCAGAAGCAACAGGGAAATAAACGAATTCATGTTAGGACACTTAATAAGCACAAGAGCAGGCCATATTGTATTGCTCCTCTATGCTGTTTAAAAAAAAAACAACAAAAACCACCAAGAAAAACACACACAGCACCACTACACAGAAAAAAAAAAAATCTGTGCAATTTCAGTGCTGAGGGTTGAACTGTGCTCTCTAATAATGCTTGCAGGCATGAAAGATGGCTTGCAGACGTGCATAGGCACCGCTGCAGCAGATGGAGTGTTTTTACAACACTGGGCTGTAAAAATGGAGCTCAGGTACAGCAGAGTTTAAATTACTAGTAAATTACTAGCAAAATAAGTATAAAAAAAAATCCTACATCAAACTCCATAAACCTTCAAGTTTTGCTTGAAGGCACAATCTGGCTTCAGAAAGTAGTAAGGAAATGGAGCTGGCATGCACATTGAGCAATCCAGATCTCCTCCTGACCTCTTATCAATAGCTCCCATGTATTACACAGCCTCCCAGGTTCTGCTGTGCAACCCCATGATCTCTCACAGGCTGGCCGAGTGACAATCCATCATAATCCAGACATTTTTCAAGGAACAATAGCCAGCGACACTAAAAAGGCACGAACATCATGCCAGACAAGCGTAGCCCTAAGGGCAAAAGCGCAGCACGCAAGACTGGTTCCTGTGTCATCTCTTTCAGTGAAAACACACAAGTTGGAGCTTTTGGGAAGACCGTAAGAATTCCTTAAGATCTCATATGAATCAAATGCTGGTGCAACCGTATTGCAAATATTTATACCTTAAGAAGTGTTAGATGTTAAATTTACAACTATTTTTCCTATTCTGTACCTTCTAGGTGTACGTCTCCCAAGCGTCTCCCAAAAGCCTGACCTTGCAACCAGCACATGCTGCAGGTTCAGTTGTCAACAGACACAGCAAAGCCAGCGGCAGACCTCTCAGATGTGTTGGCAGATTGCTTTGGTCACGAATAAGACTGAGGTTGTAGCCTGTTTGTCTCTTCCCAGTCCTGAGGGAAGACTAGATACTGGCCTTGGAATTTTGTTAATAGCTAGAAGGTTTTTAACTGTACACAGTTTTAAATACCGCAGGGCAGGTGCAGTTAAGTCTCTTGACAGATTAGCAGGTGTTAAACTGCAAACCCCTAGATAATCCAAAAGATGACAACCCTCAGTAGGGCCTGTAGCAATAGGACAAGGGGTAATGGTTTTAAACTAAAAGAGGGTAGATGCCGACTAGATATAAGGAATTGGATTGGGGGTGGTGGTGGTGTTGGTTTTGTTTGTTTTGTTGTTGTCTGTTGGCCAGAGAGGTGGTGGATGCCCCATCCCTGGAAACATTCCAGGTCAGGCTGGACGGGGCTCTGAGCAACCTGATGTAGTTGAAGATGTCCCTGCCCACGGCAGGGGGGGTGGACTAGATGACCTTTAGAGGTCCCTTCCAACCCAAACTATTCTATGATTCTATGATTAAATGTACAGAGGTTTTTCTCTCGAGCCATTCTTCTCCACTGCACGTGTACTGTGCATAAACTTGAAAGCAGAAAATAAAGCTACTACTCCGCAGCAAGTTGCTAAAGAGGACATGCTTTTGACAAAAAAGTTTAATATACTTAGTGATAATTTAATTCGTTATTCATTTAGGAATTGTCTCTCTATGCACTAAACAACTACAATTTGGGTGGGACAGAGAAAGGCAACGACAAAGCATAAGAACAACCAACCCTTTAGTTTTAGAAAATTATGCCAGAAGCACCATAGGAAGATGAAGGAGTCCCCACACAACAACTTGCAGAACTGGAAACTGATGCGAGCTGCATCTTTGGGGGTGGGTTTTTTTAGTTTTTGGAAGGGTTTTTTTGGGGGGAGGGGGAGTTGTTTTGTTTTAAACCAGCAGTTCTTCATTCTAGTTACAGCGTCTCAGTGTGAGCTCCTGGGTCACTGCACGCGTTCTTTGTAGTCGAGAGAGCTGGGAAACTCTAGGAGCAGTACTGAGCATTAGCCCCTCCTTTTTATTGCAGCCAGGAGAGAAACCACGTACCTCATTAGTGCTCCTTCATGCGCCTTTCTACTCCACAAAAGGCAGTTTCTCTTCCCTTCCTCCTGCATTAGCCAGTTTCACATCAGAAAATGCCAGTCCTCGCTTCCCTCCAGGTAGATGGTAATGTCATGCATAGCTGCTAAAAATCAAAGCTGCAGCTTTGCCTGGGCACAACTAAGGAGGAGTTGGAAGGGAGACGGAACACAGGTATTCAACACTGTGGTGTCCTATAGGCACCATAAAGAGGTCTCTACAAAATGCAGACAAATTAGAAAACGGCTTCCTTCCCCCAAAAAAACTGTGCTATCCGCATTGAAAAGAACTACAAGAGAAAAATGAAAGAAAAAAACTTCCTCCTACAACTTGCAATTAGAGAAGCAAGAGCTGTGATGCTGCCTGTTAATACATGAAAGCCCACTATGGAAGGAGAATTCACACTAATAAAGTCTCCAAATGAATAGTGTGTATCCACAGTGATTTTAATAGTTCAGCTTCTGAATCTTACAGTCATATCTGACATAAAGAGATTGTAATTGATTTATTAGCTACAAATATAAATTATACCTGGATTTTCTTTTTTTTCCTTAAGAATAAAAAAGCACCGTGTGTTCAATCTTCCAAAGTTAGAATGGCAAGGGGAAAGAGGATAATCACGTGAAAGCCATCGAGAGTACACAAACAGATCATTTACATGCAACATGAAATGACGAGTCATTAAAAACCAGACTCCTTCAAAACTGTTCAACTGATTGTCGCTACCAACTGTACTAACACACCATTTGTCTTCAGAGCCCATGGAAACTGGCTAGTCTTCCTCCATAATTTTTACTCACATTCCCATTTTCATACACAGAGCTTCCCAGAAACCTTTAATGGTCAGAAGATTTGCTTTTTTTCCACATACACCATTTTAATCTATTTATTCCTTGACTTTTCCTTTCTGGTGAACTGCAAATACTTGTTACTCCTCAGTTTGCTGGAGCGGACAATTCCCCCCCCTTTTCTTATGTCATGCAAGTGGTTCAGGCACAACAACCAGACTTCGTCCTTTTTGCTGGCTTGTAGTCGGTAATGTCTACAGTTTGCGGTGGCCCCTCAGCTTTCTGCCGTACAATTATTGGGACTACCATCTCAAACACAGTTTCAAAGAGGTAGTCCACCTTGTATCCTGTTTTTGCACTGGTCTCAAAGCACATTTTCTCAGCTGCTGGAACATCCTTCTCATCTAGCATTTTGTATTTCAGTATCTTTTTATAGAGCGCAATCGCATCCTCTGCACAGACCTGCTTTCGCACCTTCGAGCCACAGCTAGCAACAGACTTCTCAGGTCTACTTTCATCCGGTGGTAAAGCAGAGTCATCGGAGAGGTCAACTTTATTTCCAACAATAGCAAAAATGCAGTCAGCACTCGCACTGTCCGTCAGTGCCAAGAATCTTTCTTCCAGCTCTGTCAGGCTTTGGAGGCTGTTCACATCATACGTGAGGATCACAGCAGCTGCTCCTCTGCAGTACATAGACCCGAGGCCATGAAACTGCTCCCGTCCTGGCAAAGGTTTAAACACAACAAAAAGTTAGTGTGCTGGAAGCTACATTATCATCAACTGAGTAAAAGAGTTTAAGGGATTTTAAGCCAATTTCACAAGTTTGGATGGAGCAGTGAAGGTAAAAATGTTTCAGTTTTTTCCTTCTGCTTTTCCTTAAGAGTGCAACAGTGCCAGAGAACAGCTCGGCTCACCACTTGCTCAATTTCAGGGCAGGGAATCTGTAAAGACAAGCAAGCGAGCAAGTGTGACACAGCATTCACAGTTGCAGAAAGCCAAAAAAGTTCAGGGTTTTTATTAAATTGCATACTAGTTTATTTCCATCACATTAACAACTACCCTGCTTGCATCCACAGATGGCCCATTCCACCTATTTAACCATTTATAAACAAAAAAAAAAGTTCTACTGTTTCAAATTCTAGAACTTATTACTCCTATAAATTCAGTATACACTTTCAAGTACATCCAGTTCAGAAATCTGGATCTAAGTGAGTAATTCACTTCTTCCTAGGTTTTGAAGGATCTTGAGCGATTTAGTTCTATGCTACATGCCCACAGTTCTCAGGTACATTGGCTTTACAGGAAAAGACTTGCCTTTAATGCTGCCATATATAGCCTGTATTGATATGCATCCACCACAAACACTCACACATTTTTGGAGTATTAAACACACACAATATAGAGAACCCCAACTACATTTTAAGAGTAATTTATCTTTTAAAGTTGCCCTGACCATCACTCAATAACCAACAGTTAATAACAAAACATTTCTTCCTCCTCGTCATTCAGCAAGTATCTACCAGCACTTCCAGCTAAGCCTTGACGGTCTCCTTCAAATTCGTTTCTTGGAAGGCAAAACTGACTCTTCTTCAAATTCTGGGAAGCAACCAATGTTCTTCAGTAGTTGCAAAGTGACTACGGGAAACGAGGCAGAAGACAGACAAACAGTGTGTTCCTTTCCTACCGAGAACTGCAACTTTCCCCAAATACCTGCTACGTGTAGAATTTGCTGTAACACATTCACTTTACTCCCTAAAACTTGATCGAGAAAAAGATAAAACACACTAGATTTGAACCAGCCATCAGTCAGGTCACTACAGAAGCGTGAATGAACAGAGAAAAAAAAAAAGATAAAAAAAGAGCCAGCTACGCTCTTCTGAACATTTAAGAATCATCATCATTTATCAACTCTTTTCGTACAGTCTCTTTGCGCAGAGCCTCCATTTATAGAAAATCTGGAAGTGATCTGGTTACATTAATTTTCTGCACAAAGCTACTGACCACCACGAATTACAGCATCATGAAATTCTTGTAAATGACTGTGGAATAGGAAAGGCAGAAGAAATTCACGCTGAAAAATACGAGTCGGCATATATTGGGAAAACACATCTGCACATGAACACGCACACGGTGAAAGTAACTTAGAGGCTATCTCCAGTCGGGAACAGAACTTAAAAGAACTACAGATAGAACTAAAAATAGAACTTAAAATCACTGTAATAGGTCCTTTGACAAACTTCAGGACACTACTCCGCGGTGGCCAGAAGAGAGAACACAGCGTTCATTGTTATCAGCAGAACACAACTGGAAAAGATCAAGCTAGAACATGAAATCCAAAGCTCACCACAGCTTTAACACTTGGTGAAACTCTGGTAACTGCCAGAGAAATAGTTCTGAAAAGGCGCAGAGTACCCTATAACGAGGTCTAAAGGAAGCTGGTGAGGATGCTCAGAAGCATGCAAAACTTTTGCATCAGGAAAAACTGCGGGATCTCTCAGACTGGTGAATGACTGAAAAAGGGTCTAAGTAGATGTCTATAAATTCAGGCCTAATACTGAGAGCGTAACCCAGAAACAACTATTTACTCTCTCGTAATGCAGAAAATGAGGAATTCCCATCAAAAAATCATGCATGCAGTTTAAATACTTTCCTACACAGTGAATAATTGGCAATAAGTGTCATATGACATTGCAGAGGTCAAAAGTTCAATGAAGGTCGTTCAGAAAAGCATTAGGCAAGGTTTACAGAGAATTACTTCTGTGCAATTTTGTATAACCTCCGATTTGTTTTCCTCCAGCAAGAGAAATTCTTTAACCAATGATCTGGAAGGTAGGAAAAAAAAAAGGGGGAAAAAAAGAATAGATATACCCTTGGTTTGGTACATGGGGTAAGGGCAAGGGAGATTGGGGTGTAGGGGAGGGAGAAGGTCGGTGCTTTTATACTTTTTCCTCCAATCTCATGTTCCAAGTGGTGCTTTCAGCTGCGCTGCAAGCGAGTTTTTAAAAAGTCTCCAATTTTTCAGTAGAAGTTTGTGCCGTGACCTACTTTGTTTTTATCCAAATCCTGATTATACCACGGTCTGGAAACCACAATGGAACACATATCCTCCCCCGTTCTCCCACTTCAGATGCCCAAGACATGAAATCCAGCCCCCAAAATCGTTTGCTACAGCAACCGAGTACTAGAACAATACTATTACTTGTTTTATGGAATTTGTATGCTAATGTAATCTTGCTCAGCATAATACAAACCATGACATTTTTACACTCTAACTACAAACTGACTACTTCTACAACTAATATATTGTTGAAAAGGGGAAAGAAACAGTAAGAAGAATTTACCTTGCATAAGGGATTAATTATGTCAGAGGAATTATGGATAGTCTCTCTCGCTCACCCACACAGCACGATCTACATGCAGAAAAAATGCATAATTTATTTTTGCAGCGCAGTTTCCTTGTACAGACCACTTCTGGCACTCAAGGGCTGGAACAACCCTAGATGTGGAAACCCCCCAAAACTACACAAAGTATTTAAACAAATATCCTACCTGTCCCCAAGGTGTCAGGCAAAACAGTATCAGACATTACAGTGAAAACCTTATTGCATGAAAACAGCCACCCCCTTCTTATGACCAGTTGTTTCTTTCTCTGGACCCATCTGGTCCCACTACAACCGTGTACCTTTTTACACGGTTAGCTAAATTAAACAGTAAGCCCTGAATCCAAGAATTAAACAATTTCACCCTTTCAAAAAATAAAGGTAGCAGGGAAGAGTGGCAGAACTATCAAATAATTTGCAATCAGAAGAATTGCAAGAGCCACCAAATCAACCACAAAGGCACAAAATTAGGGAAATTTCTTAAAGCCAAGCAACCAAAAACTAATTCCCATTTTTCTTTTCATCTTTATATTTTGCCTTATTTACAGCGGTTCAACGACCCTATGGCCATATCACTGCCTGCAGCAGCATTAGCTTTCCAGAGGCTCTTACAGCAAGCATATGAAGTCCTGTTGGAAACCACCCACTCAGGAGCAGTGCAGCCAACAAGCATTTTCAAAGTCCTGTGATGGTTGTCATAAACAAATTGAAGAATTTTGAGTCAAATGGACTTCAGTACCATAAAGTTCGTAAGAAACCCCAGGGAGAAAGAAGGGAAAAGTAGACCTTGCAAGAGGTCAGCCTGATAAATAAGCAAGGCTAGATTTAAAGTGTGCTGAGACTTGAACTTAAGGCCTAGGCTTTGGTCTAGCCAGCCTCCTACAGCACCTCGACCTCTCAGCTGGAAGGCAGCAGCTCACGTGAACACTTTCTCTGGATGGGACCACAGCCTGACTGAGCATCCCCTTCCCTTCCCAGCTCCCAGCCGTGGGATCCACCGACAGCAGCAGTGCTGGCCGCTGCCCCGATCTCCTCCTCGGAGCTCTCCTCCTGCCCGCCGTCCCTGGGGATGGTATCCAAAGTAGCCTGTGAAGTTGCTGTTGATGTTTACAAGAGCAAAAGACTTCTCCCAGCCAGATTTTAATGTTCCTTACCTACCACCTCTTCAAAGGCTTTCACCACAACTTCTTAAGTAGCGTAACTTCCCCCACACACACACTCTTTCAAGAAATTCTCTACCGGAAGAACAAGTTAAATCTCTCAGTGTTGAGCATGTACAAGAACGCAAAACAGACTGTTACTTTAAGTCTTGCGGGAATAAAACACCACAAATACTTAAGAGCTTAAAAGGTCTTCCAGAAAGTACTGAGAAAAGTACTGTCGTTACTCTGATATCGCAGTCTGAGCGGGGTCCTAAATTCTGAGTTCCTAAAGTAAATATGTAGTGTGGAAAAGCACACGAAGGTGAGCAATAGAAGCACTGCACAAGAGTGCAAAATTGTCCAGAAAGTTCTCAGTCCATAAGCCAGGTATCTTCCAAGGATTTTCACTGTAATGTAAGAGGGATTGTAATCCGAACAAGTAGAGAGGAATTAACACAAACACAAGGTATCAGCTAGGTTTTGCCTTTCAAATTCTCTCTCTCCTTTATAAGGGAGTCTGAACTTGAGTGTACACGAGGAGAGACAGGAACTGTGCCCCAAGGAAATAGCCAAAACAGGAAAGAAAAAAGAAAGTATGACACCCATGACACAGCACAGAAATCAGTATTAGAAAGAAATGCGAGTTGAGGATTCAGCTGCAGTGGATGAAGGTTCAAAGGGTGACCCTGATGCTCTTGAGTTACCTCAGCAGGAACATCTGCGTGATCACAAGAGCAAAGCAGCTTCTTTTTAAGGAACAGCATTTCCTTCTGTTTGCAGACAAAGCAGTAAAGTTGTGACCCTTTAAAGGGCATCAGGGGAAACAATTTTGCTAGGAACTGAGATTTCTGTTTGTGCACGTATACCGAGATACATACTGACTATCAAAGAACAAACAATAAAGGTCCCTGAAGGTTTCAGGAAAATTCCCCTGCCCACACCTGAGTCATGCTATAAAGTTCTGACACTGAGGAAGCCAGAGTTCTTCATTATCTTGTTCAAGATTTATATTTATTTCTTCAAGGTGGCTTTATCACATTTCCCTTGAAGTAAGGAGCTTTATTAAGAACCTGACTATGCCTGTCATTACTTGGGGATAAAAAGAAAGCTCTCTATCTCAAAGGATTAACATGGAGGACATAAGTAGGAATTAGTGGAAACAAATGAGTCAGAAAGCACTGGAGAGTTCAATTTTTACATATCCAGGGGCTATCTGAATACATGATTTCCCAATCCATTAGAAAAATGACAGCATTTGGTTTTCCTCCTACAAAATGCCCCAAAAAAACCCAACCACCAAAACAATTACAGTTGAGCAACTAGAAAATTCATTTAAGCTCCACCTTCACCTAGTATTATACATTCACAATGCTACATTATAGAATATACTTGTGTATACTGGTTTCAGAATGCAACAGATCTCTAGCTCTACTAAAAATCAAGATGACATTTGTTTTGTTTATACTCATTACTTAATATGAATTAACATTCAAGGCATGAACTGTGCCCTATTTAAGTTATTAAAATTAATTCTGCCAAAGCAGAACATAACAAACATAGGAAAGTACTCATCTTAATACCCAAAGGGCTTCACTTTCATGTTTTAAAGTAGAAAGAGCTACACGTGGAAGAAGAAGATAAGACCCCCCCACACATGGGTTAAGTGAACAATGAACAAAGGAAAATTCTTTAATACAGCTCTCCAAAGAAAAACCATCAAAAACAGTCAGTTTATGACTGACTATGATTGGGACAAGTCTACTCCATTTCTAAATGCAACTTACTCTCAATTGCTAAGTTAAGTATCTCTATCTCATAATAAAAGAAGATCTAAAATGGCAAGAGAGACCACCTCTTCCCTTATATCCATGTATTTTTTTACTTCATGAACAAATACTTTGAGTTCTGAAGGAGTCTGAAATTCCCAAGACACTGCAAACATCCCCACTCTACAAATGGGAATCGTTTTCGGCTTGTAGAACTCCTTCTGCAAAACAGCAGTTCAGTGTGAGCAAGAAAGCCACATGAACAGGAGCAGTAATTCACTTCTCGCTTAGGAAAGATGAGAAATCACAATCAAACTGAGCCCTGTCCTTCAGTCAGCTTTATCATACTAGAAATATCACACCCCCACTAACAAATGTTTCACTTGGACACAAAAATCAATGACTAGAAAGACTAGAACTTATCCACTGCATAATCGTTATCCATTAATTACTTAAATCCCCTCAGATCTGGTCTTAGAAAATGGGGGTTATTCAAAAAACGCTTTTACAATAAATAGAAACAATTAATACAACTTCAGTCTGTAAAGCATTTTTCTTTTCACTCCAATTTAAAACATAAAAACACGTAAAAGCACCATCATGCTGCACGCTTGGTTCCTTCTTCTCACCAACACACACACTCCATATCATAGATGTTATTCACAAGCTCATGTCCAAAGTTACTGAGATCCAAGCCTGACAGCATTTAGGTTTTTATACTGCTGCTTTTATATAGATAAAGGAAATATACTGCACGAGCTCTTCTCCTCCCCTAGAGGCTGGCATTCAGGAAGGCAAATACACTCAGGACGTTTGTTTTAAGTGCTACAAATATCTTCCCATAAAAAAAGAACAAAACATTCAAATGGAGGCAAGTCCCAGACTCAAAGGAACCAACAATGTATTTGAACTGTCTGCCACAGATGAAAAAGCCTTGCGAACCGTAAACAGTGAAGCAGAAGATGCTTTCTAATGCATTTAACTCTAACATTTGAATAAGAGGCAGGTCTCGAGACTTCAGTGCGCTGCTATACAGGAGGAACATAACGTTATTTTCCGGATCTGGAAGTGGCATTACACGATGTCACCATAATCTAGTCCCCGCTGAATTCACATACAGAAGTCTTAAACAATCTACTAGCAGATTATAGAATAGCATTCTACCAAATATTAAAATATTCAATTTAATAGATCTGATTTTGTCTGAACAGCCTGATAAGTTACTTGAGACAAATCCAACTAGTTATCTAACTGGAGGCAGAGAATGGTTTTGATGAAACAGGAAATGCCTTGGCACTATAATCCCAAATTTATGAGCTATGGTACCACAGCATGCCTTTTATCCTGAGAGATAAAGCTGCACCCTTCTGTGTAAATAAAAATATTAAAGAGAGATTTTGGTTTTTAGAAGTCTACTAAACTACCATCAGTGATCCAGCAGTGTCTGGGATAAAACATATCCCAAAATATAAACTGTATTATTAGGGAACCTAAATTTTGATAGGAATCAAAAATGAGGAAAAATACACAGCAATGAATAACTGAAGGGCCATTTGAAAGGACTAATTCTTAAACACAAGTTTAAAAAAAGAGCATAAATCTTATCTTTTATCTTTGGAGGATAACCACTTGTCCCCTGCAAACTTAAGCAGGAATATTTAACAGATATTAATACATTCTCCATGGAATAAGAGGAGAAGCTACGATAGTATTCAGGAAAAACTGGATGAGATGATTAGCATTACCAAGCATCAAGGCCTATTACTGGGGATTCTGTCTCCAATGTAATATGCAAGGGAAAAAATAAAGCTCGTCATTTATTGCCATTCCTTTACGTAACAAAACCATCATCCTTTTGGGCATCTGAATTAGCTATTAACATTCTGCCACGAGAAGACGACCACCCCCTGGAAGGCTAGTCCACACCAGAAACTACCAGCGTGCATTAAGAAAAGCAACTCTCTCTTACTTCCCCTGCTTTAGTTAAGGGCACTAAAACCATAAATCATGTATTTCTACTCTCTACTACATTTAAAAAAAAAAAAACAAACCACACACACAGAGACATGGAAACAGATATGGAAAGCAGGACAAAGATGGAAAAAGAGTAAGTTTTTAAAGAGCATAAAGACAAACTACAAAGAAAAAAAACCCCACCACACCCTGTATGCTGTATGAGGTTCTGCTCTTTTTGCTTGATCTAATACAAAGGCAGCATATGAATTCAATTTTTTGAGTTGTAATCACCACCAGCATGGCTGGGAAAGGAATCAATTCGGAATCTTTACAAACAACAGGAATCACTGGAAGGCATCTGAAATAAAGAAAAAGGGGGTGTTTACTTACTGGAAATTCCACTACACTCTATACCTAAGAATAGTAATACATTTAATGAAAAAAAGCTATATCCAGATTTGTTTTAGCCTACTTCTTTCCCCTCCCCTTTAAATATAATAACTAAACTAAAAATAACAGATGCGATAAATAAGGTTTGCAGGACATGTTTCAGCAGGGACCAACAAATATGAAGTATGTAAAAGATTTTGCCCCAAAATTCTAGCCACTTCACCTACCTTCTGAAAGATGAGCCTTCCCTTAAAAGGATTAATAACTTTGCTAATAGTAACGTGCTCTCTATTTCTTTACAGATTCAAGCTTATTCCTAGTTTGCAGCCTTTTCAAAAGGAAAGCCACGTTAACGGCCAGCTAAAACAAATGACAGCAGTAACTATTATTAATTTGCTTCTCTTTTTATGGTTTTCATGAGTAGAAAGTGTGCATAGTTCTATTTTGGCTGTGTTTTGTTTTTTTATTTTTTGTTATATACACCCAGAGCGATTATAGCACAAGCTGTTCAAGACAGCCCTGACCGGCTGGGAGAACAACCCCCTTCATGTCCCTATCCTTTCCGAGAACAGCTTTCCCTCCTCAAACTTGAACTATACCAATAGGTCAAGCAGTTTCAACCAACTCTTTTATCGCTATTAAAACACTAATTCAATTAACATTCCAGAAGCGATACTTTGGCACAATTCACATAAAACAATTCTTCCAAAGAAGTTCACTTAAATGGGCCTTTTATTGTTAGGACAAATAGCACGCTGAGAAGTTATGCAAGAATAACGTCAGCGTGGTGTGCTGCCCGTCACATGCCAAACTCCCTAAGACGTGGTTAACGATATACAGGATCATCTAAGCTTTATCTGAAGATGGCGGCTTGTTGCAATACGTTTTTTCTTCAGCAAAAAGGCACACACAAAAATCTGTTTAATAAATGTGGCAAAACAAAGTAATGGGAATTTTTGCTACAGAGTTAGTTTTATTTCATACCCTCCAAAACAGTTATCTTTCTAGGCATGTGCTGGTAGAAGATCCAAAATAAATGTCTAGTCACAACATTCTTCTGACATGCTGAAGAAATGACTCAAGAGACATACAGCCTTAACTCACAGCACACCTTTCAAGAACCCACAACTGAAACACGGGTAAAAATTTGCTATGTTTTTTTGACAGTTAACAGTGTGATAGTTTATGGAGAAATACGCCTTTAAGTAAAAGCTTCACTTTCTAAAGGCAGCTAAACTAAAAGCAGATGCCTAGCAGCTTACGCTGGTGCCGATCAATCCGTTGTTACATCCTGCAGAGCATGCCAAGTTACAGAGGTATCCAAAAAAGCTGATTACTTCAGATGAAACCCTTTCACCCACACCTCAACTATAATAAACATCCCTCAGTCATCTTGTCAAATCCTGTATTATTCGGTCATGAACTAGTTTAAATATTCCCAGAAACTTTTTTAATCCAGCCCTGAAGAGTAGTTTGTCAATTTTCATTCCATAACTGGCAGTGAAGACTTCCATTACCGGTTCCCAAAGACAGACCTGTCGGACACACTCACGGGAAGGAGGAGATCAAGTTAACAAGGGAGAGAAGAGAAAAAAACAAAAGAAAAAAAATTCACAGAGCAAGGCCAGAGATCAAGTATAATCCTCATTCGAGTCTGATCTCCTGCGTAATAAAGGTGATAGAATTTCGCTCAGCCCTCGTCTTGTGACTGAGGCGGAATTTGTATTTTAAGGCAACCAAAGAACGAGAAGTTAATATCCCACAAATTAGTTTGCTGCATTTCAGCTTTCAGACTCTGAATTTTGATAGACTTTCACCTTCATTATGTATCCTCTTCAAAAAAAACAGAAGAAAAAAAACCAAACCATTATACACCCACCCCCACCCCCCACAAAAAAAACAAACCACCAAACACAACAGAAAAACCCCACTCTCCTCTCTAAAATGTATTCCTGTATGACTTAACCTCCTTCTTGTTAGGTCAGAGAAATCAACATTTTTTTTCATAATCAGGCTCTTTGCCTCTGGCAGATTCCTCTAAACCATTAACCATACTTGTAGCTCTTTTCTCCAACCTTTCCATATTATTCTACAACCAAGACTGTAAGAGAGTCTCACCAAAGCTATGAGGTTACTTAAATTCTTCACTACTTTCATCCCTCCCAACATTTGGTATACTTTTCAGAACAGCTCGTAGGCTTTGGGACACCACGAGTTCCGTTTGTCATCTGCTACCAACTCAGTGGATCTTGCAAAATACATATTGTTGCCCAAATGAATCTAGCTTAACCTGTTACCAGCACTCCACACCATTAGTCTCTCTTCATTTGCAGCCTTACACATTTGTTTAGTCTGCATATTTCTAGCTGCAATCATCTTTTTATAAAGAAACTTATAAACTCAGTGTCTTTGGACTAAATGCGTATTCATGGTATCTATAACCAGCAATGACTTCACCAGACAAAGGAGCTGCACAACTCCTATATAAAGGAGAAAAAAATACTATCAGAGATCTCTACTATCTACAAGATTTAGCCCATGAACTAGTTTCAGCTTTTCTAAGACAAAAGAGTACCTGGGATCTATTCTGTTACATAAATACAATATTATTTTTCTTGCTGGCAGGAATAAATCAAAACTTACCATTATAATAATGAAATTAAGCCCAAGCTTCTAAACTCACAAGAATTTTAATTTCAAAATCGAAGTTCCCATAGAAACACCAATTTTACTCCACCAATATGCTTTCTATCCAAAGTTTTAAATTTAATCCTATTATGCCTAGTAATGCAAAGCATTACATAGAAAAAAGCTCCCAACCACACTACCTAGCGTGTTTTTGCCAACAAAAACTTTTGCTAGACCTGAAAAAAAAAAAAACAAAAACCCAAAACACCAAAACCACTTATTTGCAGCTAAAGATCCCATTGACGCCTCTATAATCCTGAATAACATTTTCATTTAGCTAGATAAGACTTACTTTTTCCAAACCACCCATTTTGTTTAGTTCTCTTGATCTACTGTGTTTATTTTTAAGTGAAGGAAATAACCCCAGAAGCTTCTAGCAACTCACATATTTTTCAGCTGTCTGGAAGCCTAGTGCCTTGTAAAAGAACAGAATTGACCTTAGTCCCGCCAATCCAGCAAGCGTATCTTGAGTGCATCTGCAACACAAACTGAAAAAACACCACCGGTATTTATCTATTTCCCTCTGAAACCTCACAGTTGTGTAGGAAGACGTTTTATCTAAACACTGAAGTCTGGCAAAAGAAATGAGGGCATGCCAGATTTATGGGACATTATCCTGTCTACGAGCGAATGCTCCACCGGAACTCCAGCCGAGATCTAGCATCAACACCGTCTCTACTGAAAAGAAAACGTGTCAGGGTGCTTGAGAGTTAAATTTATGAAGCTCCTGTATGCCTGTACTAAAATGAGAGCAGGAATGCAAGGATGAATTTAGAAATTTGAATCTGAGTAAGTAAAACGTGAGCATCGATGTGAAATTCTTCTGAAGCTTTATGTTTAAAAGACAATTTTGAACGGCTGCTTAAAAAAGAACTGGTCATTTGGCAGATGACCTTCTTAAGGGAAGATATGATTGGAAGCAAACCGGGGGGGGGGGGGGGGGACGTTCAGATTTACTTTGGAAGAGTTCTGCGGGAAGCAATAGCACTGAACACTTAACTGCGGCAGCAGAGCTTGACAGTCAAATGTTGCTCAGCGGTGGGTAACAAAGAGGCCAGTTACAGGACGGGACTGTAAAACAACCTCGCCTGCGTAAGATGCTTGCTTCTGGGTTGTGCAAGAAGCCTCTTGGTCATTAACGCCCACTGGAACACCAATCCTTCTCCTCCAAGAAAAGTCCCTCCTACAGAAAAGCAATTCATTTTCCACAGGATGAGCTCTAAAAGCAGCTTGTTTTTCTTTCCAGTACCTGAAAACTGATACTTTTTCCTTAAATTTACAATTCCTTTTCCACACGGGAACAGGCATTGCAGACGAGCCCACTTCTCTATGCAATTGCTAAGCAGAAGCGGTTAGCAAGTCCTTATCTTCAGAGTCACTCCAAAAGGAGATCTTCAAAGCCCACACTCCCTCCCCAAGTTTGCTCTTCAAACGGAGAAGTAGGCCCTCAGCTCAGGCAGGAATGCGTGGCCGGGTGTATTTCAGCACAGTTTGACCGGCACTGGGGGGCCGGGAGGTCACTCCACACACATTGGATGTTCTATGTTGCTCAATAAGGAACTGGCAAGATAACTTGGCTTCCAATTCACCCAAGCAAACATTGATACAGGTGTGTGATTTTAAAAAAATAAAATAAATAAATCCAGAGATCGGTAGGGTTGAGATTGCCCTCCTAAATGTATCTCAATAAACACTCTGAAACGCTACCACTTGTCAGGCATTCCTGCCAGCTCTCAGCGAAGAGTTAGCAAGTCAGCGTCTGCCCGCTCCCTCACAGATGAGAAATGCTTCCTGGTTTTCTTCATTTTTATTCCTGTTTTAAGTTTACTTAGGTTTTTCAACTTCCTTATTAGATACTTTGCTTTTGCCTTAGATACCTCTTTACAACTTTTTTTTTTAGTCAAAATTCCCCATAGGATTTTTTGCAGAAGGGTAACTACATACATACCAAGTCAATCAATACAATACACCATACCATTTTTTGAGTGAGGAAATGCCATGAACTTAATAAACATTTTAATTAAGGAGAGGGATATTTTAGAGAAGAAAAACAGTTCGTTGTTACTGATTACAGATCCTCTTTGGATTAAGTTTTGTGTCCAACCATAAAATTAAATGGTCTAATGTATTAGAAACATTATTCTTTTTCCATATTACCACTTTAAACCCAAACACATCATATGTATTTCTGCCTCCTGGCTGTCAGTCTTCAAATCCCTTCCCAAGTATAGGAAACCAAACCACCGACGTACAGCTATAAACTTTTTTTGCGCACACCCATGCAAGGGGAGTTACGTGAAAAAAAAAGTAAGTTAGCTTTCTCTTTCACAGACCCACAGGAGAGTTTCACTTACAAGAACGTTAGCTATGGCAGTACCTACTTTCCATCAGTCCCACTTCCATGGCACTTCCTTCCATCCTGCCGTCAATGCTTAGGAAGCGTTAGCAGAGGCGACCGGCTGACAGAGCCCAGCGCTGTCCCTCGCACACTGCTGCACTTCAGGGCCATCCCAGGACACCAGCCAGAGGGTTTTAAGACACTGCAAAAAGCTCAGGTCTTCAGACATTTTCAGGATCTCCAGCGTGCTTTTACCACAGCACCAAGGCACCAGAAGCAACAGCTTTTTAGCCTTCGGTAACCAGCCTGGAAGACTTTGAGGACACAGACCCCTGGGAACGCACCTTCCCACCCTTCCCCACAGCCAGAGACCATCCTCTTCTCCCACAGCAGCGGCACGACTTTGTTCAGTACAGGGCCTCACAATATAACAAGAGGGACCCAAGTATATCGGCCATGGTTCCTTTTGGAGATAAAATTAATTACTAAGCCCGCATGTAGACAGTACCTCAAGCACTATTTCCATAAATCTTTTATCCTACTAGTACCTTTCCAGGTTGATTAGGAGTAGATGACAGGAAGAGGAGGTCTAGAAATACTTCCAAATGACTGAGCTTTTACAAGTCAGAAGTTAGTGCAAGACAGCAGCTGAATGCTGGCAAACATCACTGTTCAGCACTAAAAAGAGAAAAAAAAAGTGTCTACAAATCGCAACATTCATATTCTGAAAAACAAAGACCAGGTTTCACAAAAAAAAAAAAAGAATTTGAGAGCTGGCAGATTGTCTTGTCAGAAGTGACCTTTTGTGTCACACGTTTCAAAAATGAGAAATGATTCTTGCACGCATAATGAATAACACAGAATTGTCTGAGACACCTTAGGAAGCTATGGTTATCAGATCAATAGCAGGCACCTACAGATGGTCTGCCCCATCAGATGCTTGCTAAGCGCCTCTTATTTAAGGTTAAACTATCTTCTGGTGAAATGGAACTCAGCTGTAGTAGATAACTATATGCTAGCTCCTGATTTGTAACACTGAGTTTAACTTTAAACCAGCCTTCACTAGCAATTTGAAAAATATTTAAACCTTGCTAAGTGGGTAGAAGTAAAGGCCATGGATCTTGCAAACTGAATGAAAAATCCACTTTTTTATTTTTTGAAGAGAAACTCACATTAGTAACATGGGACATAAACCTAGGCCCACTCAATAGACAGGTATTTTTATGATTTGTTTCAACATTAGTTCATTTATAGGCAGGTTCTCAACTAAGAACACATGCAATTCATTCACGCCTAATTTATCCTCAAGAAAACTACAACTGCTTCTACTCCTTACCAACCACCACCAGTTTCTATTCAGCTGAAGTCTTCTTCACTGGGTGCTTCTGGGTAGTTGCTATTTGTCAAAAGCAGGAGGAAGTTCTGGTGATCCGGTGGGCTGTCTTCAGCAAGTACCAGAAGTGGGAGACTGTGCCAGGCATACAGCTGCCACCTGGGTTTTACGGGAATGTACTTAAAACTTGTTCACCTCATTCAGATAATTTTATCACAGGATGCATGGCTTGTGTTTTCAGAACTCGCGCGGGCTAAGATGAACACATGGCTTTTACATTTCCAGCACTACTACTCCCTTTTAATTCCAGTTCTGGCTTCTCTGCCTGCACTCTTAAGAGCATATTTAGTATTCACTGTTCAGAGGCATTAATTTGAGGATTAAATAAACGAAAACCATAAAACAGGCATGGTAAAAATCAATATCGTCTCGTTAACGTTCTCCAACCTGGCACAAAAAGAGTACCGCTAAAAACCGTAAACATCAGTTCTGAACTTTCTATACAGAATAAGCTACAGAGAGCAATGTTGCCACTGTCCAGTCTCTACCCATTCAACCCTCATGGCATGAGGGGTAGCTACTTACCAAAAGGGAACTGCCTACAGATTTGCATGCATTACATCCTTTTCTTTCATAATTAAGGCAATGAGGCAGCATCTCTAGGTCACAAAGTGCTCTGCCACTCAAAAAGAGGACAGACGCCAACTATTCCACTTCCACCGGGCTTCCAAGCCTTGAAGTAAAAAAAGGAGTTGAGCAAGACAATGTGGAAAGGGCACACAATGCTAGAACAGAAAAGGACATAAGGGAAACAATACGAATGTGATACATACAGCTATCTGCTGTGGGAGGGAAAGCTCATGTCCTAAAGACAGCCTTCAGGAGTGTTTGTTCCTCATAAAAAATAAGAAGTAATGTCATGGTTTAACCTCAGTCGGCAACTGAGCACCACCCAGCCGCTCGCTCACTCCCCCCACCCAGTGGGATGGGGGAGAGAATTGGAAGAGCACAAGTGAGAAAAACTCGTGGGTTGAGATAAAACCAGTTTAATAATTGAAATAAAATGATAATAATAATAATGTGGTGATGATAATAATAATAATGTGGTGATGATAATAATAATAATGTGGTGATGATAATAATAATAATGTGGTGATGATAATAATAATAATGTGGTGATGATAATAATAATAATGTGGTGATGATAATAATAATAATGTGATGATAATAATAATAATGTGATGATAATAATAATAATGTGATGATAATAACAATACACAAAGCAAGTGATGCACAATGCACTTGCTCACCACCCCCCGACCGATGCCCAGCCGGTCCCCGAGCAGCGGCCCCCCCGGCCAGCTTTCCCCCTGGCTAGTGTAAGCATTACCTAGCAACAACTAAAACATCGGTGTGTTATCAACTTTGTTCTCATGCTAAATCCAAAACACAGCACTGTACCAGCTACTAGGAAGGAAGTTAACTCTATCCCTGCCGAAACCAGGACAAGTAATCATACTGGCGGGGGTTGGAGGAGTTGAGCTGTTTGAGACATTTTCAGTTTCACAAAATTAGAGATTTACTTTTTAAATAAGCAACAGCCTGTATCAGGAAGAAAACAAAACAAAACAAAACACTGCTCTCGTTATACCAGTGGGGTTTTTTTGTTTTGGTTTAAAACACCTAAGTCTCACTTGCAGCAACCCACAAGATCTGGTGATCCCTTTTCTGAAGCTCGGAAGATGAGAACTTAACTACATAAGGCTTTTTCTTTCATTTGTTTTTTAACTATAAACTGCTACAGATTCCGGTCATTTCTCCCTTTTCTGAATGAACTAAAATCTTTGCTTTTTTTTTGAGAGCAAATGACAGCCAGAGAATGGAAACAAATAAATAAGAAGCAAAAAACCCTCTAAAACATAACCAAGACCCTTATTTCTAACTTCAACAATTACAAAGAGAGCAACAACAGATTTGTACGTCTGGATCACAGACCCCACTATGAAGAACAGAAACTGAATTTCTGAGGACTTTCACAACATAAGGCATTAAATTGCATGCATGAAGCTTCAGTCCCATCACTGAAGTAACCTGCACAACCAGAAAGGGAAGTCGGTCTGCCCAAACCCCCTGGGGAAAGGGAAGCAGGGAGCACGAGCTCAACTGAAGTTCACTGCAACCAGGGCACATCATCACACGTCTGTTTTTATACTGCTGTCATTGAGTGCATTGGGAACATGAGCTTAAGCAGAAATCCAAGTTTGTTGACTCCATGTAGAGAAATTATTACCCAGCCAGTGACCAGCATTTAGACATTTCTATTGTGTTAAAGGCTGTTTCAATCTACCTAACTTTTGCTTCACATTCTTCGTAAAGTGTACTATACATTAATTTCTCTTGCCCCGCCTCCCAAACTGTTTCTTTGGGGTTTCTAGTTAATATATTCTTACAGGAAGAACATTTTCCTGAAGGTCTAACCAAGCCATCCTTCATTTTACAGATAATGATATAATTAAGAGAAAAGTAAAACCTCAATATTTAAATATCTATGGTCGAATATTACACATGACTAAAAACTCCTAAGTAGTCATCAGCTGCAGAATGTAAAACAAAAATATCCTGCCATTTTAGCTGTACTGAAGACCATTATTTTTAAACTAAGTATATAAGAGCAGTTGGATGGCTGGACAACATCTTTTCTCTGTATTTTGTAGGAATATCCTGAAGTACCAAAACAGTGGTTAGGAATATTAAATCACGTAACAGATTAAAGAAAAAAATGTCAGTGGATCAACAGGAGAGGCTGAGGGAACAGGGAGAAGTATCTACATCAGATGCTTAATCATTATTGAACAAAATTATTCCAATCTTCAATTCATTAACCTGTAGACCAGAAAAAAAGGAAAAAGGAGGTATTCTCTGTAGCTGAGGATATGATGAGTTATTTTCATGACAGAAAAAAGCAAAAACAAAAAGTTAATTTGTGAAAGGGCGGAACAGAAACAACCTGAAAGCACAGAAGCTTTAATTCATAATAAGACGTTACCCTGTTTGAGTATTGAAAGTTTTAAATGTCTCTCCCTCCGGAGTCCTGTACATGAAGTTTCCACCATGCTACAAACTAGGCTGAAATGTATTTTTGCTCCAGTGGAACTGGTGAAAAGGCAAAAGCTCAAATACAAATACACATTTTCCTCTTTTTGCTTTATCTGTAACACACTAATAAATTCAAGCTCACACAGGTCTTTAGGCTGTCAGCAGGGTTCTTCCATGAATGGTTCCTTGGTGGCCCATACAAAGCCAAGTTCAATTCCAGTCTGCTTCCTAAGAGATGGAAAAATATACCAGAAGATTCACAAACACATCTGATGATCTATCTCCCTTTAGAAACGATGTTAAGAAGTTCTCTTCCAGATTTGGTTTTTTCCACACCCAGGTAGGTTAGCAGGATTAGGAAATCTTGTATGCTTATTGAGTTGGTTGTCCTAAAGGATGTTATCCTACATCTCCTGTGGTGAAGGATGGCAAACTGCTTACGTTGAGAATTCATTCAAATTAAGAGCAAAAAAACCTCATTTCCTTTGACCACCTCTGCTCTCAGCAGTACCACTTGCATAAGCTAAGTTTAATCACCAAGTTCAAATCTCATTTCCTAGGCATATCTTCAGGTACTGCATATGAAGTTATAGTTAATATGACAGGCGCAGGAAAAGGAATTTATCACAAGTTTGATGCCTTTTGACCAAATCCCAGGATGTTCTACCCAGCGTTCACCTGGAAGAGAGCAAGTCATTCAGACTTGGGAGAGAAAATTATTCTTTCTGTTCCATAATTTTTAATGGCTCCAGATGTACCCACCACAGACTCAGCGTCTTTCTCAATGGAGACCCAAACAAGGTTACTTGCTTGGATATTTTGCAATAGTACAATGTGACTCAGACAAGGAATTACCAAGTTCACTTTCAGTTCAGCCATTGAAACACTGCCACAGGAAAAAAAATCACTTGGAAGCTCACATGGCTAGTGGCTTCAACATGAGACAATAATTGTAGTGAAGCAAACAACTCATCTATGATACAAGATGTGATTGCAGTGCGAAGTCAAGATACTTAAACTAGCCTAAGTACCAGAAGCAGCTCAGCCAAGGCACTGTGAAGCTGGCTGGCTATGAGTCTCCCTGGCTTTGACATTTGTGCACTATAGTGTGTACGTACGTGTGAGACGAAACAAGAAAAGTACTTGCCATACATGAGCGCTCAAAGAAGTGATTGTAAAACCATACAGCTAACAGCTAGTTACCTGCCCTGTACTTGTATTTCAAGCACCCACTGTCACCTTCCTTCTGAAGGAAAGAGTAAAAGTTCATTGCATAGTCTATAGCAAAAGACACCACAACACAGACTGCCTAAGTTAAGGCACCTAAATACGCAATACTAATTTTAAGTAGCTATTTGTTTTTCATTATGGAATGTGCCTGGTACCCCAGAAATAACCAGAATTGGGTCAACATGAGTTACTTTGTACACATTCATCTCTACATTACAGCTAATGAAACTGCGCCACACTATTTACCCAGCTAGAGAGAGAACTACTGGGGAAAAAAGTATCCCGTCCTGTCCCCATGCTTTCCCCCTCATGCCCAAACTGTTGAAAGAGTGGTCATTTCTTAGACAGCTCAGGTATACATTTCACAAATATTAAAGTCAAACCAAAGAGTGCAACAGGGCATTAATAACGTGCTGTCTTGCACAGAACACCTATTTAAGCCTTTGCACGTACCCTACTAGGAGACCTCTTTTACTGAAGTGAATAATCCAGTTCTTGGGCACCCTTCTGAAATTTTCTACAATTTCTCCCACCTGTTCCCCATCCACCATGAAGATGAATTTCCGTATGTCTGCAATTTTTGTCAGCAGTTCTGCCATTGCATTTACATTGTTTGACTAACCATTTCTCTTGTTCATGTCTCCCTCTCTCATGCATTTTCAGTATCGTCACAAAGCAGACAGTCAACACTTAAACTAACCTTTCAGCCATCAAGTCAATTTTGACAGAGATATCTGGAAAATACACCTCTTCCTTCAGTAAGCAGGGAAGAAAGGACACAATGCCAAAGGCATCCTTCGTTATGAAGATTCTCAGTATCACTTCAACCTAGGATCTGGGGCTTCAAAACATAGGTTTAAAATACACTCATTCAATCAATTCAAGGACTTGTACAAACTCATTTGTAGTCAGCCAAAGCCGAGAAGCAAAATTTTCACAGAAAAACAAGAACACAGGCCACGCACCAAAGACTAGACAAACATATATTCTTGTTCTCCCTTCCACCATCTGCTCAGATGCGCCTGAAAATGGTCAGTATTAACCTCTGTCCCCCCTTTTACACTATGATTCTAAGAACTCAGGCCTCACTCCAGGCCAAAATTAGAAAACAGACAATCTCTTTTGTTATAGAGAAGTTGAGGTGCTACTGAGGACTCCAAAGTTGCTACTGTTCGTCAAGCTGCAATGCCACGGCATGACACTGGACAGCTTTAGGCAGGCACAGACCTCAGGTCACTGATACTATTCAAGAGAAAGTCTCACTGAACCATCAAGTGGTTTCCCACTTAGGCTAGAACAGTGCAGTCACTTTTCACGCTATTATTAAATACCACATGCAAAGCAGGGATTTAACATGGGGGCTGGAATACAGAAGTTACTGCAGAGGTTCATACACGACATTCATCTTGGCCTGCATCAAGTACTCACACCAAACAAGTGGCTTACCCTCCCCATCAGCTTGCCTCCCTGAGAGTCACTACTAAAATTACACATTGGAAACAAAATTCCTCCTTCAATAAAGTGAATTAGCCATAGATGAATAAACAAACTGTGTTAATTTTGTCTCCCGTTTCTTGTTGATGTTTGTGTCTTTTTCACAATTCCCTCTGACAAGGTATTTCCATATTTTTACTTCATTTGCATACAAAAGCACTTTCTTTCAGCAGGAGTGAATTTGCCACCTTTGACTTTACTTGTGTACCATTGTATTTTTAAGCTGTGGGACACAGAAAATAGAACTTCCTCCAGGACTTTCTCCAGACAATTCATTATTTCTTCATATTTTTAATCACTTCCAAGTTATTCTGCTCTTTTCAGAAAATATTCATCGCAGAAAAGAGTAATCTGGTGCACTGTTTTACAACAAAACAGTGCTTCCAGGGATGGTCTAAAGCTAAACCTTTACTCCTGCCTCTGAACCTGCTTCAGAGGTTTTAGATACAGAGCTTGCTGACAGTGAACTCTCTTCAGAGGGTTTCCCCATGTACACAAGAGATTTTTCTTGGCAGCTAACCATACTGTCCCTTTGAACCTCCGCTCTTACGATTTCCTTTTCAAGATGTGGGGACTATAACTGTACACAGCAATCCCAGGGAAACTGCACTATTTATGCATGAGGCACTGGTCCTCAGCTGTCATTGTTTTACATACAACAATTATGAACAATTAATACACAGATGCCAACATCATATTCTGCAGGATAACTTTCCCAAAGGCAAAAAGCAAAAAAATCAAAGCTTCTTGGTGGCAACTGGTCCCCGAGCCGTGACTCACCAGCAACAAACTTAAGGCATTTTATTCTCCATAATTTCCATCCTGTATTTTGTTAAGTTCCAGCCTCTTGAGCACAGGTACACCCTCAGCAGCCTTTCTCACTAAATGATCCCTGATGCCCAAGACACTTTTTGAGGTGATATCCTCTAAACCCTTCCACAAATGACCTCCTCAGTTGAACATACCTCATCACACATTCAGCAACACGCAACCCCAACTGCTACTCTGTCACCATTTCACCTGGTTTGGAAAGGCTTTCCCACATGCCTCAAGAGTCCTCTCTTTGGCTTTGACTAACCTACCTAACCGTCTCATCTGTAGCTTCTTTTCTCCCAGTGTAGTCCTCTACTTCCAAAAGCCAAAACCAGCAGAATATCAGAGTAGCTACAACTGATCTTCAGTTGTGAGGAAAATAAGCCGCTTAATCCTACTCTTCCTTTGTTCTGTTTCAGTACAATGGGGGACCATGCTTCCTCCCTACCTACAGCCAATTCATGTATTGTTCACCACACAGGGGAACGTTTGCCTCCAGGGCAGCAGGGAGACCAGCCTACCTGGGCTGATCTTGTACTGCAAAGGACCGAGTCACACCCCATCACAAGTGTCCCCTGAGAACTCTTCTGGGTCGCCCCCTTTCCAGGAGAAAAACGTGTGGAAGGAAGCGTACATCTACACAGGTAAGTACTGAAGAAAAACCCAAAGTCATGGGACTCAAAGCCTAACTAGGCAAGGGAGGAACCTAACACTTCTTACCAGCTGAACACTCACAGCTACCCCGAGAAAGCTCAGCACAGGCAGTGGCCTGCACTGCTGCCAATGAAACACTCGCGATCAGAAACTGTGAGCAATTCACACGTGCTCACCAGCACCAATCCATCAGACTTCAGCAAATCAGTCACAAGAGGTGTAAGCATCCCTTACGCAGATACACTGCAGTTGACCCAAGCCGCAGAAAAGCCTTTTCCAGGCTATGTTTATCTCTCTCTTGCCCCTATTAGCTCTGACAAGTCAGAAGTCACAGGAAAAAAGTCTGCAGATGCAAAATAAAGAGGTGGGGGGTGTAAAAATATGAACTGATAGCTGAATATTCACAGAAGAAAAAAGTCAAATCAACTAGCTTAGACAGCTAGCTTAAGACGAGAGGAAGGAAAAGAAGGGAAGTTTGCTTTCCCCATTAACCTTTGTGTTTCTCCATTATCATGCTACATGACTACCTGTTGGTAAGTTCAAAACTCAGCCTCTTTCTTAAAATACAATTACAGGAAAATAAAGTGAACTTTATGAAATACTTGTCATTAACTTACCAGTCTGCTGCTTTAATACCAAGCCAGCCACACAGGGGACGCTGACCACTAATAATTAAGAAACCTTGCTGCTGGGGGCACTGCTTTTCTGTCAGATGAACGAACATCAACTTAAAGAGACTGAAATCCAATATACAAATGAGTTTTTCCTTTTGAAATATTAAGGCATTGGAAAATAATCCTGAATTATATACTCCCACAAAACTGTTAGCTGCAACCACCATGCATTAGCACTCCACGTTTAAAGGTGGAGCAGGACCGAGACCCTGAGAACTTCAGGATGCGTTTGCGCTGCCCGAGATAAAGGGCTACGTGCTAGCTCAGAGCTGCACGCTGTCAACACCCAGCAGGAAGTATTGGTTTACACCGCAGTTGCTGTCAGCACTGCCTAGAAGATATATACACAAGAACATATATATAGCTTTGACATCCCGAGTCTCCAACCTCCAATCCTTTCACATGAGGAAGTTCTTCTGGCTGATGCTGTTGCTTACCTTCCTTGGTTCTGAAAAATACTACTTCAAACATACTGCTATGAAGGTCTCAAAGCATACACTCAAATGCTTTAGAGACTAGGCCTCTATCCAGCACGCTATCCAGTCCTTTAAAACATGCTGAAAGTTTACAGTTTCTCTCTTTTTTGTATAGTTTATGCATTTTTTTTAATTCCTTTGAATTAACTGACCCAAACAGAAAACAAGCAAATATAATTTGTAGCGTCAGAATCTAAGGGGTAAATAAGTAATTCTCTGCACCAAGAATAAAACAGAAGCCACGCTGGGTCAGACACAAGACCATCTATCCAAGCCTCTGACAATGGAGAAACAGTCAAAAGCAGATGGCTAGAAAAAAAGTGCATAAAAACACGGCAAGCATATGATACTTCTCCCAAGTATTCTTCCATCTGTGCCTTGTTTCCTTGAGTTGAATGCAATTTCCAAATAACTTCTCTCATAATCATCAGATTGGAAAACTGGAAATGTTGAATTATTTGCTGTGAGCATTTACATTAAAAAAAATCCAAGTCTGACAACTTCTGCACACCCATTTTACAAGACTTGCAGATAGCATGAAAGATTTAGACTAGACTAAGCAGCTGATTTTTCCAAGAGAAGGAAGGGTGTGAATGTACAGCCAAGAGAAGAGTCCTCCCTAGAATAACTGATTTGCACTTCAGACCTAACTTGGTAGAACAGGTCAGGTGTGCACTTCTGTGATTTACTGAGCGATAACAACACAGAAACATACATCTTAAGCACTTTGGCACACAAATTTAATTCTTCCTGGAAAAAAATGTGAGATTTTTCTGAATAACAGAGTGAGAAGAAATGCAAGATCAGCAGAGTGATAAGTAAAAATGACACATATTTTAAATAATTCAGAAGATCTGCAATTAAACTGATGTAGTACTAATATCAACACATACTTAACTTTTGATCCATCACCGCTACTGCAGATATACTCATCAATCACTGAAGTCTAATCTTGTAAAAATAAAACTCTGTGTTACAGGAATGAAGCGTCAGTGTATCAAGATTTACATTGTTACAGCCAACTGCCTAACCCATACCAGAATAACAAAAAACGATCCAAACTGAACTGAAAGTAAAATATAGGGGACTTCTATGGCGATAACAGTCCCCAAAATAATGCTGATAAGCAACGACAAAAATAAACATACATTCACATACTAAATATAACATGAACTAAGAAAATTTTAAAAAGAACGCACATTCCAGTTAAGCTTGTATAATTGTGTATTTTACTGGAGTACTGAACTAGTGTAGCAATTACTACCAAGCATCCCCTCGTTTTCTAGGCCAAATCTTCCGTATTTCTACATCGTACATTGTGTAAAGTACTACTGGGGTATTAAGACAGACATCTTGAGTTGGCACTCAAGTATTTATGTAGGTAAGACGGGTGCAAACATTGAACTGTACTTTTGCCATGTTGTCGTGCTAAAGAATTTTTAATCTCCTGGATGATCTTTTCTTTCTGGATTCCCCTATATATCTACACACACAGAGTTAGAGAAGACAATGTATCTGTATTTGATGATCCCCTAACTGCTTCACAAGAATTCAGTAGTAAGCAATGCCAGGTTAATAAACAGACAAAACAGCTAAATTTTAAACTCCTCCTTACTACAGAAATTCAACAAAGCTTACTTGGTACCCACCTGGTAGAGATAAGACAGTGACACCGCAGAGAGATAAGAGCCACAGACCAAGGACTGCAGACGTGTTGTGTCCACACAAAGAAAAGAAAAATAAATAAATAACATAGGCTTTTGAATCCCCTTGTTGACTTAACATCAGAGTTGCAGTGTCCACAGGGTCCCTTCCTTCTTCATCAGGACAGGAGAAAGCGTATGTGCCCTGGGAGCTGCTATTTCTTAGAAGATTAATGAGAGCTGTTAATAAGCCAGAGCCCACAGGCCCCAACACGGTCTCGCCCAGTCTTGGCAACTTCCATTGTTCTGCAGGAGCACAAGTCAACAGGGAGACGGTGCAAGAGTCCATACCTGCCTCTGAAACACAAGAGAGGGGACACGGGGCTCGACGCTAAGTCCAACAACAGAGAAGAACGAGGAAGATGTGCTATGCCGCCCTCAGTACAATACAACACTTTTCAACTGGTGCTCTGCAAATACAGGTTCAGCAATCCTGCTACAGAAGTCCCGCCGAGGCTCGAGAAGCAGTGGGAGCTTCTAGTGCGGTGCTACGCAAGCAGCAGCATCGGCAGTGGCCCTGCTCCAGGGTGCAGAGGGACTCCGACCACCAGGAAGGCGATGAGCTCTGAATGCTTGCGTTGCCCTGAGACAGGTATCACCTGGGTGCTTCACCTGGCACGTGGAGAATCGCCTCTGGAGCTTGCCAGATGCCACACAGAGCTGGAACCTGAATCCTCAACTAACACTGCATAAAATACTGCAATAAGAATGAACGACTGAAAAAAGGGCTCTAAAACCAGAAGACAAAGCCTGGGAGGAACTTATTTTATAGTATACGATAAAAAAAAGCAGAAGGGCATAAGGGAAATTACCAAAGAACAATCTCACCAAGATAATTCTTCTGTTGAAATAAAGCCCACTGCTATTCACCCACGTAGGTCTGGCTTACTAGAAACAAGCAGCAATTGCCTGCCAGAGACTCCCCACAGTAAAACATGTCAATTCTAAAACTGAAGTAGTTTCAAAAAAAAAAAAAAAATACTGCAAAGGACAAGGAAAGTGTATTTAAAACAGAGCTACTGGTAGAGAGCTTTTGTCATAGGAATAGATTAAGAAATGCAAGAAGTGAAAGTTCTTAAACATCTCCTCCCCTCCTCCAAAAAGTGTTTCTGCATAACTTTTCGGTAGTTTCATTCCCCCCTTCCTCCTTCTCAATTCCTGACACAGGAAAAGCCATTTTGGACTAGATTGTGACATGAAGTGACACAGCAAGTGAACTTCCCTCCCAAACGTCACCAAGAGGAAACTGGAATATTGCACGATAGTTTCTTGTGAAACTTGGGGAGCTGCACTAAAATCTGCATTCTTCATATTGCCAGTAATGAATTTTAAAATTCAGCTAAATGTGAAGACAAGAAAAATACTGAACAAGATACTTCTCCTACGAGCAACTTAACAGGCAAGAACGTTCATACACCTCATTTTTCAGGGTAGTCTGACCCTCTACGTGACGGAGCAGAGCTTCCTGACCTAATAACCAAGAGCAAGATATTCATATGACCAAGACCACAAACCACTTCTCCAGTCCGTGCCCTCCTACCTCCTCCACCCCAGGAGTCCAAACCACAACCCGCGCTCCCTCCTGCATCCTGGAGATGCTGCCTGCCGCAACACAGTGGGCCGGACAACCCCGTGCTGCTATCCCAGACAGAAACTGCCTGCAGCCCATGCTCTCTGCGCAGTAAATCCTTAGGTGCGGGCTCTTACCGCTGCAGCGAAAGAGCGAGCCGCACCTGAACGGTTCGTGAGTTGTATGCATTTGAAAGTCAGAGTCTGACAACAGCCGGCATCGATTGGACATCTGAAAGCATACAGCAAGAAGTGATGAACAAAAGTTGTAACCTCTCTAACTGCTGCCTGGCTTTGAGGTCAGTAGCCGTCCACTCGGGTAAAAGAAAGCGAACAAGCATCGCAACCTTCTCCGTACATCCACATTTTGCCAAGCAGGTCCAAAACCACCAGAGATTAGGGGTTGTAAGGTCCCTTTTGGCCCATCAAAAAGACATTTCTTTCCAGACTTTCTTCTGCTGCCGAATCATTTGTTTAAGCGACTTACTTTACAGTAGCACCGAAACAACGCGCTAGGCACCAGGCACCCGGGGAGGATTTCCCGGTCCCGGCCTCCCCCGCCGGGGCAGAGCGGGGTTCACGTCTCCATCTCCTGCGCTCGGGTTCTCGGACAGGCGAAGCTGTCCCGGGCGAGGTCACCCCACCGCAATCTTTCCCATCGACAGCTCGTACCATAGGGCCGAGCCAAAATTAGGGAAAAGAAAGACATACGCGTAGCGACCAAACCACGGACGGCGTCGGCGGGCAGCCCCCGCCCGAGACGGCGGAGGGGCAAGCGCCGCTCGCACCGGACCCAGAGGAGAGGGGCAGGCCGCCGGCAAATACCCCGCAAGTTTCTGGGACGCCCTTTCCGCCGGGAAACACCGGGAGCCCGCGGGGCCGGACCCCC
>NW_008795029.1:1591804-1599569 GCF_000699145.1 Aptenodytes forsteri
GGGTGACGCGTCGCGGCCGCCCCGGTACCCCCCGCCCCGCGGCAGGGTGGCTGCTGGCGGGCTGCCGAGAAGCTGCCTCCCGCGGGGGCGTCGGGCCGGAGCTCGGCCGCCCTCAGCCTCCGGGGGGGATGCCGACGCGCCCCGAGCTGCCGGAGTCTTCCCAGCCGGAGATAACAAAGTAACCAGCTCCGCAGCTCTCCCGGAGCCCAAGCGGGAAGCTTCTCCCCTCCCGGGGTGTAAACGGAGAGGCAGAAAGTTGCTCCGAAATAAGGACCTCCCGCGATGCTGTGCCAGTTGTCAGACAAACACGCTCGCCTTGGCGAGAGGCAGGTTTTCTGTAAGAATCAGGGGATTATTTTCCAAGTGGCAGGTCTACCCTCTTTCACAGTCAGTTGCCCAGCTGCTGTAATTCAGCTTAATTTTAGTTCAGGTGGCAGAATTGCAATCATTTAAATTACCCAGAGATCTAACCTATCATTTTTGCATGAATCCTTTTCGTGCCAAACAAATCCAGAAAAATATTTTAATAGGACGTAAACATGTCATGAATTTTGGGCAAGGAAAGGGATAATGTGCAGACCAACTGGAGGGGAAACAACTGTTAGAGTATTTTTAGGAGAATTTACTGGTTATCAGTTTCCTCTCCCTCCCTGCATGAAAGCATTCAGACAGCAACACTTTTCCTAATAAATGAGCACGCATCCTCACACTTGCATGTCTAATGTTGAAACTGTCTAGGTTTCACATTTATGAGATGCTTTGATTTTTGCTTACCTGCTAAAAAGGAATAGCTCTGTAGCAGGGGTTTTTTTTAAGCCATGCCCAGTTAATTTTGCTTATTCTGCTTTTACTGCCCAGATTTGTGGTTTTGCAGCTGTAGCTGGTGATACATAATTTCAGTTCAGAATCAGATACCCACCAGATATTAAAGTACTGGAGATACCCAAAGAGAGAAGATGCTAAATTATTTGGAAAAGTAGGTTTCTTCTGGGTGCCTGGTATGAAAGCATAAAAAGAACAGACGTTCTCTTTGCATGGATACTAATTGCAAATTCCCATGTGCAATGTAAGTTGCACCCTTTTGAAGTGGCAGGCACCATTTCAGAAAGAGAAAAGAAGGATCTTGTGTCAAAAAGTTTAGACCATGAAGACCTGAACCGGTAAAGGGATCCTCAGTGTATGTACTTTCACCTTATGCATTGATTTACTGTCCACATAATAAAGAAATACCTAAAAACTTAAGTATGATTATTGATGTACAGCAGTGCTTCTGCTACCAAATCTTAGCAGTTAAAGCACTTAAAACAATTATTTCTGTATTTTACCAAGATTCTGCTGTACTTGAGTTACTTTCATGTACTGCTGAAATGTAGCTCTTTCTGGTGTTCAAAACAGGTATCAATAGTTTCTAACAGTGGTGCAGAGAACTTAGGACAGAAAATAGTTTCAATAATAGAGTGAAAATGCAACTGGGATTTTAGGTTTTCTTAATAAATAACATGCACTATAAAAAGAGAACACTGCTCCCTTCACAGATGTTTTCCACAGTTGCTTGAAACGGATACCCACATCCCCACATTTTTGAGTGTGTGTATTTCCAGCTAGCAGTGGTCAGTCAGACAGGGGACTCTCCTGAAAGTGTCACGAGCCAACTTTCACTGACGGCAACGTATTACTTTTGTATGCTAACCGTAGCCTAACTAAATGAGACGACAAATCCGTCTGGCCCAGTACTCATTCGGAGCTGGTACCACAGCTAATGACTGACTCAGCCAGGGATGTGCATTATCCCGGTACTATGCACCTCCCATTCACCACTTACTTAAAGGATCATCTCTGTTTCATAGTAATCTACCCCTAATAATCAGATGCAATAAGATGGGAGAGTACTGTGTGTTGTTTCAGATCCTTGGGAGAATTTCGGAAAATGGTGACGTGGACAGGTTCCAGGTACGTAGATGGGCTCCTGAGGTAAGCCCTTAAAGGCTCAAGGTTGTGAAGTCCTCAGCAGTCTGAGCTTCCCCTGACCTCAGGAGAACATGTTTGCTAGGCACAGCGCAGTGTGTTTGGTTATTACTGCCGACGTCTCCTTGTATGAATGCGCTCCAATCTACAGCGTACAATTTAAGTCGCCTGTTGTTAAAGTCAAATGGCTCATGATAGTCTGTAATGCAATATAAATAATAACAGAGTGTATGTGAAAATATTTGGGAAAACATTAAGAGCCTGTAATTTGCTCTCTAGCCCTCAGATGCATAGGCTTGTTGCAAGATAATTTCACCAAATCACTGAGTTGTCTGTAGCAGGAGGTCTCCACCGTAGTAAGTATGGGCATGAAGAATGTCAAAAGTTGCTTGATAGGAAGGAATATGGAATACTTTACTGTCTGGGTAATGCATGTATGCAGGCTGCACACATTGTCTGGGGTTCATTTGTTTTTCATTTTAGAGCATCTGAGGATACCATTTAATTACAGTGAGGTTGTTCATTAGCCTTCCTGACAGCGTGGCGACGTGGTCACTATGGTTGGTCTCCAGATGGTCTGGAATTCAGACACTTGGGCTAGCTTACGGAGGCAGACAACGCATTAAAGTTTCCTACCAATTTTTGTGCTAGAGTAAAACTCCCTCAAGAGCGGGAATGTCAGCCTTGTACACCAGCCAAAAACCTGAGCCAATAATCACTGTACCGTCATCAGGGTAACTCAACCTTTCTAGTCTCCCACAGTATGAAAGCTGCCTAATGTTGCAGGAGAAAATTAGAGCCTGTTTATTTGTTTCCTTGCCAGCCTTCCCTAGGTATTTATATACATTGTCCTGCCTATGGGCCCCATTTGGTCTCCAGGCTAACACCATTTTGTAAGTTCACATGGGGTGAAATGTTTCTCACAGAACAGGGTTGATTTTTGCTGAGCTGATCTTCTTCTGGAGACAAATTAAGCAAGTGGATGAAGGTGTATGTCATGCCAGCTACTAACTGCTGCCCCCAACATGTCACAGGTTTGCTATGGCCTTGGTGTTCAGCACCTCAATCTGTCTCTCTTTTTCCTCCTCTGGCAGTGTCTCTGTCTTCTGGGATGTTGAACCTCCATGATCAGGTGAGTGCTTTCTGGAGATACCACAGGGGACCTCAGTTGGTCCCCAACAGGTAATGATAAAGGAGGTACAAACGGCTGAAAGAAACGTACTGCTTTTTAAACATGGACGAATCCATAAAATAGAGGCATGTACCTCAGTTATCTAGTGAATCCTAGACAAAGCCTTACGAACAAAAGAGAAGGGCAGTAAGGGAGACTTATTCCTTGTCCTCAAAACATGCTGGCACTCCAGTGGTTTATTTGTTGCACCTCTTTGCGAGGCATGAGGTCACTGCAAAAGCTATGAATAGGTAGCAGTTTGTGAAGCACGGCAATTTCTGGTTTTGTTTCTGCTTATTGCCTTCCTTTATGACTTCTTTCTTCTAAATGAGCAAATGAGCGTGCATGCTCATTAAACAGAAATGCTTGCACTCATCATCTTCCAGACAGCCCTAACTACAGCTCATTCTCAAGATGCTCTCTTTCAGGCTACAAAGCCTGAAAGAGCTATTCATCAGGTTGCCACTGCTCTGTCTACATATTTGTCCTTACATAGACTAGGTTCTTCCTCTTCACCCCACAGATTAGTCCACAACCTGGATGCCCTAATCAAGGGAAATTGCCCTGCACTTCAAATAAGGAGTTAGTCTGCTTTCTCTAGGGTTGAGGTTCCACCCCTCTCTCCCTCTCCTTTTCCCACCCCTTTTCTTGTGCTGGCACTGGCTTCTGCTTGACCCTTCCCCAAGACAATTGAGCTTGACGAGCTGATGAAAAAACTAGCTCAACAGTGACAGTGAGTAGTTTTCCGCTGGTTTTGTAATCAGCACAGAGGAGGCTGATGAGGCAGCCTGTGGCTGGGGCCACTGAGCTTCAGTTCCCTGGAGCTTCAGCTGGGCAGCACTGGCTGCTCGCGCCAGCGAGGTACACAGGCCTTTGCTTCCCCTCGGCAGGCATCCCTGCTCTGCCCCTTTGTCAAACCTCGCAGCTCTTGGAGCACCTCAGTTGTAGGACTGTTTTCTTTCACCAGGATTGAACAAGCGTATCACTGCATTACTTCTGTCTGGTAGGTGTCCAAATCACAGCGCACTGAAAATGAGACGGGTAAATCAACCAGCTTGAGACATCCTTATCAAGGAAAAGCCTGACCTGGATGATTAGAATTTGCCTGTGTTACAGGCAATTGAAAAGAAGGTCTTAGATAGAAACCATGAGGCAACCCGAGCTGTAGATACAGCCACCGAGCTGTAGTAAACTCTTCCCTGATGCACAGATGCTAGAGATGCAGATGAAAATAGGGGCTCAGGAGGAACACCCCACCCAGGTCTTCTGTAGGAAGTTAGTTTAGCCTTTGTGGCTCAGCTGTGAGTCAAGGTCTCAAAGCAGCTTTCTTCAGCGAGGAATCTGAGTTTGTGAACAGCCGGCAGCCGGAACCATGTGGAGGGAGCAGCCCTGCTGTGTCCACGCCACCAGCCAGCTCGATTCTCTCCTTACTAATAATAATAATTCGAGTCCTCCAGTATTTTGTACCGTACTTCTCATTCACCAAAATAATTCGAGTCCTCCAGTATTTTGTACCTATCTAGATAGATTGATATGTTTTACTGTATGAAGGAATCAGTGCTCTAGTTTTTCTAGACTTTCTGTGATAGGAAAGAAAAAACTTTTTTCCTGAATTTCAGGGGGCTTAGTGTGGATGTACTCACCAAATGACACGGAAATATAGGACTGGGGGCTTGATCAGAAAGTAAGCAATTGTGATTCAAAGTGACCACAATGCAAGAAGTTCTGGTAAGTGCACAAAATGTGAGTTTTGCAGTTTTTTCTAACTGCAATTTTAAGGTCTAATGAGACTCCATCAACACATGAGAACCCAAGGCTATCCTACTTTTCTATCATGTTCCTGGAGTTTAATAGGGCACTGCGCGTGGATGTGTGCAGAGGTCTATCTGCCTACAAGAAGTTACAGAATTACGGCCTATAAAAAGATGTATTAGGTTTTCACTCTTTCCGGCATCATGAAAGGGATGGAGTAAGTTAGCTGGTAGTAAGACAGAATTTGCTTCAGTTCTTATAAACTCACCAAGATTCTTGTTCACGGTAAACATATCCGTGTATCTATGAGAAGTCCTATGGACTGCAGCAGCCCATGAATGGGAATCTGAGTGCAGGTTTGGCAGAATCAGATGGCACAATCCTAGTGACTAATAAAGACACGGGAGCCAAAAGGAATGCAACTCGTGACCTTTAAATGTGCAGTTGTTTTCACAACGCACGTTTGTTACAGTTGGAAGAACTTTATTTTTATTTGCAAGTTCAATACTGTCATCATGTGAATCGTCAAAAAAAGCGACATACGCAGAAGAACAGACCTGTATTTTCAGTTGAGCCCACCTCGTCACTCTTGACATTCATGCATATCAAGTATCTTCTGCATTTTATACCCTAATTTTAAGTCATTTCTCTAGGCTGTGAGCCACAGCTATTCCCTATGAAGAAATGCACGTGGTGCCAAGCTTGTCAGCATTGTTCCTGGTCAGGAAGAAAAGGCCATTGAAGAGTGTCACAGGCAACTTTGCCTCAGGGCAAAATCACATCCAGTCAGGAGTTACACTTTGTCCTGCCTCTAGCCGTGGTACTACGCTTTTATTTCACCTCTTGGCTGGACGAGCCATTGTGATCCCTTTTTTCCTTCCTCTTTGAACTCCTCCCGACCCGACCCGTACTGGCGGTATGCAGAGAGAAGTGGGACTTCTCCTCCGGGCGCTTGTTAAAGGTCAAAAGAATTTGATTGAATTTGTCAGTAAAGAACAGCTGTCCTCTTTTTATCCCCTTACAGAAAGATAACATTGTGACCTTCAAACCGTAAACTGATCACTGTGAAATGAAATTTATCACAATGATTTCTCCTAAAAGCATGGAACCCCTTCATGGGCTCCTGCTTCATCCGCCTACGTCTGGCCCTTGGGCGGGGGATGCACCAGCTATCGGTGGATAATAATTATTTAGAAAGGAAATATTAATGTAATGAGGAGTATAAAGACAGTCATGATTTACTTACATGTGTAAAGATGGGACTTGGGAGATTAAGAGAAGAAAGGGTGATCAAAGTGGAATTTAGAATATGCAAATATAATTGAGAGAGGCATGTTTTTGGAGAGTAACGCTGGAAATTTTTGCTTAAGTTTGTAGTCTTCAAATTAGAAACTTACTGTATAAAGTTTTTAAGTCCTCCTCTAGTCCTAGAACTAGAAAAAAGGATGCTATGATGATTTTGTTAGTAACAGTTACTTCCGCCACAGAAAATCTTTCCCTCCTAGAATATGAAAGAGGACTCCCTAGCTGCTTTCTAACTTGTATAAAGAGACAAAAAACACAGAGTATTTCAGATTTGGGTTGATAGCTAGTTAGTTGGACTTTCACTGTATTAGACATTATATCTAGGCACTAAGGCCTACTAAAACAACCCTAAGTTTTATTAAAATTGTTTCAAACACAGCATAAGGGCAACATCATTACATTTGAAACATTGCCATACTGTAATATCTTGTAGAGAGTTTACATAAAGATGCTGCATTCAGAATTTCCTATTTTCCTGTGTCTTTAACCATATACTTAGGATTAAAATAAAGTGCACCACTCCCCAGTGCATCCCTTTACATCACAGTGTTTCTCGGAATTCATTTCTGTGTCATTCTTTCAAGTGCATTTTCAATTTCACTGTTTAGAAATCTGCTGTTGATTGATCTTATGAAACTGTTCTGTTTTGCTTTTGCCCTTTCTTTTTTAAGTTTTTCATCATTACTCACCTTGGGTACTCCTCCAGAAGTCTTATTGAGATCAGCAGAACTATTCATAGCCAAGGTATAAATAAGCATGATGGGATTTGACCTTCAGCCGCCTCGCCTCAAAAATATTCTCCCATCTAATTATATAGACATAATCCTGCTCTAAATTCAAGAGCAAAAATACTTTAAAATCACCTCTGACAAACAGTGTCTACTGTTCACAGCTGAAACTGCACCTTTTTTCTCCTGCTGTGATACAACTCTCCTCTATGTAGTTCTGTTATGGGAAAATTTGATGCAAATGATGTTTGCTGAAGCAGCATATTTTTTCGCACTTAGTTTCTGAGTTGCTATGAATTGCATGCTACTGTTTTGACATGTTTCCAGACTGTAGATGCTGCTGTGTTTCTTGGGAGCCTGGCAAGTTACCTAGAAATGAAACCTGTTGCTGGTGATTCCCTTTATAAGAGCAAGTTGCTGAAGTAATTGCTTTAGTACCTCGTGGTCTGGCTTCAGCTCTGACAATATTATTTGAAAATTTGCTTGCTTGCTTTTTTCCATTTGAAATGCCAAGTGCGAAGTAAACATCGTGACCACCCGGTCACGAGCGGTGTTCCCCAGGGCTCAGTTTTGGGGCCGGTCTTGTTCAATATCTTTATCAATGATCTGGATGAGGGGATTGAGTGCACCCTCAGTAAGTTTGCAGAGGACACCAAGTTGGGCGGGAGTGTTGATCTGCTCGAGGGTAGGAAGGCTCTGCAGAGGGACCTGGACAGGCTGGATCGATGGGCCCAGGCCAATTGCATGAGGTTCAACAAGGCCAAGTGCCAGGTCCTGCACTTTGGCCACAACAACCCCATGCAGCGCTACAGGCTTGGGGAAGAGTGGCTGGAAAGCTGCCTGT
>NW_008795029.1:1604130-1610100 GCF_000699145.1 Aptenodytes forsteri
GACAGGATGAGAGGAAATGGCCTCAAGTTGCGCCAGGGGAGGTTTAGATTGGACATGAGGAAAAATTTCTTTACTGCAAGAGTGGTTAAACATTGGAACGGGCTGCCCAGGGAGGTGGTTGAGTCCCCATCACTGGAGGTATTTAAAAGACGAGTAGGTGCGGCACTTAGGGACATGGTTTAGTGGGCATGGTGGTGTTGGGTTGACGGTTGGACTCGATGATCTTAGAGGTCTTTTCCAACCTTAATGATTCTATGATTCTATGATTCTATAATTGCAGATTGCCTTTCTTGGGCTTTTTAGTTATCAGTAATAATTAGTATTGTCATGAGGTTTTCTCTATGATTCTATGATTCTATAATTGCAGATTGAGATTGCCTTTCTTGGGCTTTTTAGTTATCAGTAATAATTAGTATTGTCATGAGGTTTTCATCTTCAGAGCATTGCAAAAACATAGCGCTACGTTCTGTGCTGATACACACTTACGACAATTTTACTGAAACATTGCTTAAATTGCTTATGGAAGCAAATCAGTTCCGTATTTGGCCTGCACATCACTGATCGGTTCCAGCAGCTCTGAGTATAAGGTATCCCAACCTTCCTTTCACAGCTGGGGCAAGAAACTCTTAAATTAGAGAAGACTTAGAACCGTAAAGGATGGAAGAAGGAAAATGCTCAAGGAAAAAGTTTCTCTCTATTATGAGAAATTTTTTTCATAGAATGTGAAAAATATGTATCCTTTTAACACACTGAGAAAACAGCTTCTGTGAGATAGAGGAAGTTGCAGAAATCATTAATGCTTGTTGATATTGAATCTAAATCCCTAATTTAAACAGAAGTGCCGGGTGAAACTCATTCCAGATTTAATATGATATAATCTAAATGACTTCAAACACCTGCTTGTGTCAAACCTGGTCTGTTTAAGGAGTAAAAATAACAGAGTAAAGAGCACTTTCAGAACATATTGGAGATGTTAATGTAAGATATTATTATTAGAGTGAGCTTGCTCACATTTAATTCAAATAAAGAAGCTTGTAATTCTCTAAAGCTCAGATGAGATTACTATAAAATAACATAGCAAGATTGCTATTCTTAAATCAGAAGAAGAAGAAAGGAGAAAATTAATTTACTATAGACAAATGAAACTGAATGGAAAAAATAATTGAAATGAAAAAGTGAAACAAAAAAAGGGGGTTTGAACAAAAGAGAAGAGAGAGGATACAAAGTGTAAAACAAAAGCTTCATTATAGAATACGTACATGGAAAATGAGAATGGAAGAGGGTAAAAGAAAAATAAATAGGAATATCCACTCTGGTTGGAAGACATCAGTGACTGTAGAAAAAGATTTCCATTCTCAGTGAAATGGCAAGCAGGGACCTGATCACATAGCCTGTTTCTGGTCAGCTGAGCGCTGAAGTATTTTCTTAGCTCTAAAAAATGCTATTAACAGTTAAAAGCATACCTAAATGAAGCCTATGCTGAAATTCTTCAGTGAAGAAGACGGACTTCAGTTTAAATTCTATTATGAGTTTTTGATTAGGGTTATAAATTAGCTAACTTCTGGATATATGGAAAATGGAACAAAAGGAAATAAAAACCAATAGAGTACAAATGGAGAAATCACAGCGAACACTTGTTAGCTGTGTTCTTCAGAGCGGGTAGAAAAAAATCCATCCACTTCAGTGAGCTTCAGGTCAAAGCCTGTGTTTTGATGGATAAGGCACACAAGTTCACAATGTGCTTATATTCATTATAAGCACATCCTGTGATCATGAAGGAGAAAAGATTTGTAACAAACCTTTGTATGAAGGCACAAGAACTGTAACAACTTAAAACTCAAGGCCTTCTTAAAATGGAAGAATTTAGGCAATCCAGGGAATGAAAGTGGAGTTTGTTCTCCAGATAAAACATTTACCTCATTGCCTCTGTCCTCAAATTGCCAATACAAAGGATGAAAAGCTAGCAGGAAGCTAGCAATAGTGAGAGTAGCCATTACAATCTTGTGGTAGAAGGTTTAAAACTGAAGGAAGTTAATTGTTTTTCCTCAGTGCATGATTACATTGCAGAACTCCTTGCCTCGTGGAGGCCAAAAGTTAAAAAAAAAGGTTAGACTAATGGAAATCAGAAAGTCCCAAAGCTGCTAACTCTCAGATGCTTGCAGCATTTACCGAGAAAGAGCTCCTGTACGCTTGCTCTGTTTCCCACTTGAATCCTCCTCACCTCTGTGAAAGGAATGGTTTTATGAAGCAGCCACCGAACTGCTGCAGTTACGTATAAACATAAACTGAAATTTGGGTCAGCTTGTCCTAAAGCGTTAATCTAAAAGCTGTGGCTTTTCAGGAGATGAAAATGATGGCTCATTTGTCCCTTCTGTGGGACACTGAGATTTTGAGGTGAGGTCAGGGTAGGAGGTGACTGTAGAAAGGGGTTGCAAAGGCCTCACAGATTCTGGGCTAACTCATCCTCTGGTGCAAATTAGACCCACTTGAAGGCTAACAACTGTCCAAGGCTTTATTTTTCAAGTTTTTGAACAATAAGCCGTAGGTGCTCTCTTGCTTCTCGATTAGCAGCTGGAAGGATCATAAAACTTACGTTGACATGATCCAGCTAGTTGAAAGGAAAGAAGAACTTAAGTAGTGTGGATTTTAGGAAGTAGTATAATCTATACTGGATTTAAGCAAAGAAATGTAGAGATAGTACTTAGAGATTATAGAATTGAAAAGGTTTTGCAAAAACTGCATAATTTGACCAAAACTTAGATGAGGGTAGATGTTTGGCCTTAAACTATCTTAAACTATCTGATAGCAGTGGTAACTTATTATTCCGGTCTTTGTAGCTTCCTCCCATCTGGTCTTCTATTTCTGAGAGATTTTTCTGTTCGGCTCTTTTATTAGGTCTCCCTGGCAAGGCAGATGGCTGTTTGTGCCCCATTTGTTTCATGCTGGAAATAAAATCAAATCACAAGAAGCTACAGAAATGAGTGGTTCATATTTTCATCCTGCTAAAATAAACATTAACCCTGAGCCCTCAAATGTTTTCAGGAGATCTGACCCAGAATTTATCAGGTACTTGAAATAAACTGTTAACTATTAACCAGTAAATGGAGGCTGGTTTGGTCACATTCTGAGATCAGCCATTGCCAAGGAATTAGATGATTCATGACCTTGACAAACTGGGTTTCTGATTGCAGCAAAAAAAATTAGCCTCTTCTAAGAGAGGAGTAGATTAGCGTCTACTGTTTGTGCATATTAATTGCGTTAATATAATATGATAACAAATGTAGCAGTAAAAGTAACTGTTCACCAGGGTGTACTCAGGGGCTAACAGTCCAGCCTCCAGTTTTGATATCGTTTATCTGAATTAGCAGAATTGTATTCTAGCCTTCTTTACAGTCCACTTTTTTGCAGAAAACAAAACCAAAAAAACTTGCCGTAGGTGGGCTCTTAGGACCTCAGCCCACCGTGGGAAGCATCCTGTGAGAAGCAACTCATCATGAAACCGGTGGGAGTGGAAACTGTTGTTTCTACAGCACAAAGGACCTTTGCACCTGTGCCATAGGTGCAAAGTAGGTACCCTGCCAGTAGTTTCATGAATCAGTCTGCCTGAGCTCATCACCTCCATCCTCTACGACTGCATCTGAACTGAGCCGTGGGCACATGGTGTACCTTGTCCTGAAAGCAGCCTGTTGCTTTCTTTCAGCCTGTGAGCCACATTTCTTCCTCATAGTTCCTGGACTGAATGGTTCGGGCATAGGCTATACAGTCAATGAAGAGAGGTGTTTTTGAAGGCCTCCTGTAGGAGACCCTGTCAGCTGATGTAGGTGTCCCCAGGGTGAATTATTTCTCATTTTTTAACAATGAGGTTCATCTACTATTGTGTTACCTCTTCAGTTAAATCCAGTTAAGATTCTCTGAATTTCTGCTTCATCTTTTCTGGACATGGGTAAACGAAAGAACTTGAAGCAGGCGAGATAACTTGCCAGAAGAAAAGGTGAACAAGTAGAGAGGATGGATGTCTGGGTTCCCTCTGTGGTCAGAGAAGAGAAATGGGAACCTCACCACAGCAATTTACTCCACCTCGCAAACGGAGTGGGGTGAAACAATCTGCTTAGACAAGGCATGGTAAGATGGCCAGTGTTAGAGAAATGAATCCTACACGTTGTACCATTTGTAAGAGTTACCTCATTCACCTCTCTTCTTTAAACCATTCGTGAGAGTTACCTCATTCACCTCTCTTCTTTAACTGATCTTTCATCTTTCTTCTTTTATTTTACATATCAAACCATGTCATATCTAACACAGAAACTTGAGACAACCCTCTATTAGCTTTTTGTCATGAAGAAATGTAGTATTCATTTCTAGCATGTTTTCCACTCATTAGCTATATTTTTGATCCATAAAAATGCTTTGGCTGTCACAGTCTGATACCTAATCAAGCAGCCTCACCTTAGAAAATCTCCCTTTTCAATTACAGTTTTTTAAATGTGTTCCTAAGCAGGGAAAAAAAGCTAGCACTGTTTACCCAGACTTTCAAAAGCCTTTAACAAGACTGGCTATATGAGGTTATCAAAAATACCGAATAGTTGTGGGCCAAGTCTGGTGAACATAGTAGGGGTTTTGTTAATATCTGTTATGCATTTTTCCTTTGAGACTCCATGTTTCCTTTTGTAACTTCCAGAGGTTTTTGTTTAAAAATGCACAATAAGATATTAATTCAGAATTAATTAAAAAATTGCACATGATACCATAGTTTCATGGCTGAATGCTCAAGGTCATCTCCTTGACATCTTTTCCAGTAAGTAAGATGGAGAAAAAAATCCTGTCCATTTGACCCAAATTATGTCAGAGAGAGGAGAGTTGAGTCAACGTATCTTTACTCCTTACTATCACTAACACAGCAGAAGCCTGTGGGTGGGAATTATGATAGTCTGAACTACTTGGAGCTGTAGTCGTGAATTTGGCTGCAATGTAGGCATACCCGTAGAGGCATTTCTATTTTGGCTAAGAAAGTGAGGTTTTTAACGTGTTGCATCAACTTCCTCTCTCTGGCTAAGAACATTTTTCATCAGAAGATGAAAGCAGGAGCTCTCCGCTCACACGTGCCATCCCTCGTAGATGCTTTACAATTCACAGGATTTTGTCCAAAATCATGGGAGTCCAGTGATTGTGATCCTTGCATCTTCTGTGATGATGTGAAATTACATCCTTCCAACCATGAAATGGTTCAGAAGGTATTTCAGTTTCTGCAGTTCTATGGGATTTGTAGTGGTTATCCTGAGAAGATATCCTTTGGAAGATAGATATCCTTTTGGAAGACATCCTGGAAGAATCTACAACTTAAGTTGGTGCCTAGTCTCATACTACAGTACGCAGGGGTTTTGTGGATTTGTGTTGTCGTGTCTTGAAACACGAACGACTCCAACCACAAAAGGACATTCAGGATATGACTGTACTACGGGGCATGAGGGCATCTCTCTGTTGCCAAGTCTGGATGCTTAAAAATTCGTGTCCTGATTTCATGCTTGAAACACCATACCTGTCCTTTCGCTGTCCTTTTTTTCCCCAAACTTAATGTTCAGACAGGAGGGAGCAGGGCAGTCTTGGGCAGCTGCAAACTTGGACAGGTACCTTTATCTGGATGAGTAGGAAAATCAAGACTGCAGACATATATACAGTATTCGTGCCCCAGGAGTATTGGCACAACCTAAACTGAAGGAATTATTTCAGAAACAAGCTCTTGCAAAGAAAAAAAGTGATTACCATTTATCTTAGACATAATTTTTCAAAAATCACCTCTGTTAAACGTGCAGTATGTGTTATTAATGGTTACATTACAAAGTAGGATAAAACACGCTGGATGTGATACGAATGCTTGGGATATGCGTGGTCCCAGACAAGTCTGAAAACCAGAAGATAACGTAAGATAATTTGTGCAGTGCACAAAGCGGGGGGAGAAGGAAGACCTGGGGG
>NW_008795029.1:1610304-1632369 GCF_000699145.1 Aptenodytes forsteri
CCGGGGTCTCAGCTGTGGTGGCCCGTTAGATATTTTGGGCTTCTGCTCTTTCTGACCTTCTAAATCCCAACAATTCGCAGTGGTACGACGGGAGACAGCCAGGCTGCCTGCGCTTCTCTGATGTTCCTCCTCACAGAACCATTTTTCGGCACGATACCAGGTTCCAAATATGAACCGGCTTCTGAGCAATTTGGGCTACACCTGTAACCTTGCTGAAGGCCCTCACAATGCGCCCATTCATCCCACTGTCCTGGAAGAGCCCCTGGAGAGCCAAAGAGCTTTCCACTGTGCCTGCAAGTCCGTGCGCTTGGACTGTTGAACTAATAGGAAAGTGAATGAGGAGAAACGAGGCAGACCACCCCAGATGCAAATGCCCAGGTTCAGATCTTTCTTCTGAAAACCCGGCGACTGCTAGCTAAAGTCATACAGCTAAGGGAAACGTGTGTGCCGTGACCCGAGGCGAAAGGTGGACATCACTACAGGCACAGGGGACAAAGCATACACTTCCCATGGAACTTAAGTGGCCGTGGAAATCATAACCAATGGAAAACCTGTTTCTAGTCTTTTAAGTTGCAACCCTATTACATTTAAGTAGTCTGTTGCAATGCTAAAGGCAGCAGTACCTTTGGCAGAGCTACCATCACTGCGTGGCGGATGCCAGCCCCTCATGGACCTGCTGAGCCTTCAGAGCGGGCTCCCTCTGCGAGGCTTTGTAGAGGTGCCAGCCCCACCTCGTGGGGAAGGGTATCGGGGACAAATTCTGGTAAATGCTGACACATCGTTATTGCTGTTCCCCAGCAGCTAATAAATAAATTAGCTTCAAAGGGTCAGAGGAAGCCCCTTGGCTCTGAGGGCCCAGGAGGTTGGCTGTCTCCAAGTATTTCCTCACTACTCTTTGCTCTCTAACTGCTTAACTGGAAAGCCCAAATACATAACAGTCATGTGGCTGCACTGAGAGAGCGTTTCTTCAGTGATGGATCTTACTTTCTGAAGCAGCTGGCAAACAAAGGAACTGACGATCAGGATCAGCAGTTGCCTTTTCAACAGCCTTGCTCCTGGAGAGGGAGACCTAGAGCTGCCCTGAGAGTCTGCGACCGGGGGTCCCACCGCTGCAGCTGCTCAGAGAGTCTCACACCAGGGCAGCGGTGGCCCTGGCTGGCGGTGGCCCTGGTGCAGTTCAGTGCTGGTCCCAGTGATGCTGAGATGCAGACCAGGGGAGCAGGGGCTGCATGTCTTTCCTTGAACACATCCCTAGTGTGCCAGTGGAGGACTACGACACTCTTAAGCCCCCTCCCTCTAATTCAGGGAACAACAGCATCATGAAACTGCAGTAATACTGTGGCAAGTAAGGACCAGCAGTTATCCTGTTTGGATACAGCTCTGCTACCACAGCTCTGAATATGAACAATCCCATGCACAAATTAAACTGAAAGCTTATCACAGCAAGAAATACTTGACAAAGACTAATGATTCAAACAGCAGAGATTACCCAGGTTGTTCACCCTCTGGAAAAGCTCCACTGATAAGAGCTGTGAAGGTACTGTGGTGGAGATGGAGAGTCTCTTCCCCTGCATAGTCACAGCATGAGTACAAAAATCATTTGTATTGCAGTCACACTGCGCTGAGATGCTGACATACTTGGGATATTGCTGTTCACGTTCCCTGTCACAGGCCGTAGTCTACCACTGCAGTAATCAGGAATGACCCTGAACCTAGGAAAGAAACGGTTTAGGGGCCACTACTGAATTGAAAGAGACAGAAGAGGGTATATGATTTTTTCGGCCATTGATAAAATGGTCATTTGATACATTATTTCCTGGAATAATTTGGTACCATTAGTCAGAAAAATACCATTAAGTCAGCAATATGGATGAACGGCCCGGTGGAAGTGACTTCCTGTGAACTCTGAACTGGAAGAAGCACTGGTGGGGGCAACAGTCAGCTGATGGTAAAGGATTAGTCACAAAGCCAACCTCCACGCAGTGTGTGCTGAGCGTCCAGAGCCCGTGGCCATAACCCCGTGGTTGTCATGACAGCCCAGAGGCTGCCACTGCCTGGGGATTCACTGACCAGCATGAGACCCCTCTTCACGCCGGTTGGAAATGGATGCCACGGAAAGAGTGCTGAGTGCAACATCTCTTGGGTTTCAAGCCTGATTTGAACAGCCACCTCCATGTTCACGGCACTGAAATGTGAAGGCTTTCCTGCTTCAGTCACTTTTTTTCTGCTCTGCTTTTTTTTTAAATTCTCTGCCATGGAGTACTCTTCCCAAGGATATTTTGTAGAAAAAAGCAATAGAAATGTCATTGTATTCAGAAAATGTTCGCATGTGCAGTCAGATGCTGTTAAGGTCACGCTCACTTTCCTGGAAAACTTGTTTGCTATTTGTTTCTGATGAGCATAGAGACTGACAGCATCCCTTAAAGACATGAAAACAAATAACTTCCTTTAAAGTGCAGTTTATATTCCTTGCTTCCACTCTCATAGACATGCTGGCACAGCATGTGGGAGCACAACTCTGCTCCCTCCTATGCAGGCATGTACCTTGCTGAAGCCTGTTTTGATCAAAACCCGTGCCAGGTGTCCCGTTGTTGTTTGCTGGATCATTTTCAGGTTGTATGTTACCACCTGCCTGTGCTGGGGCCGCTGCTGAGGATATTTTTTCCTCCTGTGCTTAAATACATATGAACTCCACTGTTCCTCATCAACAGCAGGTGATGGTCTTGGTGCAGGGGCTCTGTGTGCAGGCTGCCAGAGCCCCCCTTCCTGGGGCTGTCTGGAAAATGGACACGGACATCTGTCCGTCCCTCTTCTCCAATCTGCCCTTTTCCCCTGGCACCGGTAAACCACCGAAGGGCAGCACGGCTGGTGCAGAGCGTAGCTTTGCTGGCTCTGTGTGCTTAATGCCAATGAAAAGCCCCTTTGTGTGGAGGAAATTCTCTGCTGGCCGTCTCCAGATGTACTGCAGCCCTCTGCTAGTGCCTGAGCTGTGCAAAGTGGTTGCAGCAGAACAGAAAATCCAGTCGGAACAGCATGTATCCTGAAGGCTGCATAGCTGTGTCCTGGTGGACGGGTACTGCCTCAGCCGCAGGAATCACAGGGGCCTTCACTTTGCAGGAGTTACCTGAGGGTGTTTCTGTGGATTTGGGAAGAGAAATTCACCCCTCCTTTCTATTCACAGCCTGCAGGAATGAGCAGGTGTACTGGACTACGCTGCTGGGAGTGAACATCGTCAAGTCAGTTTCCAAGTTTTTCATGTCTATATTCCCCGCTTTTCAAGTCATGATGTGCTGTCAGTATATCTATAGTAAAAAAAAGTCTACACATTATAGTCTATACAGTATGTTTCCTCACCTATCTGAGAAATTACCTTCTGAGTGGACTAAGTACTCTGGCAGCATGAAAAAATACAGCCATTCGTATGTTAAGAGAGTATACGAATGATTCTGAGTTAGCATACCCAAATCTGGGTATGCACCTTGCATAGCAAAGGTTGAAGTAAAGAAAAAGCAACTGGGGGGGCAAAAACAAGCCGAGGATTTCCTTTGATGCAAACTGTGGTGCTGAGAGCTTTAGGTGGTTTCGGGTTTTTTTTCCCCATTTTAATTACATTTAATGATAACACGTGGATTCTTGAATGTATTTCAGTGGTTGCTTGCGGTGAGTAAAAAGCTCTGTGGAACAACTTCCTCCTGCCAGCCCTGGGCACGGGAGTAGTGCTTCCAGTGTCTGACTCCATGTGCAGTATTGTAAATGTTAATACAACCCGAATAATTTCAATGCAACAACAACTCTTGTACACCAATGGAAATTATTAGTCAAGTCTTCTGAAAGTTAAATAACTTCTACACAGGGCATTTTGAAGCCTGTAGAGTTTCATCTATATGAGAATAAATAAAAACAGCTCTGAAGTCTGGGTGAAATGAAATTTGGCATGAGCTTTTGGGAAAGTAAAAAAAAAAAATCTACTTTTATCCATATTGAAAAGGGATAATTGAACTTTTTCAGCCAGGAGGCAGGCTGAGCCTTTTAGCAGTGGCATATATATTAACACAATAATATTCCATTGGTTTAAATTTTGTTTACCAATTAAATGCACACAGTCCAATCATAAAAATACAGAGCATCAGGAGTACCTGTTTTTACTTGGATACCTAAAACTAGATCCCTAAATCAAATGGTCTTGGTAGGGCCAATGGGATGGTTGGTGCCTTCAATTAGTAGTTGCTGAGACTCTACTAAAGTGCGTCCCATCAGGCCAAGCCTGTAGCTGTCAGGGCAGTAAGAGAGTCTGGCTGATCATTCATTTCTAGGTTTGCTCTCTTCCTAGACCAATGCTATGTTCATTAAAGAGCAGAAATGATGAGCTTCAAAGTTATTTTCCTTTAAAACTGTAGAGCAAAAATTCAGGGGGAAAAAGTGCGTGTGTGTGTGTTTTTTCTAACAAGGGAGTTCTGATCCAGGGTAGATACTGTCTTTTTATATAATTATGAGTGGGGCTATAAAAGAAAAAATGACCCTGTGTAAAGCATGTACATTAATCAAACCCTGTGCAATCTGAGCCACGGAATGAGTAACAGAAAGTGGCAGCAGGGCAAAATGCATTGTAATTCATACTGATCAAAAGAAACTGTTCCATGTCTGTTCAGCCAAATCATACGTGCCAGTTTCTGAAGGCAAAATGAAGTAATGATACTGTAACGAACATATTTAATTTGTTTTTCATTTCTCCTATAGTTTCCGATCTTTCAAACGGCTTGTTAAATCCCCCAAAGCTACGTTTATAATGAATTTTTGATAGTTGAGGTTACGGACTCATTCATGCGTCTGAGCCGGGGTTCCAGAACGTCTCTATTAATTTTCATGGGAGCAGTCCTCTGCAGTCTTTCTTGCTCTGCTGAACACTCCTAATTTTGATTCATTCAGTTGGCATTTTGAGCTGAAGGCATTAAAAAAAAGGGTTGTTGCAAAGTCTTCATTAGCTCGTTGGGAATATGCCGTCCTGGTCAAAACCTTAGGAGCAACTTTCTTCTTTGTTATTATTCATATTCCTTCACTATTCCATCCCTCAGTTCATGCCTCCAATAAAGAGGATAATAAAGCCCTAATCTTCAACGATTTATTTGACAATCTAAGAGGCACTGGAAACAGGCAAATGACAATCATATCCCATAAATTTTACTTGTATGCATTTCACAGGCTTTAACGGGTGTGTTAGTGATGCTGAATGTGGTTCTGGAGCAGATTACTTGGTTAGCCATCCCCCCCCCTCAGCTACAGAGACAATTCTCCTCCAGAAAGCTGCTGTGTTTCCAAGGGCTGAAGAACAGGAGTGTGCAAGAAGAACGGACAAGACGAAGACCCTGTCTTTAACAGGACTCAAATTGAGGTTAAGAAAGTGTCAAACCAAGTTAGACTCATTGCTCTCATCCATGTAAGCAAGGAAATATTTCTGCCACAAGCTGGCCCCCCCCGAGACCTTCTCCACTCAGTATCAGTAGCCAGTTTGGAGGCAGAGGGCAAGTAAATGAAACTGCCTCCACAGGATGTGGAAAGATTACCAGTGGCAGACCCCGTGGCTCCAGTCGTGTGACACCTTCATGGTGCCACAAGGCGTAGAAGGCAGCAAAAAACAACCTTGGGTTGTTTCCACACCGCAGGAGTTCTCCCCCTCACCCCACCCATCCAAAAATGCGATACTGTGCTGTCCGTGTTTCTCTGGTCAAACATGCTTCTTCGCCAAACCATTTTAGGAGTGTGTTCTGGAAAACCCAAAGCATTTCTTCCGTACTACCCCAGCTTTCCAAGGAACGAAGAACAGATTTTTTTCCTGGCTCACTTAATTGCATCCGGACGCTTCCTAGAAAGTGTAAAAAGAAGCGTCTGTGTCCCCAGCCAACCTCACAGGACCACCTGGTCAGTGCAACTGTTCAGTGAATAAGATCGCCTGTGCGGTTCTGCCAAGCTCCTGTTACCACCAGCCCCTACAAATTAACCGGGTGGCAAACCTATGCAAAAGTCCAGAGGAAGTTTTAAGTCTGGAGTGAGATTTTTACCATGTTCTTACACAATGTTACCTTATGGGTTGCTTTCTTCTCCCTCTGTGGCAGTATTGCTATACTTTGAATCTATGTTTTGCGTGCTGGGGTCGGGCATTAGAGTTTCTATTTTGTATGCCACTGGCCAAATGTTCAAGCCAACATACTCACGATGGCATGCCCATGGCTTTTTTCCAGGCTTTTATATGTCAAGAGGTATAAAGCATGAGCAACTGTGACCAGCTGCACTCCCATCCTACTCCATGGACACCAAAAAATGCAGAACCTGAAACTTGGCAAATAGATGTATTCCAGGGATTTGGATGAAGAAACTGAATCCTTCTTCACTCTATGAGATACTTGAATAAAATAATACCATAGGAAGGTTTTGCAGCTAGCTAGGTGAAATGAAGTTTGAGAAGAATAAGTGCTAATCTCCAACTTGAAATAATTTTTCAGATCTGTAACATTTTGCTAATTAATTACACACACATTTTATGATAATAGGCTAATTCTCTGTTTAACTCTGGCTGACAGTAGCACATGAGAAACTTTTCCGTGTACTGGTCACTCGAACAATTCAGATTTAACTTCATCTCAGACTGATATTATTATCCTTTACTTCCTTTCTCTTGCAGGTTTTGATTAATGATAGAACAGCTCACACAAACCTGTGGTTTTCAAGTTTCTTTTATAGCCTATTGTGTGAAAGTTCAGCCAGTAAATTATTTGCCTGGTTTTCTTTCTCCCTTCCTTTATTAATTTGCTAGAAAAAAGACACAAAATTAGTCAGAATTTATCCTCATGAAAGCTGATCATTTGTTCTTAAATCGTAAGCATCTCAGTATTTTGTCATTCTCAATGTGTTTGCTAATTATTATTCTTAGTAATGAGACTAAGATCACTGGTTGGTATTTCTTTGGAATTTCTTTATCATGAGTTCAGCGTTAGCAATATTTCTGTTCTTCAGGGTAATGCAAAAATAAAATATCTATAACTTAACTGGTATTCCCAGGGCTAGAGTTAGAGTCAGGGTTAGGGTTTCATCTCAGCGTGGCATAATAAATGTCAGATGACCACTTGTAGATATTTATTAACGAGTCAGCTGTTCCATTCTTTATCACTCCTGGAGGAGAGCCATCCAGTCCTGATGGCCACTGTAGATGTCTATCATCTCAAGTCCTTCTGTCACTTATTTGTATGCCTTCATAGTTGTGTTCTACTTTTGTTACCTGTGAAGAGGGATGTCCAAGTTCAGTGAACATTGAATTATTGCCACCAGCCTGTGGGAGCCTGAAAGCCATCCACAGCAGTCAGAGCTAGTACCCTATGTTCTCTTTAAGTGTAATGGAAGGAAACAGAGGAATTGTCTCTCTTAGTTGCCTGAGAGAGACGGGCATTCATTTTAGGATGACACATACCATCTTTGATGGCACATTTCCCTGGTCATTGATTATAAAAGGAGCCTATGATGACAATCTGAGGCTAAATACTTTACCTTCAGACACCTAAACTAAAGCAAATGAGTTCTACGCTTGCCTTTCAACCTTCATAGGGAATGCACCCACCAAGAGGTTTCGGACACTCTAGCCTTGTCACAACCAGTGGCATAAGCTAAAATCTGATTCTGTCTACAATCCAAAATGGAGACCGGTGTGTCCATGTTTCCTCACAAGGCATTTGTGTAGAAGGGACCTGACAAAGGCGCTACAGTCACCAAAAAAAATTCTAGTCCATCCACACACCCCCAGAAGAGTACCAGTGTAATCAAGCACATACTTTAAGTGTTCCAGTCAGAGTTTATTGTAGCTAAAAAGTGGATGAAGTGGGTTTGCTACCCTGACCTATGGACTGCCGTAGCCCAGCCAAAAGAAGAAATTCTGTTCTCCCTGGCAAAGGGAAGGAGCAGGCAGCTGTTGAAATGCTTATAACCTAAATCACCACAGCTATTTGGTCCAGTGCAGGTGAGTCAGAGACCTAAAAAGACCAACACTTCTTGGCATAATTCACAAATTCTGCTTGGAAAGAGAGTAAGAAGTGATCCAGTGAACATAGTTCAGCAAGGGGTAAAAATGCAGAATCCCCAAAAAGAAGAGCAAAAATATACCTTGTAGAAATCTTTGAAATCCTAAATAATAATTTCCTTTTTTTCTTAAAAAGCAGCAAATCCTCTCATATCTTGACAAAGTAGGCAAAAAGTGTAATTTCTATAGCAATAGTACCTACAGGCTCTGGGCAAGACCCAAAGCCCTGGCTGTGCTGGACACTGGATAGCACCTAGTACCTAGTCCAGTAAGGTCCCCTCACCCTCACTCCAGGGAGCTAACTTCAATCCAGAACATGTGTAGATGCATTCATGAAGCACTATCTGTAGCTAGTAAGCATGACCAAGAGATTCAAGTGATGTGCCAGCAAACACGGCTACAGGAATTTTGGATGAGGGCATGCTATTGACGACATAAATATCCAGCTGCCCAGGAAGGCGTGCTCCTGTCCCTGGAGAACTTAATGTTCCCAACTTTGGGTCTGCAAGTTCTTAGCCTTGTGCTTAACTCTGAGCACGTCAACACCTTTCCACCCCACCCTGGAAATCAGTTTGCACACTTGAGGTTATACAGGCGCATGTGTCCATGCAGGTCCTGCCCTGAGAAAACGCCTAAGGTGAAGTGGAAAGAGGCAATGAAATGCATCCCCTCTTACTTTCGTGTTGATGGTAAATAAAGTTCCCATCTCCCCATTTGTCCCTTTAACATAAAGGATGTTTTTAGCAAACTGTATGAGCACATTCACACCAGCACGGAATTACATGCCTGTGTTGTGTGTTGGAAAGAAAGCATTTTACAGAATTAGAAAGCCACCATCTGTACATGTACATATTCAGTACTTGCAAACCATCTTGTGGTATTTTGCTGAAAGGTCCCAGCAGCACGGGAAGCATTTGGAGTGCGGGTTACAGCCCTGGAAAGGTTTCTCCTCACTGGATGCTCATCCAGCTACAATCAGGGACCCAGAAGCTCTTTAAATTTGATGATCTTTAAAAAATGATCAGGGGGATGGAACACCTCTCCTCTGAAGAAAGGCTGAGAGAGTTGGGGTTGTTCAGCCCAGAGAAGAGAAGGCTTCGGGGAGACCTTATTGCAGCCTATCAGTACTTAAAGGGGGCTTATAAGAAAGATGGTGGCAAACTTTTTAGCAGGGCCTGTTGCGCCAGGACAAGGGGGAATGGCTTTAAACTAAAGGGGGGTAGATTTAGACTAGATCTAAGGAAGAAATTTTTTACGCTGAGGGTGGTGAAGCACTGGCAGAGGTTGCCCAGAGAGGTGGTGGATGCCCCATCCCTGGAAATGTTCAAGGTCAGGTTGGACGGGGCTCTGAGCAACCTGATCTAGTTGAAGATGTCCCTGCCCGTGGCAGGGGGTTGGACTAGATGACCTTTAGAGGTCCCTTCCAACCCTAACTATCCAGTGACTCTATGATTCTATAGATTTCTATATTGCGAGTGGATTCCAACGCTGCTGTTTTATTTCATCTCTCAGGCACACTTACTAGTCACAAGTTTTACCTGTTTCCTCTTTAAAGAAATGAGACCTCATAGTTCAGCTGCTGCAGGACCAGAGACTCTTCACCCCTATGCAGATTCTCTAGCAGCCTCTTGCCCATAGCTCCAAGCTTGTGAGCATTTGGGTGTTTCCATTTTCTCACTTCTGCCACCTGTGGCAAGGGAGACAGAGTGTCACACAGACTTGCAGCCACTCCAAAAATAATTTCTTTTTGTTTTAACTAAAGGAAATATTGGAAGAACTATCTAAAAGCCAAAAACCAGGTGCTATCCTTCCAATTCAATCTTTTATTTTCAGATGGTGTGGCACACATTCAAGGATGGATAAAGAAGGAATGAGGAGATGCTCTATGATGAATAAAGGCACCAAATCAGTTCACAAACACAAAAACTGGACCATTTTCAAAAAAGTCAGGTGCACAGTGAGTGGAAGCTGTTCCAAGTCTCATGCTTATACAGCAGCCAGCAGATGTTGTACATCCATGTCTGAGCAACCAGCTGTCTTCTCATCAGTATTAAGTGTTCAGCTGACATTAAAGGGACAGACAGAATTAAATCTGAGAGCTCAGAAACCTGAGCAGCTTTTTTGAAGTTTGCTATGTCTACGAACTATTGTGCACGCTTCTTTTTTTCTCAAAGGTATTAATGTACATTTTAAAAATGAGAAGAATCATGAGCAGCCATGGACACATAAACAGCTCAATAATAACATATAAATAATCTCAAGCAATAAATGTGGAAAACACATATGAAAACAACATCATAAAATTTCAAGAGATTAGTATAACAAATACAGGAAAGAGACAGAAGTGGCTGCCAAAGGCCTTTGAATACAGTCCTATTAACCTCTTCCCCTTCCTGGGTTTTGTGACCTGCTTCATAAAATAGTTACAGATTTGCATACCATGTCTGACAGCTCAAAAAATCACACTGCTCTTACATAACAAACATAAAGAGAGATTATTTGGTATAATATGTCATAGATCAAAGAGCATCGGGGTCCAAATACCCACTCTGACTCCACCCTGACTGCATACTAGGGGGAAAGCCAGATGTTTGTGCTCCTTTTCCTTCCCTGAGGCTCTTTTCCACCCGCAGAAGACCTAGATACATGAGAAAGGAGGAGGCAGTGATGTAATCCAACAGGTCCCCCGATGTGGGCAATCAGTGACTATTAATACAGGATTTACCTTCAAGTGCACCTGAACCACAGTTTTCATATCAAGGTCAAGAAAAAATTGAAGCCCTACCTTAAAGGACTTACAATATCTTTGCAAATGTATGTACATACTTATTTTTAAGGAATGAAATGAACCACTCTCTCAATTTATTCATCGAGAACTGAATCAGTAGATTGACTTTTAGATTAATAGGCTAACTTTTAAATGACAAGAGTTAGGTGAAAAGAATTTCACTGTAAGTGATGTTTGGTTCAAAACTTTTATTTTCTATTAAGGGGGAAAAAAGGCTGAGACGAGGTGAGCAGCTCTGAAAGGCAGAGATGTTCCAGGGATAACGGGTTGTAGCGCAAAAGGGGCTGAGTGGTTGGAGGGAAAACTCAACAAATTTAAGAGACACTTTTGTAACATGCAAATAATCTAATGTGGACTGTGCATGAATTGGATTTGTTTGGATACCAGTATCTTAGTCAGATGTCATAGTTTTTCTCTAGCCAGCTAAATACAGCTAAGAAATTTGCAACTGTGATATAGACAAGTTTCTGGTGCCGAGTCCCATATCCTATATATGTCCTTCATTCTTCCATCTGTCCTGGTAACAAAACCACAGCATCTGAACTCATACCCTACTTTTGGTCATTAGGTGTATTTAGGGAAAATAATGCACAGACCATTACTTTTCAGTGCAAAGTTTCCAAAACATTTGCCAGTGCAAATGCCTAACCCTACTTGCAAGACTTCTTTGTATTTACCTTATCTCACACTCTTTGAAATCACCTGTGGAGTCCCAGAGATGCTCAGAGCATGGGCGGAAAACTAGAAATTTAAAAGGTTCCTTTCTTTCTTCCCATAGTCAGCAGCTTAGGGACTTGCTGAGCTAAAGGCTGCACCCTTACCACCATATGTAACAGCTTCTGCCCTCCATTCGTTTCTTTTATTTCCTCTCCATCAGTTTGTCTTTGAACTCCACATTTATTCTCTGCTCTTTTTTCTCTCTTATCAAATATATCCCTGTCTTCATTTTCAAGGGCCTTCCTAGCATGTTTGCACTGTGTTGTTATCCCTCATTCTGTATAAGATGCTGATTCCAGCCACCAGCTGGCCATCTGTTGCATTTCTCGATGCATCCCTTTGGTGCTTCCTCCCATGCAGCCGTCGCATATGGGAGAAGAATGCCATAAATGTTTATGCAGTGAATGCATTGTGCTTTTCAAAGCTTTCCAGCAAAAATCTTGCAACTCTTATGCTGCAGGTGTGTTCTAAGTACTGTCACCCCCATGCTGACCAATAATGACTTCTTGAATCTCTGCATTTTCCTGTCATCTTGTTTGTATCCACCCGAGTGTTGTCTCATGTACTTGGATTGTAAAGTTTTCTGGGACCCTGTCCTTTTTACAAACTTTACACAATTCCTAGTGCAATGGGGTCTTGATCAGTGAGTAGTGCTTTTAAGTATGACAGGAATTACAGGCAAGGATTTTGACAAAAAATAGCAGTTCTCACTCTTCTTCCGATATTGTAGTGCCTGTATTTGACAAGCTTTTTGGTGTGTGAGTAGACAGGAAGGATCACTTCCTCAGAACAGTAGGCAAAAATCACCTGCAAGATTTAAGCATAGTTTGGATGCAAGGAACTCGAAGACAAACTTCAATATGAAGGTGATGCCTGAGTTATAAATCTGATTGACAATCAGAAGAATTGTGCTGTCAATAATGAATACAAAGGGCGCAGGAGAGAGGAAATCTTTTGTTTGACAGCAGAGCACAGTGATATATATGGGTTACGCGAGAGGAATCACTTCTCTTTCAAGCTCTCTTGTTTAAAAGTGAGAAAAGGAAGGAGAAAATCCATAGCACCGCAACTCGCCAGGCTGCCCTGTGTTTGCATGAACAGTGGGCTGTACATCAGTCACTTTGCCCATCTGGGGAATGTAAGAGGCTCAGAAGTCCAGGCACAGAAAATTCATCTCCTGGAGGGACCTAATAATAACTAATGTAAAAGTGTGCTGTTATGTACTGGAGGTGATCCTGCAGTCCCTAAAATCCAGCACTGACAGCTACTGGTTTTGTGCAGAAATGTTTCTGTGGCATGCTGCCAAGGGACAGTGAGAGTCTTTCAGAGGCAGATTTTTGCCCACAGCAGATGGAAGTAACAGCCTGTAGTTGCAAACAGAAGCCTAACAACAGCAAGAAAGGACACGACTGTGTAGAAACAGTGGCACAGACAAAGCTGATGACGCTTTTAAGGCAGATGTGTACCAGGAATACCTTGTGAAGGGAATGTGCAATGAGGAGTGAAGGACCAAGAACTTTCTCATGAAGTACAAGTCAATTATCTATGCATATATCCTCCTATGTTAGCTGATGGTATATATTCTTAATATCTGCTGGTAAGTATTCGTGCGTTCACACATCTTATGTTGAACTGTATGAACATACTGTATTTCCAGAAATGCTCTGTACTTATGTTCTACTGTGAAAATCCATTTGTAAATTCCTGTAATCCTTGTGCAATATACCAAAAAGATTTGTAATGTTGTTAGTAACTCTGCAAAGAAAGAAATAAAAATAAGGTCTGATAATGTCATTGTGGGCCTGTTTGGGCTTTTTTTTTTTTTTTACATTTTAGGTTGAGTAGAGGGTAAGATAAAAGAGAAATACATGAGGAAAGTGCCTTTTCTCTTGTAAACGAGTGTGCTATAGATTTTAGTGCTGGAGCTATAAAATTTGTTTCTAGCCTCCCCTATATGTTCCGTATATACTCCATACCTATAGTGCCAGGGTTGTCATGCCACATCTTTTTAATTAATAGTGTTTACTGCAGACATATCTAGCCACTCTCATCAAACAGCCCTGAGTCCTACAGCTCCTGTCCATAGCCCCACAGTCAAGACTATGCCCACGTTAGTAAGCCGCGCGGAGAGACTCTGAACAGATGAAGCTCTTGGGCTTCCCAGGAGCAGCTGATGCCATGTTTATGTCCTTCATGTGTCTACCATGTGAAACAAGCAAGTACATGAGCAGCTTTTGGGACATTCAAGAAGGCTTGCACTGAAGGATGCATTACACTCAGCTGACCCAACCATCTGGTGTGTTTCTGTGTGGGCAAACAGGTTCATAGTTTCCCCCTGCCAACAGAGTTACCAGAGGGATGTGTGTGGTTCCTCTGGCTTCGGGGAACCCAGCACATCCTCAGGCACCCTGGGCATCTGGGTACGTGCCAAATAGACTTGCCAAAGTTTAAGAAGTACCTCAGCAAGCAGCAGGAGTGGGTCTTTGACTGACTGGCCTGGTAGGTGTCTGATTTAGGCTGAGCTCAGTAGCTCTCCAGGCCCAAATTAACTCCAAGGACTTGATCTCCATTGCTTGAAATGGAAGTTTAGGTATGTGGCTCACAGGCAGTTACCTACATTTAATAGCTAAATTTAGATGTCTACAATCTGGAGCTGAATTACACTCCGTATTTCCCGTTACAGCTCATGACCTGGCAAAAATACTCAGCCAGAAGCATCTTCTGAAACTCTTTGACCTCCTTTATTTCCACTTTATCCACTGCTCTGAAACAGTCCTCACACACCTCCACAATTAGGTCATCTTTGTCCCTTGTCGCTTTGACCTCCAATTCTGAGTCTTTTTACTCACACTGAGTAGCCTAAGTGCCTTTTTGTAACAACATGAGACTTTGGAAGCCCAGAAAAAGCAAAAATTACTGTGTCTCCAGACTCCGCACACGAGTTGTTCATAGGTTAATGTATCAATAGGTGTCCTTTGCACCTTTGAGATCCTAGAATCACTGGAGAGTAGTTAAGATTAATCTTACAGCTGGTAAACAAGTCTGAGAAGCCTTGTACCCTCAAGAAAATTACTATACTAGTGGATTCTGGCTCAACAGGACAAAAACCAGGGAGGGAGAAGGGCACAGAGACAGGGCACCTCTGAACAGGGTCAAGGAAACACATGCAGAAACACACACTTGACAGAAGAACTAATAACCTCAAGCATCTGTTAAACCTGATAAACAGTATTTTTTCCATCAAATATTTACCATCATGATATTACTCAGTAATGTTTTTGTCTTGAAATAACGTGATGCTTTTGAAAGGTGACTGAGTCACTTGTCTAATCGCGATGAACTGCAACGAGTCAGCAGCTTTAATAAACTCAGCCTAAGAGGGAGGGAAGCAACTCCCCCCTCCGAGAAACGAAAGACCTGAGCCCTCAGCCTTGACCCACAGGTATCAGAAGGATAGTCAAGCCCAAACCTGCGGCACTTCTTTTTCCTTGGTGAATTTGATAAAAGTGCGTTTGAACCTGATAAACGGCGCGGATTAAGACTGTGTGTGCACAGCTGCAAATGAAAGGCATCACATTTTCTCTCAAAAGAACGGCATTCAGTTTGCTGATTTTCCTAACCAGCAAACTCCTGTCTGCTCGGAAGCATTATAAAAGAGCTCTCCCAGGAAAAAAACCAAGGGTCATTAATTTTTTCTTCCTGATGCTTTCCCTCCCCATTACACAGTTTCTTTGTAGAGAGACAGTTCTGAATGCCTGAGCAGAAGGGGCAGCCTGTTAAATCCTTTTTAGGCTGCTACAACCTTAAAATGTGCCACTTCGGTTGCCAGAATAGAGGCAGGATCAGTTACTAGAGGCCTCAGGGAGGTGACTTTTTGTCTATGCAAGGGAAATCTTTCTGCTTCTTGTGACAGATGAACTGATAAGTGGCTGGATGGGGACTGCGAGCGACAGCAATGGAAGGTGGACGCTTGCCATGCCAATATATCTCAGAGACCAGATGGAGTTTTTACTGAGGAAAATGTGTATTTTATTACTCCCTAGGAGTGGCTCAAATAAGTTCAGTGATAATCTGGTTTCTATATAACGGGAGGAAGCCTTCACGGCCACTTGGAAGGCAGTGCCTTAAAAGACTTTTTTACAGCAGGTAACTCACCAGCTGACAACTGGGCTGAAGGCGGCTTACAGACTATTTCTTTGGTCCTCTGCCGTCACCTGCAGAAACTGCTCACCTGTGGCACATACAGTATATCGTATGGAAATGCACAGCAATCCTGTAAAAGTGTGCAAGGCTCGGCGCCCAGCTGTGGTGCCTGCTCCACTGCAAGGTGTTCCCTCACATTCAACATAGTGCTGGGACCCTCTTTGCAAAAGAAAATACAGAGCAGGGCCCAAAGCATGCTCAGCAGTGGGGCAGGGAGGTTCTCAAGAGAAAAGAAGGGGAGAGTGGGGATGCAAAGGTTAGGGGTGGTAGCCTGAGGGAGTGGGATGTATAATTAAAGAATGGGGAAGGCAAGAGGAATGTCCTGGGGTCCTTATTTGCAGAGTGGGGGTACATGAAGAGGGCTTTTAGCACTATTCGTTTTAGCCCTCCTCTCCCTTCATGGTGTTGAAGGGGTGGTTTAGCATGCTAGGAGATCAGCCGACACTGCAGGCTGAAGATCATACAGGATAGTATTGCCCGCTCACTTGAGCTCTGCATCCCTAGCTGAGGTTTGGCCTCAGCATCCCAAGACACTCCAGCTCATTATCACTCTGCCACCCATTCCTCCATCAGGGTCCTGCCTGGGTGGATTTTGGTGAAGTGCAGGCTGTGTCTGCCTTACTGCCAGCAGCAGGAGCCACTTCTTGCGCAGGGAGAGTGGGAGCAGAAGGCCACTGTGGACAGCCTCAGTGCGCGGTAGGGGGAGGCTGGAGCCAGCCGGCACTGGGTGCTGGTGGGAAGGGGCCGAGAGTGGGCAGGCATGGAGGGAGAGGACAGGCACTGGAGCTGGGGTGGCCTCAGGGCAGAGAGACTTTACCCTAACTGCATGGGCACGCATAGACCTCTCCCCTTCACTCACTGAGAGTTTAATCTTATCTTAATCTGTGAATGAGGCCCGGTTTTGGTGGAAGACACTGGAAGACAGTGGGAGAGCAGAGTATAGAAGGGGTCAGTTGGTATGGAGTGGTGACACTGGCATGGGCTGCCTGAACTCCTTTAATGCGAACCTAGAGGTGACAGCAGGAGCTCAAAGGCAGAAGGGCTACCTGCCTCCCTTCCTCCCCAGCCACACATCCTCTTTCTTGACACGTGCTGTTCGGCAGCCCTAGTTCTGGGGAACCATCTGTCAACACTCTCTCTCCCACACCCCCCCACAAAATTCCCGCCCCTCCTGATCTTTGCTGCTCCTTCATTAACTACTCTTTATGAAAATGTGCTATCAGGAGAACAGGATTCACCGACATGGCACGCCTTTCTGGGAAAGGCGTTAACAATAATGAAGGGTAGAAAATGGAAACGTGGTTTTGAAAAGTTTATTTTACTTCACATGAAAGCCAAGCTTCTTTGTGGAAAACCATCGGCCAAATGAAGTAATTTAAAATTGCCACAGGTTATTTGGGGCTTGTCTGTCAAAAATAGGTACCACTTTAATTATCATGATAGAACTAAAGCAATACAATTTCCCTGCTATCTCAACTTCTTAACATGTCTACAGTTATATCTGTATAAAGGTGCTTTATACTGGGATAGCTATTCCCATACAGCAAGGAAAATCATCATTCTGATGTGTCATCTTTGTAACAACATAGTTATATCCACCCTCTTACCCTGTTTTGGCTTTTATTTCTAAATGACTTTCTCCTCCCCCAGTGGGATTAATTATACCAGTAAAACTTGCAGAGCTGGCCTTGGCATGAAGAAAATGAATTGTTGCTGCCCATACACTTATACAGCGGTGGCAACAACAGGAAGAAATAATACACATGCATATACGCTGACTTTCAAGTAGAGGATGCCGCAATCAAACTCAGGTACGTGTGTTAAAATTTTAACACCTGTATATTGAAGAACAGGCATATTAAGGACTAGAGTATATTTTCCATATACGAGATCTCAGGAATATGTAACATGAACAGCTCTCACAGGGAGGAAAGAGAACTACAGCTTTTTCCTTTGGGCAACAAGATTATGCACGACTCCAGAAGCAACCGGGGGCAAAGACATCACCCGTGGCATTACAGCAATCTGAGACTGACTACAAATGCAAGGCTTAGGGGGTTGTGGGGAAAGCAACTACAAAGTCTCCAGGAAAACCTGGAGACACAACTACTAAAGTTGATATGCTGGATCTGTGAGATGACTAGCAACATATTACAGGAAAAAAAAGGAAGCAAGGTACCTGAAAGAGGAATGTTTCAGTGTTCAAATCCCTTTGTGGATATAGCATGTAGTCTTCTTCTAGCAGTCATGTTCAATATATACTATGTGTTTCCAAGACTGAGCTGAACTGTGTCCCTTAAGGTAAAACCAATTTATCCTTTACAAATCTGTCCGTCATTCTGAGTATCCGTGTCCCTCTTAAACGCACATAAAGCTGAGTTTTGAGCAAGGGGTTGACTTTTGTGTATGTACAATGGATAAGACAAGCCTCCAGGCTCAGCTACAACACAACTAAAATAAAACATCATGTAGCTATTGAAGAGTAAAAAAGTGATATAAATGAGCAGTGTATTTCATAATAACAGCAGTGTTCTAAATTGTGTAAATTAATGGATTTGGCAAATGTTACCTTCTGCCACCAAAGGACAAAGCAAAAGCAGTTTTATGGAAAACTGTAGAACTCCACAGTATTTACTTTCTTACAGTCTCATTATTCCCTATTGAAAAAGAGACCATTTGTTTTAATTCTTTGGATGTTGCTTAAGAGGCGTGCAAGTTTATATATGTTTGTTTGCACTACGTATCAGGAACTTGTTTGAAGAAGTTGGGTGAGCCCAAAAAAACCCTCTTCACTTCTATTGCAGTACATAGATCATTCTTATCGCCTGCTCTAAGAGGACAAAACAGAAACGTTCTCTGTATTGTTTCCTCGGTATCTGTTTTTTTCACCATTAACACTCAGCAAAAAGAAAAAAATCTTACTGTTCCCTTTGGATAAAAAAAAAATTATTGAGTGAAGCACGGGGCTGAATATGTCTAGAAGTTATAGTAACTGTACTGCCCTGGTAAAAATATGAAGAATTACAGAAGCTGTAGGGACTAACTTATTACACAGTATTTAATCAGGTGTGGGTATATTTCTTCTCATTTACAGTTTCCTTTCCCTTCTTCAGCCCATGTGACATTCCTGTTTAGTAAACTTTATAGGTAAGCCAAAGCATGTTGATGTGTTTTTGTAACAGCTTGTTGTTAATTGCTTGCTGCTATCCTTTCTCTTGAATATAAAAATGCACCGAAGTGTAGTGACAGGAATAATTATTATAGCTTCAGGTCTTCTGTTTTTAGTTTCTTTGCAGCCTAGAGAGACATCAAAACTAACAAACTAAAATGTACACCCTATAAAAACACATTTTGTCCTGTACTAAGAGAAACATAGTATTTGGTGTAAAACGTGCTCATTCCACTCACTTAATGGCAGTAAATAGTAGTGCTAATAACACCTGCAGGATTGGCCCCCTTTTTATCTTAACACATATACCATTACTGCCCTGTCTATTACCACTATCAATTCTAACTCCTACAATTTAGCTAGGTAAACATTCAAATGAAATTAAGACTTTCCACTTTTTCATGATGAAAAGTGCTTCCAGATTCATGTTTCAACAACAAAGAAATCTTTGGTCATATTTTATGGGCAGTTTCAACTAAAGCTACTTATTACTTCCGAGTTCTTCCATTCCCTCGCTGAATGCTTAAACCTCCTGTTGCAGTTATTAACATGGATATGTTAACATGGATATGTTTATAATATTTACAATATTAAATGGTGATTCCAGTGCAGGCTGACAATTATTTGAGTGGAGAGAACGCAATCAAAGGATGTTGCAAGCTCTGCTATTGCCACCTGCTGTCCACGTTCACCTTGGAATGACTTGGGTAGGCAGGGTTGCACAACAGTTACCAAATGGATGGCAAGGACTTAAGTGCTAAGCAGGTACAAAGTGATCAGAAGCAAAAAGCAAAAATATTGCACACAAAGACTCAGCAGGAACCTGCAGAAGAAACCACAAAATGGTCCAGAATGGTCACTATTCTGGGGGCTCTACCTAGGGACATCTAGCTTACAGTCCATACCTCACCCTCTCTATGTATATACATTCTGTTCCCAGCAAGCATCAGCTGTCAGTGACTGCTGCCATCTACTACTAAGTCAAACCTCCAAGCTCTTGCCTACCTTGACAGTAGTAGGACATTCTCAGGTCAGCCATTGATGGCTAGCCTTTCTTTGTGTGGCAGTTGAGGAAGAGGTTGTGGTAATCATTCCGCTAATGAGGAGGATATGTTGTGGTGACAGTGCAGCTAGAAAAGGGTTAAAATGCTGGAACTGAAGGCTGAGATCAAGAGCTACGGAAGGAGGGGCAACACTCTGAGAAAGAGGTAGAGGCCAGCAATGGAGCAACAAGCAATGAAGCCAGAAGGATTTTGTCCAAAGCATGAAAGGGAATTCCGCAGGGTCATTCCTCCCTCCAGGTAAGAGAGGGACAAGCAGACAGACAAGTAGACAAAGTGACAGGACTGTCAGAACAGGAAGCTCAATAAAAGGTGCACAGCACAGTATATACCTAAAAAAATAAGTGCTTCTTGCAGTTGCTTTTTCTTTAACTCTATGATGGGTGTGTGAACTTTTGCCTCATACACCTTTCACCTTCTGTAGTTCCGTAAAAGGTTCTTTTTCCCTGCCTCATCCCCTGGTTAAGTAACATCGCTGATGCTGGGCTCAGAGACGGCACTAGTAGTTATGGGTTTATACTGTACATGGTATGGAGATGGCAGCCAGTACTATACCAAAAGAAGGTAACTTGAGTTAGATGCAGAGCAGTAGAACATTTGAGGAGCGGCAATGTGTTTTGCTCAAAGTTTTTACACCCATGTTGGCTAACAGTAGTAGCAAGACTCTTTTAGATGATGTCAAGGTTGTGCATAACAACCTGAACCACTTTGGCACAGAGGAAGCCCATAGATACCTTTAGGTTTTCTTCTACGCGTGAATTGAGAATTGGGTCCCGAAAACTTCACTGATTCCACAAACAACTTCTGAGGGTTCTGCAGCATCAGAAGAACTTGCTTCCATCTCTGCTACAAAGGAAACCAGAGAACCCAGTGAAAAACAACATTACAATTATATCTGTCTTCCTCCCACTTTTGTTGGGCACAAGGCATGTTTTTGGTGGAGCCAGAGATACATGATGGGATGAAAAAAAAATCCGCATCATTCTTTCCCCCCTCTTGTCCAGACATTAAATCAGTGCTGGAGTTACAGGAAATCTACACGCTCTTTATCCTTCCAGTTGGAATCGAAACACGAGTGTAAGAAATGTGGTGTTCAACAACCCCATAACCTTTTTTTCTGGGTTAAAACTCATGTAAAAACTAAACGTAATTGGCCGTTGAATCTATCTTTTGGGTTGCCACACAGTCAGATAATCAAAGGGTAAAAAGCACTACTTGTGCTAACTGAATACAGGGCAAATTTTACTGACCCGATATCGCCTTTAAAATCGTACCAGATACCAGGACCTATAGAAAAGTAACTTTTCAATAAACAAGTTAATACCTGACAGTGAACTTGTCAGGCATCCAAGTTCCTGCTCCGGAACCTGGGTTACTGTGCAATCTGGGTTACTAAAAGCTCAGGTTGTCTGTCTTGCAGTTTGCAGACAGCATGGCTGTTCTAGGTGATGCTTCCGAAGCTGAAGGGCACAAATCTCTCCTGCTTGGGTTTCGTCCAGGTAAAACCAGCAGGTCTGTTTGACCACAGCTTATATATAACACAAAACAATAAAGGAAAATGTTGTCTGTCTTCACCCCCTTGAAATATTGATTGAAACATTGACATTTTGCTGCTGTAGTTAGGCTAGCTTTTACGAGTTAACAATGACACTTTTGCTTGAAATACCCAGGAGTCTAGAGCAGAAATTACAGTTTCGAGCTTTAAATGTTGCAGATTTCTCATGCACATAATCACGTTAGTTTTTCCTGGGCGACACTGTATTTTGATTTATTGTCTAGATTACGTGGGTGCCGTAGGACCAGAGGTGAACATCAGCTGGTATTTCCACCGGCTCTGGTGTGTTTTAGAGTAAAAGAAAATTTTACAAGAATACCGCTCTAAAATGGTGTATCTGAGCTAGAAATAGCAGCTGAAAAATGAATCACACTCGTAAATCAGGGTTTGCTCAGAAACGCCTGGCGAGGTGAGGGACATGAAGAGCTTCTAAACGCTGGGAGCAATAAATGGTAATTCCTAGGAGTTCGCAATTGCTGCCAATCAAAAGGGCTGGGAAGGCAGCCCCAA
>NW_008795029.1:1635299-1643284 GCF_000699145.1 Aptenodytes forsteri
ATCCGCCCCTGCTCCCCCCCCGCCCCCGCACCTTGCCCGTCCTCGAAAGCTTTCCCCCTCCCCGCGCGAACGCCGCCTGGAATGCTGCAAACCGGGTAGGGGGAGATGCTGGGGGACGGAGACCGTAGTGAGTTTTTATCGCTTTTTATCGCTGTTTATCAATGGGAAACCAGTGGAAAACTAGCGCAGAGATTATCAAGACAAAGTGTCAGGTAGCGCTGTACAAGAAAATAGGCTTTTTTGCCTATTCGCTGGAGGATTTTCCCGTTCCCTGCAGACTATGTGCAATTTTGTTAATCGGTATTAAACCGATGATGACGATAATACCTGAAAAATCTGCTTATTGTTGCAGATAGGCCAGAAAGCTAGGGGAGAGCTTTTACGTAATTAATTGCTTGAGTTGTTTCAGAAACACTGCTTCTAACTTTAGCAGGCTTGCGGACAGAAGCAGCCGTTAGATAAAGCCTGCCCCTTCCTTGTTCGTTCTTTACTCTCAGCTCCGTATTTGTGTTGTGGAGGTGGGGGGGCAGTGTTGTTTGTTTTAAATCTAGATTAATGCCGTGGTTTTAATACAAACATGAACCTGTCTTCAGAAGTTGACATCACTGAGGAATCAGCCAATTGGTTGACGTTTAACCAACCTTCTTTTTACACATAAACCCCATCAAAGAATTGTTTACACTAATGTTCTTTTGAAATGCAAATCCAGAATGCCAACAGACTGAAACTCAATTTAGATTAATGTAATTACCTGCAATACGCAAATGAGGCTATACTATTTAATAGCCTTCACTTAAACCTTTTTAGAAGATCAGAAAGACTCCTATTGTTGAAGTTTAGTACTACAACAATTAAAAGATGCCTCTGTGTAATTTTCGTGTTACCTTTATCACTTTGCAGAAGCTTGTGTTTTTGCTTTGGTACTCTGAAATAAAAATATCTGAAATAATTACAATTCACATCGAAAAAGAATAACAACTTTGTGACGTATTAGGTCCACATCTCATAGGGAGTTTTTTTGCTGCTTTCTTCTTAGCACTTCAGAAGAATAATTGTCTGTCCTCTTGTTTTAGGCTTTAAAGAAATCAATGCTCCAACTATTACCCCACCGCTCAGTCAGCCTAAAAGATCAAAAAAACGCCATGCAAATTTAACATTGGATAAAATGATGGAAAAATTCCTGCAGCAGAGCGTGGATACGGAAGAGAAATTTTACAGATACGAAGAGCAGAGGCTCAAAATTGAGGACAAGCGTCGGGAAGCTGAGCATGCTCGAGAGCTCCAGATGTTACAGATGTTGGGACAGATGTTGGCAGGAATTTCTTCTACGGTATCACAAAGGTCACAGTCTATACCAGCGAGTCCACCTCAGAGAGCGAACCATCGTTCATATGGGGATAACTTTAATTATAATGCTATGACAGCAGCACTTTCTCCACCGATAGGTACTTCCTTCTATAGCATAAACAAAAGCTCATTTTTTTTAAACTTCTATGTGAAAGCACTGGTAGTAAGTAGCTTTTGAAATAAAAGCTAGTTGGAATTATTTAATATTGTGGTGAAGGTGTCTGTCTGATGTAAAATGAAATTAAAACATCATTCGTACCATTGTACTGATTATTTAATAGAGATACATTAGATATAACAAATCTTAATGAGCGAAATCACACTTTTCGAACCCTATAAACATTGGTGACTTCTTTCCACGTTCATGTCTCTGTAAAGTGAAGTTAGGAGAAGTTTTATATGCGAAAGGCAAGTAGCGCATTTGCTGAAAGCTGAATGGAAACACTAGGTACCTTGTAGCGGAAATTCTGCTGCTATTGAAGTTAACAGGCCTAACCCAGTATGTGGAGTTAAGGCTGTGCATATGTTTTTTCAGGGTTGGGAAAAGAGTGGAGTTTTGCCTACGCTGAAGTAAATCAAATGTTAAAATCCAGCTTCTTTAAAATGAATTTCTTTGAATCAAAATTCTGAATTTTATCTTTTAATTAAACATCATATTACTGTAGTAGGCGTAATAGAAGATGAAAATATTGTCATATATTTTTATTCTACACCAGTTCATTTATAAATTCTTTGGGGGTCTGAATTTATTTTAAAGAAAAAGGCAAAGCAATAACTCTAGAATTGGTATTTATGCACAGACTTTTCCTTCCGTACCTTATGTGTGGGCCAGAAGCTGATAATCGGATATTAGCATTCGTTAACAGACTTCTCGGGATCTGTGGCTCCGTGTCATTTATCTTTATCATAGTCTCTTTGTATGTGGAGGTAGATTGCGTGGGCAGGAGGAAAACAGGGATACTCTTGTCAGTGCTGACACCAGAGTCAGCTCGGGGCTTGGTGGTTGCAGCCTGCCCCATGGAAACGACACAAGTCTCCTTCTGTTTTAATTCTGAATTTCACACTGCTCAGAAGGAAAAATTGTGGTTTGAAAAGAAAAAAAACCACCTAACCTCAGTGTTGAATAATAATCCGGCATGCCAGATCCTAAAGGGCATTCTCATGAGAGAATCTTGGAGCCTTTTCAGTTCTATGTTACGTACTGCGTTTCCCTGTAGAATGCATGGGGGACTGGATGGTTAGGCCTATTGAGGGTTTAGGCTGGCTGACTTGGTTGTGTTTCTTCTTGGCTGGATAGTTAGTCTGTAGCATTCCTTGATGGCAGCAGACTTTCGTAGACAAATTACGGCATATGTATGGATTCTGTGTTTTAAATGTTGTTTTCACACCTAAAGCACTTTAGGAAATTATTTGAGGTTCTGGACTGGGGTGATGGTACCCACAAGGCCTTGCCATTACTTTTGAAAGGTTTTTCACTGAAAGAGTTTCATTACCTGTAAAGACTTGAAACGAAAGTTCAGGTTTCTTGCTGGATTTCGTCATAGAGGTGTACAATCATATTACACTGTGCAAAAATGCGTTACATATATATTTAACTGTAGCAAGAGCAACTCGGGATTCTAATCTTTTAATTGGTGAAGGTGTACCAAAGCATTTATAATACAATGTGAAAATAACGCTTCAGGCAGCACATCTTTTAAGGAATTAAGATTTCAGTTGTTTATAGCTAAATACGCCTTAGTGTTTCTGTAGGTAAGTGGGGCTCTATTAAGAATTGCTTTTTGCATAATTCTCTGTTTTTTCCCCATTTATTATGCAATCATTTTATATTTACGTGTAAAGAAAAACCAGCAACAAAGAAACAGATGACCTTCTTAACAACGTTGCACTTTAAGGGTTACAAGCTATATGATAAGTATATTTCTTGTGTGGTTGAAAACCAGTGAGTGTATGAAGTGCGATTTAAAGAAAATAATCTGCCCTGTTTCCAGAGGAGATGAGTGTTTTGTTCTTCTCTGGGTCACTGCAATGCTATTTTGGCCATAATCCAGAACAGGGTGTTTTTTTCTTTTTCTTTTCCTTTTTTTAATTAATCTCAATAGGAATGGGATGCCTGTATTATAGAAGGATTTTAAAAGCAAAAGATCAGCCAGGAGTATTTGTCATTATTGAACGCTAAAGCATTTTATTACTGAAGATTAGCGCGTCTGGTTTAGGTTTAGATTCTGTGCAAGACGGAGAAAAAGATGCTTTCTGCTGATAGCGCACAGATGCGGAGTTTTCTTGTTTATTACATTTTTTTTTTCCCCATTATTAAGTCCAAAATTTCTGGATCAGTTTTTCGTCTTTTTTTTTTCCCTTCCCTTCTCTAGATTTTGGAGTTGGGGGGTGGAATTGCTAAGTTTTATACAGCTGAAAATCAGGAGTATCGTGGGAGTTATTTTTTGCATAATTATGTATTACTATATAGCAATTCCTTGAAAGCTTTTTTACGAGATCTGTAAAAAAGAACGTAAGCATAGCTACGGTCTAGGAGGCTTAATATTAACGTTCAAATAAACCACTCTTCTGAACAGAATTGTACAGTTAATGAGGAGCTTTGTCGAAATACAAGAACGTACTCTTTTAGTGTATTTACTGCAATTTATAGTTAACACATAGTTGATAGAAGTACTGATCTTCAAATTTGTCCCATGTTAGGTAAACGGTTTAATTCTCTTCAGTTGTAATTGTTGAAATACTTTTTTCTTCTAAATTTCTGTAGTCTTTTGAAACAGTAATTTGAATATGTAGCCTTCTGAGTGTGCAGTTGTTTTAATATGTAGCCTGACATGTAGCTTTGCATCAGACATCTGTAGTTGTATTATAGCTGAAAATTATCTTTGTGTGATATTTGTAATGTTTGCATCTAGTGCGTTGGCTTATAGTTTTGCAGAAAGACTTTCATTATGCTTTGTAACCACCTGCCAAAAAAAAAAAGCAGTGAGGTAGGCTCTGATTCTGCTAAGAGGTGGAAGTCTTTAAGGGGAAGCGAAAAATAAGGTAGGGTGTACGTTTAAAATGTGGTTTTAGTTGCTCTGATTGCTCTGTGTCGGGATGTGTTTAGTCCTTACTAAGTGTACCTATTTCAGTTGAGCTTAATTATGAAAGTAATTTCAGGCTGAACTAAGAAGATATTTCTAGTCACAAAATGTTCATAGAACTATTCTGGGCTGTTGTTTCTTTCTGTACCTGAGCCCTAAATTAGGACTGTGAGCAGTCAGTGGGAATATTCTCTGCATCAGACCCTAAATTCATTTTTAAAATGGTCACCTTCCCTGGTTACTCACCATTTTAAAGGCCTTTAAGTGACGAAGCATTTGGTTTTTAGAAGTATGTCACTTTGTATATCTTTGAGTGATTTTATTAGTGTTTATGAGTGCTTAAAAGAAATGCTGATAGTAGTTCAAGAAAGAACATACTTTAAAGTAACACTTATTTTCTTCTTTTCAGTTATAGAGAGATCTTTCTCACTGCACAGAACACACTCTCTAAAGGATATGGAGAATATTTTTCAACTGGTGCGCAATGTTATCCCTCCTCTAACAGGGAAAAGGCATAAAGGTCAAGATGGACGTATAGGCATTGTTGGAGGATGTCAAGAGTAAGTTAAACAGAAATTTGATTTTTGTTTCTGAGGGAGTTTGAGGATGTCATAAGTACTTGTAGAAGCCATTCAAACTCACCTTACATTTAAAACATGAGTATTTTCTAGAGAGCTTTACTAGTCCATCATATGACCATGCATACTTATGAAAGAACATGTTTCCCTGCAGTTGTGTTGCAAAATTTTGGTAGTGAACGTGGTTGAAACTTGGAACACTGTTTGTGTCTGTGTCTACCTTCTCTGTCTTTCTTTGACCACCAAACTCTCTCTGCTTTCAGTGTTAGTCTTTTCCCACTGCATGATGAAGTTATGGAGTAAGTAGAGTAGAGTAAGACAGGGGCACATCTGATTTTTTTTTTTTTTTAAATATTTTAGTATCTTGGGAACTGGGTCTCTTAAATCAGGAATAGACTATTTTCTTACTGCGTGCTTTTTATTTCGATAAATTGTGGTGTTTACTAGATTCTGCCAATACCTTGTTTTATGTTCTGGAGTAATAAAAATAGCATGTTTCAGGGAAAAAAGAGATACAGCATAAACCGGTTAAATGCTGTACTGACCTAGAAATAAAACAGGCTCTATTCTTTTCTTGGCCATGTTCAGTAATCTGCACAATATTTTGAATGAGCCACTACATCTTTCTGTTTTTCATTTTCCCCTTTTGAAATAGAGATGGCATCTTTCTCCTGTAAAAGAGATCTGGTGTTGGACACCTGCCATTAATAAACATTCTATAAAGAGCAAAAAGGTGATGTCTTACAGCTGGGTTGATTAGCCAGGAGTTAGTTTTCCTGTTGGTCTAAAGGGCTTAGGTTCTTACCTCTTGGCAGAAGCAGGCACCTCTGGAGGGTGCTTCTGTCCATATCTCTCTCTTCAGTCTTCAACTGGAATCACAGTTTAGGCACTTTAGTTATGCATCTAAACCTAGGTGGGATTCTTCCAGATCACAGATCCCAGATTTGGCTTGCAAACAGTGCTCAACTCTTGTTTTGTTTTGTTTGTCTCTAAACTTTTAAGTTGGTTGTCTGAGAGGAGTTTGCTTTTTTAGGGCATGATCTTCGTAAATATTTCTATGAAAGGATCAGGTGGCTAAGGTGAAATCTTGCGCCTTTGAAATCAAAGCCAGGTTTGAGATTGGCTTCAGTATAGCAAGATTTTATCTGTCTTTTACAGCAAGTGAAAGAGAAAGCTTTTTTTAAAATTTGCTCTTGAATTTGGGACTTCATTATGGCAGGCTGATTTCCAGATTATCTAATCTCATGACTGTGTTTCCTAACCTAAACTGTATTTCATTCTAGATACACTGGAGCACCGTATTTTGCTGCAATTACAGCTCTCAAAGTGGTACGTGTTCTTCTATACCAATCCAAAATGAACTTGTTATCATTTATATTGGCTAAGCGCCATATTTTAAAAGCATTCGTTCTGTGCTGCACATGAAATTTGAGTTCTAAAAGGTCTTTTATTTAACAAAGAAAATCCTTAGTCCTGGATTTGTAAAAATACTTTGTAAATATGTGTCATTTGCAATATTTTCTGTAAATATTTTCTCTTTATAAGGTGAAGTTAGACATACATCAAAAAATTGAAAATTTAAGAGGGATAACTGTTTTATCAGAGACTTGGATAGGAAATTTCAAAACTTGATGAAATATTTTCTCCAAAAGTGAATAATAAAATAATTTTAGATTAGTGTTTAAAGTTAAGTTTCCAGTGCTGCAGTTAGTTCTTCAGAAATTTTTTCTGGACCTGATAAGTGTGTTGAATGAAGTAACTTTCTTTCAAAACTTAAGCTTTAGGCTAGTAAAATTCTCATGTGCTGTAAGTCTAAAGATTGTTGGTTGAATTTAATGTCGTTTTTAATAGCACGTTTTATTTACATTATAACCTTAGCAGAAGTATTTTCTAAGCTTTGTTTCCCTAGAAGTGTGAACTTCCTTACTTTAGTGACATATTAACTGGCTAAAAATGTATTTACTGCAGACTACATAAATACAGTGGTGATTATTCAAATGGAAACAAATCATGCTTACATAATACATGTACTTTTCAGTACTCTATATATAGTGTGTCAGTACTTTCAGTTCATTGTGTATGTTTTTCTTTTTTAAGATTTATTTCAATAAGTAGGTATCCAATCCAGGTATTGCCACCCATCCCTCCTCGAGGATGCAGTCCCTCAAGGATTTAAAACTGAAATTATGTTACTTAATGATCTTACATAAGATATTAAGGCCACTCAGCTTTCTGTTCACTATGTGCAAATGCAGTAGCATACTAGGAGGTCCCCTATTGAAGTACTTGGTCTCAGATCATTACACCTGCACATAAAGGGTCGTAGGATCAAATCTCTGCATTGCTTAGTAGCTTAAAATGTTAAATATATAGTAGTAAAGCAAAGGAGACACTTTCTTAACCTTGGGAAATTTCAGTATGCAAGACAGATAGAAGATCAGGCTTTCTGGTCACTGCTTACATAATTTTTATGTGTATGTCTGATTTTTTGAGTTGATAACGGAAGCTTGAGGCTAAACTCCTCAGCTTTAATGTTTGTGTAACTTAAGAGGTGTTGTTGAAATTGTGCTAGCCTTTACCTGGTACGGATTTGGCCCGTTGAGTAAAAATGGTAGGACTGGAAATGTACTCATAGATTGCCATAGCTGTATTTTGCAAGTATATCACAGTAGTATTTTTCCTCTCTAATGGAGCTTGTCTCTTGTTCAGCTGTGTTCTTTTGCTTTTCTTCTTATTGTATGTGTGACATTTTAGTCTTTGCTCATCTGCAAATGAGAAGCATTTCTCAAGTGAGTAAAGGTTCAAGATCTGTGTTTTCAGTCATCTTATCGATGAGAAGCAGAAAAAAATTATATTGGAAGTTAGATATAAAAAAATTTCTCCAAAACATTGCATGGTTGTCTAAGCCAAAATAGAAAAAATAATGAAGTTTGCTTTAACTACTGAGAAGTAAGAATTCAGGTGAATTATTTCCTGA
>NW_008795029.1:1643993-1661529 GCF_000699145.1 Aptenodytes forsteri
GTATGTGTGACATTTTAGTCTTTGCTCATCTGCAAATGAGAAGCATTTCTCAAGTGAGTAAAGGTTCAAGATCTGTGTTTTCAGTCATCTTATCGATGAGAAGCAGAAAAAAATTATATTGGAAGTTAGATATAAAAAAATTTCTCCAAAACATTGCATGGTTGTCTAAGCCAAAATAGAAAAAATAATGAAGTTTGCTTTAACTACTGAGAAGTAAGAATTCAGGTGAATTATTCACTGAGTAAACTTTGGAATGATAAAGTTATTATTAAGTATAAATTTGATAATTCTCTTTGCAAATTTTCTTTTTTAGGGTGCAGATTTATCCCATGTGTTTTGTACCAAAGATGCAGCAACAGTAATCAAATCATATAGTCCAGAGCTGATTGTTCATCCAGTTCTGTAAGTGACTTACCTTTTGTTTAAATGAGCAAGTCAGGATTACCAGTTTGAACGTTTCAGTCTGACAGTTGATTAGTTTGCATTATTTCTTTTTCTGAGTTACAGGATGGGTGAGCTGGAGATTACAAAAACTCCTGGGTTTGTCCTTTCATCACAGTTAGATATTTAATATAGAACAAGCAGTTGTGATTTTTTTTTTCATTACTATCAAAGTACAGTTTTTTAAAAAGCAAAGATCTTGCTTTCTGCTACTTGCTGACATGTGTTCTGTGATTGTAATGCGTTTAACTGTGAACAGTAGCAAAATCCAGAACTAAGAATCACTACAAGTCAGCATTTTAGAGTCTGTGTTTGAAAGGCAAATAGAGTATGTTCTCTTGCTTCTTCAGTCCTAGTAGTATTTAACAGTAGTGTATCTTTTTTCCTCTCACTGCTGTGTATATAGTCATTTATGCAAAATTACGCAAGAGAGATGCTGATTCTCATTTTTCTCATAAGTATGTTGCATTAGATACACGCCTGTTCCTGGGAATAAATGGATGTTCTAAAATGATCTAAAATATAGGCTTTATTAACAAGAAGATGAAAAGTTTAATAAGCAACTGTCCTAATTGGGAAAATCAGTGTGTGCTTCCCTGAATTTGTGTGCTGAAATATGTTACTGATTGGTGAACTTCTACAGGATAAATTGTTTCAATTGGGTGTTATGATGGTTTACAATGAGCACTGCGAATGAGAATTAAGATGTGTGCCTTAGGTATATGTCCCTGAGCTTAGCTTGCACCAGTGCATGTCAAAGTCTGTTGGTGTACATCGCAAAGCTGTGATTAAGCTAGAAAAAGCATAATTTAAAATCGTGTTTGTCAGATATTGCTGTCAGGAAGGATTTATGACAGTAGAGATATTTCGGTGTCCGAGAAGAAGAATATGATCTCCCTTATGGGGACACCTGAGGTTGGAAGCCATAAGTTTATTACATTCTAAGGGTGGGTTTCATTCCTGTCGGTGTAGAGAGAGGTGCTTAGAAAGAAGTCAGTTAAACAGACAGATACCAAGGTTGTGTTTTGTTGCTGGGGTTCCCTCCCCCACCCCCCAAGATAGAAGAAACCCATGACTTTGTGGATTTTAGACAGGGAAAAAATGATGTTTGAAAGCAAGGGGAAGATACGAGGGTAAGGTTTTTATCAGTCTGACTGCATTAGCCTCTAAAATCCAAAAGGCACATTTTCAGTTGATGTTCTGTCTGGTCTCACATGATAACAAATGAGATGGAGAGTCTTAATGGCAATATTAGCTTGTAACTTAGGTTGTCTTGGTGGATGACACTTGGGATACAGCATATGGTTGTCTTGTATGGGAAGGGGTTGACCTTGCCCTGGGAGAAGCATTTTTCGTATACGCAGGGTTCTTGATGTCTTGATGAAAAGGTTAATAGGAGAAACAGAAACAGCATAGAGAAAAAGGGAGGTCACAGTGTGTAAACAGTAAAATTTCTGTTCGTGGAAGACCAGGTTGTGCCTACTAAATAAGGGGGGTTTTCATATATCTAGATATAGATATATATTTATACACAGATTTTTAAGTGTCTACCAAAAAAAGATACATATTTATACACAGATTTTTTAAGTGTCTTCTGTGGAATTCAGATCTCAATGAAAACTCTGATCTTTCTATTCGCAAAGAGAGCTTTTGATTTTAAACTTCAGCTCTGTCTATAAATTCCTCCAGATGTACAAAGTACAGTGAATCTAGAAATCTTCATATCCATATAGCTTTAAGCCTGAAACTCAATGTTTAATACTTTTATTACAACTCTGATTAATTTCACCCAGACAGCTGGCTAATTGCATGAAGCAATGGATCTGTAAATATTGTTTATATGACATTCAAAATGAAGAAATGAAAAAATGCAAATATCAGAATGTTGAGATTTTGCTTGTTAAATTTTCTCATATTTTTATCTCTTCTGCTTCATTTGAGGAAAAGAGAAAACAGTCTTTTCTGGTTAGAAAGGAAAAAAATCTTGACTGACTCTATTGAGCCCAGGTTTTATTCAAATTTACACAAACAGCCTATTTTTCTCGTAAGGTCCTTTATCTTCAGTGTCACACTTTTCATATGATCTTTTATATGTTGTGGAGCTGTTCGAGTTCTGCAGGCACGGCTGGCCGCTCTTGATTCAGAGCCTGATCTCTTAAACAGTCTTTGTACTTTCTCCCGGGCTGCACTTCACGCATGGAAGAACCTCCGGGTAAAACCCACCGAGCAGCTACGTCATTGTTTTCTTTTGTGTCTCTCCTTAAAACTTTGCTTTGTTATGATTTCTCCATGACCCTTCAGAGTAACTAGGTAGCCGTTGTACCACTCTCTTATTATGCTAATCATAATTATGGCCCCGTGTACTCCTCAATTCACTGTTTGAACAGCTTGGCATTTCGCCAGGGTTCAGCTGCCATTTTGTACTGCCAGGAGTCTGACATTTTATCATCTCCTCTGTGACTTGGCTGCCGCTACCTTTCCCTACTGCCTTCACATCACAGGGGATCACCTCAAGGGAAGAACGTGCTCTATTTTGCTGCTGCCCCCTGAATGCGAGGGCTCTTCTGGCTCGTTAGAGCTGCTGTCGCGGACCTTTGATGGCATGCCTAGCGAAGGTATATGAGAGCTAGAAGTTGCACTGTTGCGTTTCAGGTCCTTGTCAAATGTCTGTCACTTCAAGGATGCGAGGAATGTTATGTGAGAAAGATTGAATAGGATTGCAGAAGGAGGGTTATGAAAACGGGCATCCATCTTGCAGCATTGCCAGGGCAGTTCCATGTGGCCCCCAGCTGCAGACCATCCCGGGATTCCTTTTGGTGTAACATCCCGTGCTGGGGACACCCGTAATGCAACTTTCTCTGTGTTTTTTGTCTCATGACTTCATTCCCTGTTCCTGTGAGCGAAGGTAAGAGAGCTGGGACTGCATGTGGCAGCCTGGGATCTGGAAAGACAAAGCTTCAACACCTGGCTCTGTGCGTCCTCACCACCTGAGCTGAATAATGATAGCTGAGTGTCTAGGGGCCATGAAGAGTCAGTATTACCAATAGTAGCTTTTCCTTTTTATTCAGGGATTCTGTCAAATGCATTACGGCCCTTTCCACGACGACTTGGTATTAATGAAAGTATTAATTAAAAACTGACCAGCTAACCAGTTCAATATTTTTGCTGACTGACTTTTTGCTTTCCTGTGGAGAAGTGAAAAGTGTGTATTGCAGAAGTTGGGGTCTTTTGAATAGTGGAGTATACCGAGTCTTGGTCACAGCTGCCTTGCTCTTGTCACCACTACCCCCAGTTTGTGCTACATTTTTCTGTTTTCTCAGCTAGCATGCTCCTACTGTAAACTCTACACAAATACAGACAATTTTTCTCAGCTAACGTGCTTCTACTGTAAACTCTACACAAATACAGACAAGATAAAACTTAGCTTTTGTATTTTATTAAGTTTTATTGCAGGCGTTTTCTGTGTGGGTTTCTGATGTGTACATACTTTCTTGCATTAATTTTGGGAACTTTCTAGAGAACAGTTTTTAGGGGCTTTTTTTATATTCCTCATGTTAATTCCTGGCTCAGGTCAGGTTGAATAGACTTCTTCGGTACTTGTGTTGGCTTAGCTTATCCTGTCTTGATAGGCAAGTGATCACAGAGTTAAATGAGCTATAGGAACCCAGCTGGTTATATTTTAAAAGGAGAGAGAATAAATCTGTTGTGTTAGATTCCCCTCTTGCAAGGACTTTTTCATAATCTTACAGAGTTTTTCTTTCTCTGTAGGCCAGGAAGGATCGAGATACTGCTGAGTTGCCCACTTGTAACCTAGCTGTCGGACAATTTGTAAAGTCAATAGTCAGTATACTCCTTGATCTCCGGAGTTTTATCAGAGAAGCAGAATGAGATGTCAGGTCATTAATTTCTTGTGGTCCTGAAGAAGTCATGTAATTTTTCCATTATCTCAAAAAAAGTCACCCTTGAACTAGGTATGGATTTAGAACTAAAACCTTCCGCCCAGCTGGTTGTATCTATGGGTCTGTATAGATGAGGAAGGATTGCCAGAATTACTGAAAGTCTTATAGTTAATCGCAGAGTTCAAGTTTTGGTTTGGATTTTGAAAAATATGATTCTTTTCAGTTTGAAATAAAAGTAACTGGGCAGAAAACTCTCATGAGGCTGGCCTGTGTGTTGAGGCCAGTTACCGTTAATGAAGCAGCTTAGCTTAGATCAGGGTTGCTGGGACGTATCTTACCTGGTTTTACTGGCTTTTGTCTATGTTTTGATGATTCGAAAAAATCATGAAAGTGAATCATGGGTAGCGAGCTCCTGATAAGTTACTTGAGCACTTTTAACCAGTGCCAAGTCTCTTAAAGAAAGCCCAGGAACAATCTTAAGATTTTTGGCCCTTTCTAATTCATTATGTGGAGCGGAGATTCATTATGTGGGAGAAAGCTCATACCTTTTAGTTGTGTTAGCTAAAGATAGCTATTAAACGCTTCTGTGTAAGGTGGGACTAACCACTCTTCTGAATCAGTTGCTGGAAGAAGTGCAAGAATTCTTGTCACGAGGGGAAGTCAAGGAGAAAGCAGATTGCTCCGATTACCAAAAAGATGCCTCCCATGTGACTTGGCTGCTGGATCGCTATTATACCTGCAGAGAAGATGCAAGCATAAACTTTGTGATCTTTCTCCCAAACCTCATTTAGACAGCAGCCTACCTAGGAATTACATAAGAAAGTTTTTGGGTTTTTTTTTCCTAAGTACTTAGGGAGCGATAAAGGTCAGTTTGTGTCTGCTGACTCAGGGAAGTATACTTAAACTGTTTCTAATCCTGTCGTGCAGTGCCATGGGCAAAACTTGCTTATGGACCTGCTTCCTGTGTGTCCAGCTTTCTTGGCAAAAAGCTGTGGCTTCTTTGCTGTATGCTGCAGAGTGAATAAAAGACGGGAAGTGTATTCATCCCATGCTGTAGTCCCTTTCCTCCCTGTTGTTGCAGAGGTCCTTGTCCCAGGTGATACTAACAGAGGTTTTCCCACCTCCTCAAAATGCAAGAAGTAGCCAAAGATTTTTGGCATCACTGCGGGGAGTGCCATTCCTTTGCTGCTTTTTGATATGTCAGAAAAGAGATGTATACATGTGTAGGAGCGTTTTACTCCAGTTAGGTCCTGGCCAAATTCATCCTTCTGAACACTTGCTATACTGCTGTGATTTGACACCAGGATTAGATTTCTTTGGTATTTAATCTTTATTGAGTTTGAGTAAAGGAAGGCATGTCTGGGATTTGCTTTTGCTATTTTTTTTTTTTTAAGGCTTTTAGGGTCTCATTCTTATTTTTCCAGCTGACAATCAGCAAAACAGATATTTAGACTGAGACTTGTTCTGTCTTCTCATGTGTCCACAGCTGATTTGAAGTACTCTAGCCTTCTGGGTAGTGATTCAACTATCATCTGTGCCTTAAGAGTTGAATGTAAACTAGAGAGGGATACCAATGTGATAAAAGCTTTTCACTTTATCGGTTTTAACATTTAAAAAAAAAAAAAGTGCATTAGTTTTTCTAGGGACGTTTTAAGCCTTTTTCATTCTGGGGGAAATTACATTGTCATCAACTTCATTCTGTCACTTCTGAAGTCACAGGTTTTGGTTGATTGCAGTCCGTTTGGAAGAATATTTGACAGATTCTACTTATCAAGTCAGTTAACAGGAAGTATTAATAGGTCAGGACCACTTCCATGAACTCTGAAAATATGAAATCAAGACATTTGGTTATTAAACTTTTTTGGGGGATTGTCGTAACACACATTGGTAATGTGATTGAGATCAAAACATACTACTACTGCTTTGAAGATCTGGATATATTTAAATGCAGGTTGTAAAACGATTGTGTTGATACCTGTGGTATTGTTACAAGGCTGGATAAGGTTGACCTTGAGTGCTGTTGTCATGTCTGTGTGAGAAATCTCAGAAAACAGAGTCAAGCAATAGCTGTTTCTCCTTTGGGGCTCTTTCTCACAGGATGTGAGAGGCTCTGCATAAGAAAAGTGACCCCATTTGCATAATGTGCTTGGGTTCATTATTAAAAAGGTGGTTGTTGGCTCTGATGCCTGTAGTGTGTTGAGAACACTCCTGCCCAATGCCTAGTGAAACAGAAGATCGGATAGCTAAATGAGAGTCTTTGGTGTCCTAGTAGCAGCTGTGGAATACATTTTGGGTTTTGACATCATTGTTATGATATGAAAAATATGATATGGTAAATATGGCATTTTTTTCTAAATGCATACCTCAATAGGTCATTCACACTCTTGCTACCTTGAAGGTAGAATATGGAGCGAGTAAAAACTGTGGTATCTGTGTATTTAGAGCAGTCTCTTGCTATGAACCTGTGACACCAGCGCTTCTCCTGGCTGATGGGTGGCTGTTCTTGCTGCTGTGTTGTCAATGTTCAGACGAAGCCTACCACGTTCACTTCTGGTGTCTAAATTAACATGTTCGGTGACTGAAAAGCAACACTTGATCTGAATAGTATTCAATCCCTCTCTCATTAGGGTCTTTGTTTTTCCTTCATTTTCTTCCCCATCATTTAATCAGATTGTAGCAGGAAAATAACTATTGTCTACCCAGCATTTGCAGATTAAGAACTATATAAGGATCTTTCAACAGCCTGGTAGGTGAACATGACCATTTTGTCTTCTAAAATTTTGGGGCTATTTTAATATACTAATCTTAATTTACTAAATATATCTCTTTTTGGTCTCTAATTGCATCCAGCCAACTTCATGCCACTGTGTTGTCACTGGGATTTGCTCTACCTGATTGAGGTGCTTGGTCAGAGACCCATGAGCTGATAATGGGATCAATGAGCTTTTCTAGAATAAGTTGTTATTTCCAGTTCTGTTCGTGGGGCTGAAAAATGCTGCTTCAAGCCTTTGGGCTTCTGCAAATTTGGAGTTAATTTACAAGAATGATGATTTAAACATTGACAAATACAGCTACTCTTGGAATATAGAACTAGTTTAATTTCAAGCTCAAACATTTTTGCACTGTTTGGTTTTGCTTTTAATTCCTTTGACCTAACCTTTCCAGAATAATCTCTCTTCCTATCTTATTTACCCAGTTTCCAATAATGACCTCACCCAAGGTTTACCACAATAGTTAGTAATTAGCTTTCTGAGATAACTGCTTAAATTCTAGAGCTACGCATTATGCCCCGTCTTTTGCTCTTTTGATGTACTATATAACATGACAGGATCTAGATGTCAGCAGGTCTAACGTTTGATTCACATTAATATAATTACCTGCAGTGCTTGGACAAACAAAACCGAAACTCTTTCATCCTCAGATCAGAGACTTTTCCCCATCTTTGAAGATAAGACTCTAGGTTGGCTTTTGAAACTGCCCACTTAAAGTGGCTTTGTCTGAGTTTACGTAACAGACTTTTTTGCAACGGTACATTTTAATCGATTTGGAGTTGCCTCAGTCACACCAAGTGTGCACAGATAATGAGCAGAATTTGAAAAATACACTCTCCAGCGAGGAGCCGTATAGTTGATCAGGTGACAGCAGTCTTGCTTGTGTCCCATGTCCTTCTCTAGCAGGAGGCCCCACTGATGGGCGTTTTGTGACGTCCAAGCCACATCTCTGATTACTAAGGTGGTTCCAGCTCTGCCTAAAACACATGTGAAAAGCTGCGGTCCCGCTGCCTCCTGTCTGCGCTGTCATTCATGCTTATCTACTATTTCCGTAGCTCCTGGTTACACCTATGCTGACTTCAGTTCACATTTTCTTGTTTCAGTGTAAAATTTGACAAGGCTGCACCTTATCACCGTTGTTCCTTTCCCTCCTCTAGAAAGCAACGATACTAACTGTCATTCATCCTGAATGAGGAAAGCTGCTGTGTTTAGAGCTTTCTGTGATAATTTAAAGCTATTGCCTTTGAATAAAATGCAGTGTACAGCAAAATTTTCTTTTTTGGGCGGGCTGGAGAGGGGAGTTGCGTTTCAGGTCCTAACTGTCGAGTGTCCTCCCCCTCTGGACAGTGACCAGCCTAGAATAGACTTTCAAGCAGATGGCACCTGTCAAATATCTGTTACAAGTTGCTCTGGAAGATGTTTAGAAACTGTGGGTGATCTTAGGGCAGTAGCCACCATCTTTTTTTCAGGCTCTTTTGTTGTTTTTGGAAAGGTTATTACATCAAGCTTCCACCAAGATGAAGATATACAGAACTGTGTTTTATGTCAATTTTTGTTGTGTGATAGTGAAATACAGAAGAGTCCTGAAGAGCAAAAAGCTTGACTGAAAGTTAGCTGATTTTGCAATGTAATAGTCATTATCACCATTTTAAATCTCTTGGCCCTTCGTATGCCTTGGGTTGCTTCTTGATGTGAAGTTGCAAAGAAGTTATGTGAACGTAATGTTTGTAAAATGCTTTGAAGATGAAAAGCTCTACAGTAGGTTTTTATTATTACCAGAGGCAAAGTGAGCAGCAGTGGCTTAATGTTGGACTGTTCATTTCCCAAGAGATGGCTTTGTTTTGAAGAGTGCACATTATCAATTGGGTTGGAGACAAAATTATCTTATTTCAATCCTGAATATAAATAAATCGGCAAACTTTCTACCTTGAGATTATTTGCATGAGATATTTGTAAAAGAGCAGAGCAGTTATGGTACTATGGCTCTGTTCTTAGCTTGCATTTAATAGAACATTTATTCAATGTATTTGGCTTCTACTATCCAAAGGTATTTTGAATCCAATCCATTCAAACATCTTTACATATATATCGAGAGAGAGCAGTATTCTTATATCTATATGTCATATAGATATATATGAGATATTTATTTGAGAAATATATATATTTGAGATATGTATTGCTTCTAGAGATAAAATCAGATTCAGCATGTAAATAAAAAAGTGGTCTGCATTCAGAAACGGTGACATTTTATTAGAGTTTGGTTCATAGACAGTTTTTCACGTGTTCAACCTACCACATATAAAAGAACTGGCTTTTTTTTAATAGTGCTTTAAATATTTCTTGAATCATTTTTATTTCCAGCCTGTATCTACATCATAAACTGATAGGTGGTTGAACAGGGACAAAAAAAAAAAAGTGAGCTGTTTGGCAATTCTCAAGCTACTACTGTTTCCTTGTGAGTTAGAGGAGAAGGGAGGGAGCTGCATCGTTCAAATGGGAATTCAACTTCAGCTTGCTGAGTGGGGGACTGCTTCAGGGACACCGATGTCCTCACGTGGTTCGTTGTCTCCCTTGCCCTTGCAGCGGGTCATCGCTTCCACCCAGCAGCCTTGTTTTGACAGAGCTGTTTTGTGGTGTCAGCACAGGGCACCTTTGGGGAGCTGGCGCTGCTGCAGCCGGGGATTTCTGAAGCAGCTATTGTCGGTGGAGGGGCCGCTGGGCCACGGCCAGGCACGAGGCACTGCATCCCTGAGGCCTTGAGCGGGCTGCCTCGCTCGGTGCAGCTGCAAAAGCTTTGGGCTCCTGCCTGACACTTGCAGAAATCGTTGTGGAATTTGCTGATTCTGCCAGACGCGAACTAAACACTTGTTCCCAAGTGGTGTGTCCCATCAGTACAGCTGTTGGTTATGAAAAACATGCAAGGGCTTTCATCCGTAATAATAAAGCTTTGTTGAAGTATTGCAAGCTCAAAATATTCTGAGTAATACTATCAAACAGTACCTCCTTGCTTAGCCTATAGGGAGCTTTATGTCCCTATGCTTCAGTTAAAACGTTCATTTATTGTTATCAGTTATGTCAGAGGTGGGGAGGGAGGGGGGCTAAATTTTCCCTCCGTACTGTCAGTAAGGATTAACTGACATTGTCGGTTAGTGCTTTCAAAATATTCTGACCTATTTACACAACAAAACTGATCAGAACAAAATAAACGGTTCTGTATTGCTGTATTGTGGCAGCTATATTTGGCAGTGGATTTTCTCATCATTTTTCCAATGTAGACAAAACTTGAATGCTACAGGAATCTTAAGCATTATAAGCAGATAATACCCTTACTGAAGAGCTTGATTCTCCTGTTGCCTTTTGGGGAAAGGGGACAGTTTGGCCGTAATTCAGTTGGAACAAATGCTTGTGAAGCAACTGACAAAAAAGTGTATGAGTAGATTTATCATTTTGCCGTGCAGGGTAATAAATAATTGCATCATTTCCAGCAAGCTGCAGTATATACCTGCGAGATGGTGGATCTCTCTCCAAGGTGTAATCTCTACAAAGAAGCATTAAATAGGGAATTGTGACAGACTGTAAGAATTGTTGGTTTCCTGCTTGGGTTTTGTTTTTTTATTTTGTAACAACCATAGTAGATGCTTGCAATTACCTCCTCATTTTTATGTGGTATCCCCTAAGGAATGAATCGAGAGAAATGTTTCATTTTAGCTATTTGGACAACCATTCCATATTTCCTGGGTCACAGACTTTTTGGTAGTTTGGAGGATAAAATTGCCTGACACTCAAGATAGGAAATATCTCTTTCTATCTTGCATCTTCAACTCAGATTCTGAGGATACTAAAATTAAGCCTTTTTAAACTTGTCTTTTTTTCCCAATTCCATTTAGTGATAGTCCTAATGCTGTCCATGAGGTGGAAAAGTGGTTACCACGACTGCACTCAGTTGTCATAGGACCTGGCTTAGGTAGAGATGAAGTTCTACTTGAGAACGCTAAGGTAATGTGTATACTGATACTGTATTCTGTGTCTTTATGTTGTATTTTATTAACCAATTTCCTATCTTTTATGTGATTACACAAATGTTTTTGATAGGGTTACTAAACAACAAATTTAATAAAATATTGCTGACTAAAATTACAGTTGTTAGTCATGGCCTTCATTATTAAACTGTAAGCATCACTCTGAATTTTAGGCACCCATATGGTTGTTTTGATTTGCTATTGTTTTGATTGTGAAAGTTGCTAATTCAGAAATAGATGTTGTCATCTCTAGATAAAGGGCTCTGTGTTTTCTTAGGTGCAAAGCACCTGTACTGTAAGAACATAAATAGGAAGTTGAGTTCCTAATTTTCAGAACCATATTTGACAACTCATATCAGGAGAGGTACCAAAGAACAGGGACTGTGTCCCCTTGCAATAAGAAATGATACTCTTAATTATAAAATGTTACAGATTTCTACTCTGGATAAAGAGGTAATCCTATTTTCTGTCAAGCCTTAGTGGAGAGCTGAAAACAGGAGCTCAGATAGTTCTGTACTCTAAATAATATGTACTTACACCATCTTCCAGATGATGTCTTATATTACTGTCAACACATCTATGTATGTTTAAAATATATCTTTCAGTCTAATGTCAGTCTAATTTTGTACAATTTTAATTTTTTTTTTCCTGAGAAGTATTACTGAATTAATAGTCGTATTAACAAGTGGAATTAATAAAATTTACAGAAATGTTGACAGTTACACAGTGAAATTGCAAAACGGGAGGCAAGAGACTGGAGACCACACTATCCAAGTAGTTTAGAATACCTTGAGAGCTATGGAGCATGGTTTTGCTAGGCTTTTGTTAGAGATTGGAGCTCTTTACTTCTTTAATTCTCCTTCTGCTTCCAAAAAATGTTTGTTTTATCATACAGAGGTGCAAAACTAATAAAGGGCATGGATTCAGAAAGAAAGAAAAAAGAAATTTATTACAGCTGATCAAGAAATCAAATTCTATTCTGAATGAATATTCTTTTTTGAAAACATTTTTTCAGAATTCTTTTTACAGAAAAAATTTTGGGCAATGATTTTTCTTTTTTTCTTTGTTTTTAAAAAATAAGTTTTTTTCTAAAGGAGAACAACTTTAAACAAAAGAAAATAAGAATTCATTTAGCATATCTATCATAAGCTTCTTTTATATCAGAATTACATCTGGGTTTTATAAATATCTGTCAATGTGCTTATCTGTATTAGAGAAGTATCTGGAAGATTCCTTGATTGTATTTTTGTTTTTTTTCATCATTGCTAAAAATAATTTTGCTTTCTTAGTGAATTACAAGCATACTTTTACTTCAGCCTGGCTGTCCTGTGTGAACTAGCTTAAAGTTAAAGAAACAAACCCAGCCAATGAAGACAAGGCGTTTGGAAGTTCCTTCATGCTGAAATCTCAGGCCACGTTCATATGAGCTGTGGATCTGACCTTATTAATTTCAAGTCACATTAAAGCTCAAGTTCTTTGTCTTCACTGTAATTATGTAAGTGTTCATTAGTTACCCAGTGTTGTTTTTTAACATGTAATTGGGGACAAGTGAACCCTAGTTGCCTGCCTGAGGAAGAGTGGTGCTTCTCTGTGTTGAGGAAAGGCTGAGTCTCCCTCTTGCTTCAGCATCGAATTTTAAGCTTTGTATCACTCTTCACCTTCAAGAAAAAAAGCAAGTGATGATAGCGTTGCTATTTTAAACTTTTATAGGAGGCTGGCTTGGTATATAATTTTCTGTTTTCCCTTTAAGCTAACCTCAGCATGCTGTCGTATGAATACAGGCCTGAGATGTAGATTAGTGTCTGCTTTCTGGTCACGGTTTCGTATCAGAGTGGCAGTGACGATGGGAGAACTTCCCCTCTTCCTCCTCTGCCCCATTAAAGTGCTGAGGCATAGTGGTCTGTCATCTCTCTGATGCTGTTCTTATGCCAGTTCTTGTCAGTATTGTGCCAGCACATTGCCAATAAATGTGCTTGTCCAAACAGTCCTGTGTTTGGGCTGCTTCTCTCTTCTGAGCATTGAGAAATTAAGATACTGATGCAGTAACCTGCAATTTCTGGTATACGGCCTATGGACAGTGTTTTATTGTGGAATAGCCCGAGTACTTGTTGACTGGATGGTGCATCTTCTCTCTCCATGCCAGAGAACACTTTGCTTCCTCAGCATCTTTACTATATTGCCTGCCTCCCTCATGCTTAATGCCTGCAGCGTGTACACTGTGGCATTTCAGCTCCTTTCAACAGTCTGATGGAAAAGAAACACCTTGTGATCAGTTTCCTTTGATTTTTTTCTTTTTTTAATTTTATTTTTATTGAGAGCGTAGTGGTACTCTTTGAATACATACTTATTGGCTTCCTGTAATTGCCTGGTTTTTGGTTGTAATTCCATTTGCAAGTCCTGTTACAAGAAGCCACTCTAAAAGTTATATCCCTCTCTCCTATGCCACTTGTGTGGGTCTGTGCCAAAACCCTGACATGCTGTTCCTCCGTTGCCTGGGTGAGGGCTGATGCTCTGTCAGAGCTTTCTAGTCACAGGTTTGCAGGAGCTGCAGCTTCAGAAAAATCTCTTAAAGAGAGCATTTGTTGTGTCCTAATAGCTGTGCAGCTGGATCCCATGCAGATGTGGCAATCGTAGTCTTGGACTGGTTAGACCCTCCAACTCTGGAGGAAATAAGCAGTCCAGGCTATTTCTCCTCAAGGGGAAGGAACAAAAACCCGTTTCTGCTTCACTTCTCAGCTCTGGAGTATGCAGGTTGAAGTGTCTCTACTCCCCATTCTACTTCAGTCTTCCAAAATGCTGTTGCCACATTGGGTGTGGAGCTTGGAGACCACAGCCAGCTTCTTTATAGGCAACACCAGGCCATCCATTCTTCCCTTTCAGTGTCCGTGATTGATTCTGGCCAGAGATGACAGTACCGTTACCTCCCCAAGTTCACCACAGTTGGTATGCAGCTGGTGGTGGTTTAGACTCGGTTGAGAAAGAGTTCAGCTGCCACACAGAAGTAAGGCCAAGGTCCCTATAACTGTTCTCTGTCAGTGCTTAGAGGCAGCATATTTCCAAAGCTATTGGCTGTTCTCCTTTTTTATACAGCAGAATATTATGTCTCTATCATATCTCCCCACCACAGCGTTCTTCATTCAGCTGTTTCAGGGATGTTTGTATTTCTGGTCCTACTCCGATCTGATTTTTCTTGTAGCCTGAGGCTTGGAAGTAGGAATTCCCACCTGTACCATCAAGAGCTGTTCCTTAGGTTTGTGAGAGAACCAAGTTCCTCTCCTGCAGGATGATGAGTGCAGCTCCTGAGAGGACTTTGGAAAGAAAATTCTATTCCTTGCATAGCCCTCTGGGAGAAGAGACGATGCTGTCTAATGCTGCAGGATGTTCTGCATTCTGCTGCTGCCCAGCAGTTAGGCAGTTACAGGCTTAGCTATGTCCTTTATCAGTTTCCAGCCTCTTGTCATCTCCTTTCTCCTATTCCTTCTGGCATGAATATGATGTTCCTGTCAAATTTTCTGCTTCTGAGTTTGGTGAATCTTTAATGAGTACATTACTGGCTTTGTGGTCAAATGGACTGATACAGAATTGTTGGTGGAATAGTAGTTACTGTCAGGATCGGGTAGAGAAAAGCATTCATCCTTATGAATAGCCCTATCCTTAACTGAAGTAGGACTTTGACATTGGAATCGTCTTTGCTTGTCACTGGGTTCCTTGCCTCTCTCCCTGAAGTGGTAGCACCGAATCCTGGACTCTGCCACTCCAGTCTTGCTGTGTTCTGTTTTGCAGCAGGAAAGTTAGATTGCTGTTTTCAGCAGAGCATGCTTGCTTCCCTCCTGTAAGAGAGGTAATGATTAATAGCAAGAATGGCTCTGTGTAATGCAGAGTACATGGTAAAATCGACTGGGTTCTCGGACTGCATACTTGTTCCTCTTGCTCAATTCTCAGTCTTTGTTTTAGCTCCAAGAAAATGTCCTGTATACCAGCCTGGGTTCTTCTTTTGGCTGAGGCCCTGCCTAGGTGCCGTTTCTGTCCATTGCTGTTGCTTTTTCTCTCCCCCCAACCCCCTCACCCTGCAAACACTACCCTCGGCCAGTCGTTTGCCCTTAAAGATCTCTGCTATCTGTTGAGATATAAATTTCAGAAATCACATTTTCCACCCCTAGTGACATCATCTTAAGGTTGCATGGAAATGTCTTGGCTGTAGTTAACATCTAGCAAAGCGTGGAAGAGGTTTGGGCCATTGTTGTGGATCACCTCCATCGAGTGTGCTCAGAGACAGCCCATTTGAAGTGTTCTCTTTCAGATGGATTCTGAGTTCCACCTCAGCTGAGGTATCAACCTTGCTGTGTTTCTTTTTGGTTAGTTGGATTAATTTCCCCCCTTCAAGCCTCATGCCTTCAGGATTTAGGCAACACTTCACAGCCTTAATAAATTGTGAGAACGGGACCAGGTGCTTCAGTACACTATCTGTACTAGTTTTCGCAAGCTCAAAAGGGTTACAGAATACAGAGCCATCTTTTGTTGTCATAGTGGTCCATTAAAGCTAAATCTGCCGCTGTGAGCCTTGAGAAGCATTTTTCTCTTGATATCTGAGCAGCCCCCCGGGTTCTGTTTGTACCAAGTATAAGACACCTGAGAAGCATCCCAGGCTAATGCTGCAGTTGATAGATGAAGTAGTATTGTCTGTGGTACCTACAACCATATATGAACATGAACAACAGGATGTGTTAACTCTTTGGAATCACTGCTCATGTCAACTCAAGTTAGCAGAAGAATTATTTACCAGAAACTTGATTCTTCAATGTGTGTCGTGCATTTGTTTCCTGCCCTGCTTATGCCCTCTGGAAGGTCCTCTGGAGGTTCTTGCTGTGGGCATTCAGCAGTTCATAGGGAACTGAAGTAGCAGCGAGAACATGCCACTTTCTGTTCTCAGCCTTCAGTTAGGAGGAGGTGAGATGGATGGGATCTTGTGCCTGTGATACTGCAGAGGCAAAAACCAGAGGGCATGTATGCACATCACACAACTTCTTTACTGAAAGAGTGGTTAAGCATTGGAACAAGCTGCCCAGGGAAGTGGCTGAGTCACCATCCCTGGAAGAATTTAAAGGACGTGTAGATGAGGCGCTTAGGGACATGATTTAGTGGGCATGGTGGTGTTGCGTTGACAGTTGGACTCGATGATCTTAGAGGTCTTTTCCAACCTTAATGATTCTATGATCCACTGTGAGAATGTGTGTGTAAACTGTATTTCTCTCAGCCCTCACCCAGCCTCAAAGATGGATGCATATACCACAAGTAGTATCCCGTGAAAAACTACTCTTTTACTAGCCAAGTCTCATTGCTTTCAAACAGCCCGATGAGAGTCAGAATTTGTGGACGTCTTCCCCTAAGATGAGGCAGTTTCTGGGATAAGATGCAGTTCTTTTTCTGTGATGGTGGTACTGGTGCGGATAAAGCTTAGGAACACCAGCTCTAGGCAGAGAGATCCTCTTGGTTACGCTAAGAACTATTGCTGCTTGTGCTAAGAACTGTTAGTATTCCGTGGCTTCCTCGCAAATGTCTTGATTAGAAAAACAGTGTTTGAAAATATGCTAACAGGACCTTAAGTACAGGTTTATGCAGCTTGCAAGCAGAATTTATTTTCTATTATATGTAATGGATCTTGATGAAAGTCATTCACAGTGCAGTGGGATGTTTATTTGCTTTCTGTGTGCAGGCTTATATTGTTGTTTAACTTGATTTTGATACTTGAAAGCATTTGTAAGCAAAATGCTGGAATTGGATACCTTTTCAATTCTTTCTGAGCATCATTCAGCTAGAAACCCTAAAAAGAAATTGGCAGTGATAAATTCCAGAGTTCATTTTAAGTTTATGTTTATTTTTTTATTTTTAGACAAAATGCCAACAGCTGACCATGAATATCTTAAGCCAAATCTAACATTAACATAATCAACCATAAATTGGAAATCTTGCAGTTTGCTTTGTGAGTGCAAATGTTCAGTGCATGAGACAGCATGAGAAAGTGCATTAGTGCTTTTATTTATTCTGGTTTAGGTTTTTTTACTTTGGATTGGAGTAAACAGGATTATTGCTTAAACTGGATTTGGCTGTGTTTAGGGATGGAAGTGTATAAATGTAGCTTCTCAAGTGGTATCTGGTTGATCATGAATTTGGGGGGGATAGCTAAAAAGGAGTGCTCTTTTTTTGCGTAGCTAGGACAGTATTTCAGAGGCTTTTGCTTTGTGTTCTTGTGTTCCTTCTGTTCAGGCATTACTTTCAATTATGTCACTTTAAGAATTTAGCATATGACTGAGGCAGATATTAAGAAACTGTTAGCTGCAGTTTTCTTCCAAGTTTGACAGCAAGTGATCTACTTTGAATTCAAAGAGGGAATCTACAAGTGAATAAA